>NC_081386.1:13668663-13994913 GCF_030684315.1 Stegostoma tigrinum
CCTTAAACATCATGTACACTAGCTTGTATGACTGAATCTTATATGCAATTTACTTGCATATTTTATTTACAGTGCATTTAACTAAATTAGCTCACAACACTTTATATAACCAATTTCCTTTCAATGACTATCATCATATTATCAAACATGGCAGGCATTCAAGGTCACACAATCATATGGTGAAAGCTGATCAGTTTACCAGGTAGTATTTATTTGGAAGGATTATTGACGAGGACAAGGGAGAATTCCCTGCCCTGAGAATATTTCGATAAAATCTCTCTGCTCATCTAAGGGGGCAGACAGTTGGGTTACTGGCTTCAAATCTAATTTGACGCAAAGTACTTTCAAAAATGCAATGTGCTTTCGTGTATAGCAATGAACTGTTTGTCTAGATTCTGCACTCAAGGCCTTGGATAGATTTAAGTTACAACTATCTGATCCAAAAGAATGGATGGCTTTAGAGCACACAATCTAAACCTGGAGAGTGTCTAGATCGTAAAATATCTTTGATCAAGTGTTATTCAATTATAACCACTTTTCAGGAGACACTAGGGCTTTCCACTCCATTTCTATTTGTTTTGATCTTGGAATGCACAGGCAAAGAGGACATTAAGACCTGAAGAAACGTATTATATGTCAGGGTTGCACAAAACATTAGTTGAAGTGGATACTCCCTTGTGGTTCTTCCTTCTAACAATTGAATCTGGAGGAAGATGAGGGCAATAAATATCCGGAGAACAGTCAAACCCATCAGTCAAAGATTAGTTACACCTGCATGTGGGTCTGTAGTGAGTGGAATATCAATATAGGATTGCAATACTTTTGTTAAACAAAAGAAATGCACACCAACTTTGTTCTATATCCAGAGATCCTGGAGGAAGCCAAGGGGGTCTCATCTTTCAACATGTACAGTGGATGTCAGCACATTGACTTATGCATTAGGACCATGTACTATGTGGTGTTGAGATCTCATTCATAATGAAAGCACTTGTCAACAAAGTTAAATCATCATTTAAGACAGCCTTATAGATTAAAAACAGGGCATTTAGCCAATTTCTTCTCTGAATTAGTTCCATGACAGATGCCAGAGAGCCAACGGTACCCTTAAGTAAGATCCCTTACTGCAGTGCCAGGCTTTTGGCTTTAAGATCATTTTCGTCAAGCAAAGAATTTTAGTTTCAGATTTTATTTAAGAATACTCCAAAAGAACTCAATGATGTTGCACCTCTAATCTCTGGATCAAATTAACAAAGTAATCCAAAGACATAATGGCAGGCAAGCTGCGAATGAGCAACAGTGGTATACAGCCTGTGTCCCTTATAGTGAAACTAAGAGTACAGGTGGGGAGCTTTGTTGGTATGAGCAATCTGGAAGAAAACCCATCATTTGTCAGGTCACCATTGATAAGAATGGAGAAGGACAAATGGAGGCATTTTGTTATGAAGGCAGCACTTTACATGTTTTAATGCTGTGTTAAAATTGATGCACTGACTAAAACTGGAGCAGAACGTTCCGAAACGGGGGCTGGGAAGCTCATACTAGACATCTGCTGAGACTGATGCCTATGAGACCTGGCTGTTATAAGAAAAGAAATTCAAATTAAAGCCTGTTGAAATCAACTGCATTGTCTGTTTGTTTCTTCTTTTAGTCTAGTCAATTGTATTTGCTATTCACAAGGCAGTCTCCATTATATTGGCAAGACGACCACAGACCAGGTCATCACTTTGCAAAACTCCACGTTCTATGTTCTATCTGTAGCAATGATCCTGACACACTGCTCGACATTTCAACAAGCCACCTTGCTTCTATAACCTCAATGTAAGCCAGAGGAATAGCACCTCCTTATCCACGTATGTACTTTAGATCTTTCAGGACTCTACATTGAGTTCAACATCAGGGTTTTATTTCTGTCCTAGATATTAATTATCCATTCCCTACCCCATGGTTCAACTGTCTTGTTGGCTTTGCTCTCCGCAAAGTGGACCCATTTTCTCCTTTTCACACCTCTCCCTCTCCTTCACCACCATTAGTATGCCCTTTGTGCTGAGGTTGGAAAGTTTAAAGAGAATTTCAGTGACTTTGCTTACTATTGGGAAACAATTGCTAAGAAGGTTGAAGATCTTCTTTAAAACTAGATTTAATGTAATTCCTATTTTGGAAAACATGGGTTAATGAAGACTCACCAAATACAGGAATTAAAAACAGTGATTTTTTTTTAAATGCATAGACTCAGTGTCTATAGTCTTTAGGACTCTTGCAGCATCAAAGCTGAGCTCAATCATGTCCTCATCCTTTATCCTACTTGGTGTTGAAGCCAAGAGTTACTGGCTGAGATCCAGCAACAAGAACCCTGGCTGTTTCTCCACATCTGTACGCCAGGTACAAAGGCTGCTTGGAAAGCTGCCAGTCCTTCTTAGTTAAGATCAGCTAACTCATCATGGACTAGGAATCAAAACCTGGGACCATCTGGATCTGCATTGCCTAATGTTACATAGCACTTAGCCAAAGATCACAGACATACCAATAACAATAGTTTTAAATTTTTTTTGATTTACAAAGTTATCTGCAATATGAACAAGGAATCCATCAAGCTATACTAGCAAGGTCTGACTTACATTAGTGAGCTGAGCGTAGCTGGTCCAAGATGATGTTGCTGCCAAGCAGACACTGGCCCTAATGACAATGTCCCTGGTGAGCTGAATCCTGATAGTGTCGACAAGTCAGCGCTGGTTAGTGAATAATCTGCAAACGAAAGGGAAGGGAAAAAAATCATTTTGTTACTTTTGGTTCTACGTGAATATGTATCTTTTAGTAGCAACTACTCCAGTCAGTACTGAAAGGCAGAAGCTTAATTTCATTTCTTGTTCCTTATGAAGAGTTATCCCGCAATATGACTGTGCATTAAATAATTTCATCAATTGTTAATTAACAGAAGTGATTTGAAAAGGCCAGTTCTGCTGTTTGGGAGATGTAAAAACTACAAACAATGCAGTCAAATTTCCAAGATCTAGTCTTGTGTTTATATACACAATGAATAATTTGATTCATTCACAACTTTATTTCACTAGATTTGGGCCAAAATTGAATCTGGTTTTTGTTGTTACACATCACGTAACTAAGAAGAATTGAGCTTTGTGAAATAAAATGAAAGAAAAGTAATAACCAAATTTTATGAATACTGATTTTAGGAAAACATGCTTGCTTTGAATGCTTTAGATGCAATAAGGTTTCCACACTGTTAGCTCCATACATGCTCCCACAATGTTATTATCATAAACACACTCACAATGTGAGGAATAAGAGAATGGTCAAAGAAAGAGTAGGGCTGATCTGGGATAGCATAGGGAACTTGTGTGTGGAGCCTGAGGGGGTAGGGGAAGCCCTAAATGAGTTTTTTGCTTCTGTCTTTACAAAAGAAACGAACTTTGTAGTGAATGAAACCTTTGAAGAGCAGTTGTGCATGCTGGAATGGATAGAGATAGAGGAAGCTGATGTGCTGAAAACTTTGTCAAACATTAAGATTGACAAGTCGCCAGGCCCGGACCAGATTTGTCTTCGGCTGCTTTGGGAAACGAGAAATGCAATTGCTTCGCCACTTGCGAAGATCTTTGCATCCTCGCTCTCCACTGGAGTCGTAACTGAGGACTGGAGAGAGGCAAATGTAATTGCTCTCTTCAAGAAAGGAAATAGGGAAATCCCCGGCAATTACAGACCAGTAAGTCTCACGTCTGTCGTCTGCAAGGTGTTAGAAAGGATTCTGAGGGATAGGATTTATGACCATCTGGAAGAGCATGGCTTGATTAAATGCAGTCAACACGGCTTTGAGAGGGGCAGGTCATGCCTCATTAACCTTATCGAGTTCTTTGAGGACGTGACTAGAAAAGTTGATGAGGGTCGAGCTGTGGATGTGGTGTATATGGACTTCAGAAAGGCATTTGATAAGGTTCCCCATGGTAGGCTCATTCAGAAGGTCAGGAGGAATGGGATACAGGGGAACTTAGCTGTCTGGATACAGAATTGGCTGGCCAACAGAAGACAGCGAGTGGTAGTAGAAGGAAAATATTCTGCCTGGAAGTCAGTGGTGAGTGGCGTTCCACAGGGCTCTGTCCTTAGGCCTCTACTGTTTGTAATTTTTATTAATGACTTGGATGAGGGGATTGAAGGATGGGTCAGCAAGTTTGCAGATGACACAAAGTTTGGAGGTGTCGTTGACAGTATAAAGGGCTGTTGTAGGCTGCAGCGGGACATTGACAGGATGCAGAGATGGGCTGAGAGGTGGCAGATGGAGTTCAAACTGGATAAATGCGAGGTGATGCATTTTGGAAGGTCGAATTTGAAAGCTGAGTACAGGATTAAGGATAGGATTCTTGGCAGCGTGGAGGAACAGAGGGATCTTGGTGTGCAGATACATAGATCCCTTAAAATGGCCACCCAAGTGGACAGGGTTGTTAAGAAAACATATGGTGTTTTGGCTTTCATTAGCAGGGGGATTGAGTTTAAGAGTCGTGAGATCTTGTTGCAGCTCTATAAAACTTTGGTTAGACCGCACTTGGAATACTGCGTCCAGTTCTGGTCGCCCTATTATAGGAAAGATGTGGATGCTTTGGAGAGGGTTCAGAGGAGGTTTACCAGGATGCTGCCCGGACTGGAGGGCTTATCTTATGAAGAGAGGTTGACTGAGCTTGGACCTTTTTCATTGGAGAAAAGGAGGAGGAGAGGGGACCTAATTGAGGTATACAAGATAATGAGAGGCATAGATAGAGTTGATAGCCAGAGACTATTTCCAAGGGCAGAAATGGCTAACACGAGGGGTCATAGTTTTAAGCTGGTTGGTGGAAAGTATAGAGGGGATGTCAGAGGCGGGTTCTTTACACAGAGTTGTGAGAGCATGGAATGCGTTGCCAGTTGTGGAAGCAAGGTCATTGGTGACATTTAAGAGACTGCTGGACATGCATATGATCACAGAAATTTGAGGGTGCATACATGAGGATCAATGGTCGGCACAACATCGTGGGCTGAAGGGCCTGTTCTGTGCTGTACTGTTCTATGTTCTAATGCTCCTCTCTAAACAATCAGGAACTCAGTCACCTAAACAGATCCTCTAAAAGTTGGGTCTTGAACAGAAATAGTCAGGTTTAGGCATTAGTGCAAGGTGCAATCTTTGTATAGCAGCAGCAACTGGTGTTGGAAATGGTCAATCACTAAAAAATCAACCTACACTTAAATTGCCTACTAATTTTCACTAAACAAACAGCTGAGTGTTTAGGCCCAGGTGACTAGCCAAAGATAATGGAAGGTGAGAGGGGATTGTGCGGCATGGTCGGGAAGTAGTAAGTTGGCAGTGGGAGTCCCTTTTCAGTAGTCAACCCTTTCCCAACTCAGATTACTTTATATGAACACAAAGATCATAGTGCAGCCTTTTGACAAATCATGTAGCTTTTATTAATTTCCTGAAGTCCCAGTAAGTTGTGGTAGGCTCAGGATAAGGCGTGTGAACCGAGTTATTAATGAGCCTAACTGGAATAAGGCCAGCAGTAGCCCGGAATCCCAACTCAGCCCTTCCCACATGGCCTCTCCTGTGATTTAGTGGGCCCAGTCACTATATTTCTAGCCACAACAGACTTCATTAATTCCAGCCCAATGTCTAATCAGTAGAATGCTAAACTCACAGGTATCCTCATTTAAACATCACGCTGGTTTACATTGTAGTAATTAACAATGAACACTAAAATATTACACCAAAACAAGACTTTAAACAGGTAAGTCTCATGTCTGATTGTTCAACCACATAGAAGTGCAGTACTACTGTTGTTCGGTAATAAGATGGATCTCAATAATTAGTGCAAATGTTCCAGCCTATCTTCACACATTTTAGTTTTACAGGACTTGAGTCTCTTGCGTCTTTTAATTTGTTTTGACAATGTCAACATCATGGCCTTAGAAAATTCTTCCTAAAGCTCCACAGCCTGTAACATGCCAATTAAAGGTCAATAGAGAATTTTTTTTTGGAAACAACTAATACCTCATTAAAAAAAGAATTTTAAAGAGTATTTAAACAAAATTAGAGGACAGAATTTGAAAATGGCCATCCTTTTCCAGATATTACTGTCCATTAATTAAGCAACTTAGCAAAAGAGAAAATTAATGTTGGACTTTTTCTGACCTGGAAGCAGAAATTTTCAAGCAGTTAGAACTAATTTTTATTCAGCTGGTGCAATTTATATGGAGTACTGAGTATCTGGATTCATCCATTCATTCAGACCATCATTCCTCAAGAGATCAACAACATACATCAACAACATCAACAACTATAACATTTCAATGATATTTGAACTTAATCTGAAAAAAAATAATTTGAACATCTATTTCTTATCACTAGAAGATTATAAGAAAGATTGCCTACAATTATTTCACTAGAAAGAGCAGATCCCAAATCAAAACATTGACATGTTCTCAGGTTGATTCTATCAGAACCTGTAATGCTCAGACCTTACAGCCATATCACCAAAACCTTCCGTTCCTATATCTAGACTGAGTCGAAAATTCAAGCAATGTCACTTCTGTTAATATTTATATTTGAGAAAGGAAGAAACTAATTTCTTTTTAAACTGTACTTCAGTGCAGACAATAATGAATAAGAATGAATTTTGTTGGATTACCCGTGTTGTAAGTGGAGTACAACAGACCATGTGGTGGTAGACTTGGAGTAGTAACAGACACTACTGGAGTTGCAAGAGCCTGTGTTGACTGTGAACTGCTTATCCTCTGTACATTCTATAAATAAAAAAAAAAATTATTTAACCCGAGCATATGCCACTGAAGCACTTTCACATAAGATAGACTTTTCCATGTGCAAAGCTGCGCAAGAATTATTGGAAATGTAAATGTATTTTTGTTTCCTTCATTAAAAAAGCTGTTTCTGATCTACAGTTCATTAACCCACATTAAGTCACAGGATGAAGTGGCTCACCAAAAAAGCAAGAAACCAGATTTGCATATTGAAGTTGCTTTCACGACTGTACGCCTCTGAGGATTAATAATAAATGGAAATGCTGGGTTGGGGATTGGTCAGAGCACAAATCTCGTAACATTACATCTTATTTTGGGCAATTAAGTTAAAAATCACACGTAAGAGGGAACTAAATGTTTTAATGCTTTCTCTGCATCTCATTTATTTGACTTGTAATATAGAAGAATTAAAAGATATGCTCCAATTCTTATCAGAACCAAAATAGGCTGGGTATTTAATTTCAGAACAGAAAGCTGCTAGAATTGGAGCCCATCACTGAAGCTCAACTTGCCACTGTCAGTAGTTTTGCCAATTCTCCACCAGGTGTACTGGTATGCAGAGCAAAGTTCGAGGGAGAGGAAATCTTTCCTCATGAGGATTATAGTCAATTGCTGAGCATCTTTGAAAGCATCCCATACCAGGCTTCTGTCAAATTGACAGTGCTACTACTAGGGCAATGCTTCTCATGGATGACATTTGAAGCAGGGGAAAAACACAAGTCCACAAGGAGAGCCAGATCTTAGTTTTTGATCTGTGCAGGTTCTTTGCAGGACTGATACAGTCAAATGGGTGGGTTCCTTCTTTCTCATAATCTTCAATATTGGGTCTACTTTAATTTTTCATTAACATTTCACAAGTAGGTTCTATGCGCATACTGGCATGGAATGCTGCAAAATATAACTGAAGTCATTTAGAGTCCTGGAAAGAACACTGTATTTCAATATTCCATTGGGAGTTGCAGCCATCATGAAGAAGCAGCACTACAATGCTAAATAACATGCAGTCAGATGCTTTAGCTGCTTGAAAAGTTTAAGCAGCAAATACAAGATCCAAAAGCCAGTCTGTGCTGAGTTGACTGGACTCTGTCTGGACAGTAGTGCTATTATCATTAGCCTCAAATTTCTGCTGGTTGCTGCTGCGTGACCCAAGTTATCAAGACTTACACAGGAACAATGGTCTATGCAGCCAAAGTAACAAAATGGAGAAGAGGAAGTGGGAGGATGGAAGATGGTCTACCCAGATTAAAAGGTTAAAAGGCAACTTAAAACAATAATAAGTGGTCAAAAAGCCATAATACAGTTAAACATTGTTCCTACAAAAGATGTTAAAAAAATATAAATTCTAACACAAAAATGATAGTTATCACTAAACAAATTCTTCTGTTGTAGTTGTTAGCTCAGTAGATTGCTAAATCGTGTATTTATAGATTGAAAATCACAAACAACCCAAAAGGATGAGGGAAAAAAAAATTATGAAATATCTTGCATGTTCAAAATACCAAATCCATTTAAACTTATAGGCTCATTGATAATCCTTCATGAAAAGGAAAGTAAAAGCTTCCACAGATCTTAAAACTACTGACAATTTTAGAACCTAGTACTGACTAGTATGTACAACTGTACTTAGCAGATATACAGAGTTATTAAATGGTGATAATACTTGATCATATTGAGGAACAAATCCAGTACTTTTAATGGAATCCAAAGGAATTTAATTTTTCAAATCAAAATACATTAACAGGACTTGAGCAATACAGCCTTGCAACTCAATACTGGACATATACGAATGAGCTAGAAGGGTCTCAATAACTCAAAACAAAGCAAGATGCACTATTAAATGTGGACAAGAGGAAAATCATCCTGTATACTTACATTCTGACAGGTTAACGAAAGCTACTTATGCACTGGGAAATGAGTAGAATAGGTGTTTTTTGCTGTTAATGAAGGTGCTCTTACATGCTTTGAGTTCTGTTAACACCCAAGAGCTAAACAGTAATCAGAGGTATAGTTTCAAAAATGTGAGGTTTAAAATTAGCAGCTACTTCAAAAGTAGGGATTCAAATATTTTCTTTATGTGAGGGAATAACGCACTGACTTTCCACACAATAAACACAGAAATAAAAAGGACTTTTCACTTCAAACACAAAGCCATGCAATGATATGGTTGATAATACTATATCTTACAAAAATTAGTACTAGTTCAAAACTATTTCAAGACCGAGTATAATCACACACATTTCTCCAAGGAGCAATCAGACTTACCATATCCAATTCATCCTCCTCTGACTGCAGAAAGCAGATATAAAAACAAGCATACTGTGTTATTGGGAATGATAACCCTGTCACTAGTCACATAAAACAAAGAACTGTGGATGCTGGGAATCTGAAAAAATCTGAAATTCATGACACTGGGCTTGAAATGTTAACTCTGTTTTTCTCCGCAGATGCTGCCAGATCTGCTGAGTTTCTCCAGCAATTCCTGTCTTTGTTATTTGATTTGATTTCTTTGTTAAATGGATCAATGGTTACATTGAAATGGAAGTGCAGCATTGATGTTTGGTGAATATTTTATATTTTCCTGGAACAGACACTCACTTCCTGTATTCCTTTACATCTTTCCCAATGTAGTCAGTTAATTTTCTCCATGAGATTCTCCTCCCTTAATTATAATACCTGGGGTGTTCCATCCACAGTTCCCTCCTATTCACACTTTATAAGTTGTCCCTCAAACATTTTCAATCAATAACGTCAGCATCAACAAGTACATCAATGGCACCAACTCTGACTTTCTGTTTCACCCTAAATTTGATGATGGTTATTCTATAATCTGGTCAAAGTCAAGTCCTACACAAACCAACGCATTGCAATAGTTCAACTTTAAGGAAGTGTGTACAGTAAAATGTTAATTGAACACATACATGAGGACCTGTGTCTTAATAATACCAGATCAAGACAGAACCAGGAACAGACTATGGAGTATCTCAGACAGGCTCTCTTCTGTCCATAGTTACGTTCAATAAAACATGTTCACATTCATTCACCCGAATGCAGATCTGCTCTCACTACACAGCATGTGCTGTTGCTCACTTTCTGCTATTTTCCCCAGACTGTAATTCTGCGTCCCAATAAGGCATTTGTTTTCAATGAATCTGTATGTGTACTTTTGTGCTCCCATCAACCCACACATTGAGAATGTTGCCAAGGCGGCTTACCTCCAGCTCCTGAACCTTGCATGATCACGTCCTGCCGTACCACTGTTACTGACTGCTGTTCCAAGTTCAATCTCAGACTAATGCCAACCACAAGACAAGATCAACTCTTTCAGGAGATCTTGCATTACCATCTCTCAAGGACTCATTCCTCTAATCTACTCATGAAATCTCTTTCACACGCATCCAGCATCCAATGTCAGCTCATGGGTCTGCTTTTACCCAGCTTCACCATCCTGTCCCTTCAACCCTGGCCTCTACTCAATTCTTCATAATCCTGTGTCCTTGGGCATTATTTTGACCACCTTTCCTAGGTACAGCACAGTCAAACTCCCAAAGAATTGCCTCAGGGTGTTTTGTTTCATGGAAGACACAATGGAGATGTAAGCTGATGTGCTAATAATAAGGGTGATCACAATGTTTTGCTGCATAACATCTTGTATATTCTATGGAATGACTTCTGAATAAATCTCACAAACCTTGTACCCAGAGAACTGTGTTCTCTGAGGCATTCTGCTTATAATTTCCAAAGTAGCGGAATAAACTGGAGTCACACAACTACTGATGATTACAATAACTCAATTTGTTTTCTAATGGACTCACCAGAGGTGGCATCATTCCCTTGCTTGTTGGTGGTATGACGACGCGTAGGTCTGGCTTGCGATTATTCATTGCAACATTTCCACCAGGAGGGGGCGGTGACTTTGTGGGCATCACTTTTCCTAATCCACTCCCACCTGTGGAGCACAGCAGGCCAGGCGAAGCACGAGGGTTAACAAAACCATTTCCTGAAATGAATTTTGATAAAAAAATACATTCTTTCATTAACTTTTATTGCATTTGGGAGTTCTTATTGCTTAAATGTAATTATTTGTGGTCAAGAATTACCAGGCACATGGCATATGCTCGTTATGTTAGATCAGACTGACTGGGGCTCAAATATTGAATACATCAACGAGTGGATTTAGTGTTGCCATTGTTCCTAGCCAAGAAGGAGGTGATTGCACAATTCCCCTGTGAATCACATGTGGCGTCTGCATTGCTGTAAATGATTATTAACTTTGTCCATAATTATCCTCTGCTCCTGCATTTTGCTGCAGAATTCACACTGCTTTTAACCGGAGACATTGCTGCACTCTCTTCCTAAACAGATTGCAGTAAATAGACACTGCTTTTTAAATAGGCCAAAAATAGATTTTCCTTGCTGGAAAATCCATAGTTTGCAGTAAATCTTGCCAAAATTTCTGTTCTGCCTCCTGCCTGTTAACCGAGAAACAGCATCACACTCTCTCTAAATGTAATATTTTGACAAGAATTAAGAATCTAAACCAGCATGGATTCAACAGAAGTTGACAGGGATTTATTTTCCACTCGCTAGCAAGAGCGCAAACTTACTTTGCTACATTTTGGGACTTAACTGGACAATGAAGGTCTTCATGGGTGTGGGGAAGAGACGTGGAGATTGAGAGGGACAGCACACCTCAATCCCTCGTCAATCTCTGGATCAGGTACTGTGCTTTTGAATGACGGACCACCCCAAAAGAGCTTGCGATTAACATCCACAAGCACATACCCATCATACTTAACACATGATGGCAAACGCCCAACCATTGCTGCGTTAAAACCAGTCTTAAATGGGCATTAATTGCCCACTTTAAATGGTCCAATTTGCTGCAGGTAGGAGGGCTGTCCATTGAACATCTAGCCATGGCTGGTGAAGAGATGGTATCAGGGTCCCACGTGCTTGATTAAAATGTACACCCCTACAGACGGCATTAAATGCTACCCAAGGTTTTTGACTGTGATTTTACATCGGAAACCTCTTACAAGGTTTTCTGCATTTGATGGCTTCAAACGAATTGGGCCATTCCTTTGAAGCTCAACTAATGAATTCAATAAATCAAAAACGGATCTTTTCTGATTACATCTGGATGCCAGCCATCTCTCAGAAAATAGCTGGCCTCCCTAGAACTGGTGTCCAACGATCTAGGCTAGACAGTGAGTTTTAAAGCAAACATCATCCTTGAACTTAATTAGAAGGTGCATTCTCTTGCAGGCAAGCTTTCTCTTAAAATTAGCAATAATTCTTTTTTTTTTAAGATGAAGCAGCAGCGTGGAAAATTTTAGTTTGCTCCTTAAAAATAGATATCTATTTCTGGATGTAATTTTACATCTCAGCTCTTCAGGGATGAAAAAGGTACAAATTAAAAGTTAAATGTTATTTCCACCTGTGCCACTTTCAATAGGACAACAGTTGGGTTAGAAAACTACCTCACAACATTCACTTCAAACAGATGACTGTACGAAATGTCGTTTTTTTTTTAAATCATTTATCTACAGCAGACGACTAGCCACTAAACGATACAGTGCTAGGTCAGGAATTCCAAAAACAAAATAATTGTTTAATAACCCTTTGGCAAATTACTACAATTAGGAGAATGCTGTGCCCCTCTGGTGTGAGTATAAGTGAAGAAGCCCTTCTTTATATAATTGACAGTTCTTTATAAAAAGAGATGCGTTAAGATTGCAATAGAATCCTTTAGTAATCCAAATATCCTTTGTTTATAGAAATCATTTCAGTACTGAGCAGTGCGTTACTGTTTCTAATTTACATTTAAAATACACTGGTTTACATTCAGCAACATAATACAAGAAGGTTACATTTGCAAAGAATGGTAAATGAGGAGGGACACTGAAATTAAAAGGCAGCCTAAAACTTGCCAAATGGGCTCAAAACAAGTGGTTTGAAATATTAATGCAGAAAAATACAACTTACTTCACCCAGAAAGGGAAAATGGGCAACAAATGTGTGTTGTGAATTATGCTGAAGAAATAAAGAATGTAAAGTTATGCACAACTTAAAACAGAAAGGGCAGGAAAAGCTCAGCAGGTCTAGCAGCAGTCGTGGAGCGAGTTAACTTTTTGAACCAAATACAACTCATAACCTTAATTCTCATTCTCTCCTCTCTGAAGCTGGCAGATCTGAACTTTTCCAGCAATTTCTGTTTTTATTTCAGATTTCGGGCATTTACAGTACTTTGACTACATAGTTCTTCAGCATTTGTTGAATGTCAAAGACCAACAGACTGTCGAAGCATATAACCAAAATAGTAAAGTACAAGCCCAAAGAGGTCAAGGCCAACTTCAAGAACAGAGCGCTAGTCAGGCCACACCTTTAGCACTATGGCCAGTCCTGGTTTCCAAGAAACATGGGCGATAATGTAAAAACAGCTGCAAAGTAAATGCTTGGTACTAAAGAGTTAAGTTACCAGGAAGGTCTGGAGAGAATTAAACTTTTCAATCTGGGTATGATCTTACCATGGTACATAAAAAAGCAAATGGATAATTTGCACAAGGTTAATTAGCAGCGTTAACTTAAAACCAAGAGTACACATAGGGCAAGGGGTACATACTTGAACTACTAAAAGATAATATGCTATCAGTACATTCTTCATTATCTACTGAAAAAGTATTTACAGCACAATGACTACACATTTGGCTCCAGTGACCCACGGAACAGCAGTGATCCAAAACTTCTAGAACCTTCTTGATCAAACCCCATCAACATATCCAATTTCTTTCTTCCTCTAATCCTTTGCTAGCTTTCAATGGGTATTCATTTCAACAGCTCCCTAGAGTCGGGAGTTCCACACTCTAACCATGGATTGGTTGAAAACATTTCTCCTGAACTCCATTTTGGATTTATGAATTATCTTTTATTTATGGCCAAGTTTTGCTCTTGGCCACAAGTGGAAACACTTTCTCTGCAACTACACTATCAAACCCCATCATAACTGGCCTCGATCAGGTCCTTCTTCAAATCTTCACTTTTCTAGAGAAAAGAGCCCTTGCCTAATAAATATTACTGTGCAGTTCAGGTGATCTAGCCTTAGTACAGACATATAGATGCCCTGGTGCAGGCAAAAATCCCAGAACTAAGAGGGACTGAATGTGATTAGGAACTGTGATTGTCTTGTGAATTCTCTCTGTTCTCCGAATAAAGATCTAACTATGGCTATACAACAGCGCTTTAAAGACGAGTATGAGCTTCCT
Organism: Stegostoma tigrinum; assembly: GCF_030684315.1. NCBI lineage: Eukaryota > Metazoa > Chordata > Chondrichthyes > Orectolobiformes > Stegostomatidae > Stegostoma > Stegostoma tigrinum. Next base: position 13,682,715 of record NC_081386.1, read on the forward strand.
TAAAAATATTCAATTTATCCACGAACGATGAACAGTCAACTGTCAAGGTAATTAGACACTTGTTTGGAAGAAATGAACTACTGAACAAATGCAGCTTTGGTCAATTATAAATTGCCTTTTTTCCCTGCTGGAATACAACACTAGGTAGATATTTCATTATTCAGTTTTCTTTTGGAGATTCTAAATAAAACAACATTTTTTTCAAAAGACACTTTTTTAAAAAAAAAATCATGACTGAAAGTTAATTTCTTGGACTGAAAGTGTGTAGAGAGAGAGGTAGTTAAACGAACAGGCAAGGGTCTGGCAGAAGGAGCACAATGTTGGTAAATGTGGGGTCGTCCATTTTGGAATACTAGCAAAATGTACTATTATTTAAACGGGGAAAAGTTGCAGCATGTTGCTGTGTAGAGGGTTCTAGGTGTCCTTGTACATGAATTACAGAGTTGGTTTGCAGGTGCAGCAGGTAATTAAGAAGGCAAACAGCATATTGTACTTCATTACTAGATGGATGGAGTTTAAAAATAGGGAGGTTATGCTGAAGCTGTATATGGTGCTGGTGAGGCCACACTTGGAGTATTGTGTACAGTTTTGGTCTCTTGAGAAAGGGCATACTGTCACTGGAGGGTGTGCAGAGGGGGCTCATTGGGATGCTTCTGGAGTGGAGAGGGTTGGCTTACGAGGACAGATTGGTCTGGGGCTGTACTTATTGGAATTTAGAAGAATGACAGAGATCTTATAAAAATGTATAAAATTATGAAGAGAACAGATAAGACAGAAGCAGGGAGGTTGTTTCCACTGCCTGGTGAAACGAGAACTAGGTAACACAGCCTCAAAATAAGGGGCAGCAGATTTAGGACTGAATTGAGGAGGAACTTCTTCACCCAAAGGATCGTGAATCTGTGGAATTTCTACCCAACGAAGCAGTTGAGGCTACCTCATGGAATGTTTTTAAGGCAAAGATAGAAGTTTGAACAGCAAAGGAATTGAGAGTTATGGTTCACGTGCAGTTAACTAGAGCAGAGTCCATGAAACGAGTTAATGAATTGCAGAGCAGGCTCAATAGGCCCGATGGCCTGCTCTTGCTTCAGCACAGTGGCTCAGTGGTTGGCACTGTACCACACAGTACCAAGGACCCGAGTTCAATTCCACCCTCAGGCAATCGTCTGTGTTGAGTTTGCACATTCCATCCATGTCTGCGTGGGTTTCCCCCGGGTGCTCCGGTTTCCTCCTACAGTCCAAAGATGTGCAAATTAGGTGGATTGGCCATGCTAAATTGCCCGCAGAGTTCAAGAATGTGTAGATTAGGTACATTATAGAGGAATGGGTTTGGGAGGGTGCACTGAGGGTCAGTGTGGACTTGTTGGGCCAAAGGGCCTGTTTCCACACTGTAGGGATTCTGATTCTATTTCTTACTCTCTTGTATACTGGACACCAGTAGAGTTTAGTAGAGACAGTCAGTGGATTCCTCCAGTCTCAATTGTAACAACAGGGCAGTGATCATGTCTATCACATTACTATCATATCATATGATCGTGGAAATGGTGATTCTGATGGGATCCTCGCACCAAATTTGTGTTGCAATAAACTAACATGAAATGATAAGCAGCAGCTTAGTCTTAACATCTTAAGATGACCAAAACTCATCCATATTATTCACTATTGACGTTCAAGTAAGTGGGAACTTCGACAGTAAAAGGTCTATTATTTTGATGCTTCACAGATAGTAGGAACTGCAGATGTTGGAGAATCTAAGATAACAAGGTGTACAGCACTTTTCTGAAGAAGGGTCTAGGCCCAAAACATCAGCCTTCTTGATCCTCTGATGCTGCTTGGCTTGCTGTGTTCATCCAGCTCCACACCTTGTATCTCTTATTTTGATGCTTGCTGCTTTTGTGCATTCCACTGGACGCACTTGGGACCATAATAATATAAAACATTAATATAATACAGACCCCATTTAATAACAAACCTGATCTGCATCATCTAGCAAAGCATGAAAACAGAAACCTTCAATCATACACTGATCATTTTGTTCTACAAAACTATGCAGTAAAAATGAGAAAGCGCCTCATTCTGTATTGGTTAACTAAAACATCTTTATACCAGGAGAAGCTAACCAGTACAAAAGAACACAGCAATGAATTTCTAAATAGTGATATCTGTTTGTATGCATTAGCTCTTCACAGACCTCAAGCTATCAGTATCTGGAAGGCAAAAGATTAATCATTTTAATTACTGACCAATAAAACAAGTAACATTATGTCCACAATGGAGTGCACGGCACAAAATCTTATCAATTCCACTTTAAAAAAAAGTCAAATAGCAAAATATTTTCATTTTAAATGTAACATTTAAGTTAGTTTATAGCTTTTTAACTCAAACAACTTCGTCTTCTAATTTAACAGTTTTAAAACCAAGCTCACCCTCATGCATAGAGATAGTAAGAACTGCAGATGTTGGAGTCAGAGACAGTACAGTGCAGTGTTGAGGGAACACAGCAGGCTCCTCTGATGCTGCCTGGCCTACCGCGTTCCTCCAGCTTCACACTGTGTTGTCTTACACCCTCTCATGCATAGTTGGGTTTCATCAATCTACAGGGAGAGTAATTGCAAATCAACGTTGTGCATTTTACTGCCATCTAGTGATCATGAAAGTGATCAGATCAAATTTCAAGAAAGTCACTAAAACTTCAAATTTTAATAAACTGAACAGTTTTTTCATCTTCCCTTGTGAGTTGATGGTGGGTATTAACTGATGTGAAAGCCTTTCTAACACTTTATATATTTTTAAAAAGAATGCTTTACACAGTAGAGGTTTGAGTATTGAGTAAAAATGTTAAGTATTGCTGAAATTAAAGACATTTTGTTTAAGCTATTCATCTTGCACTCGTAACAATTTACGAGGCATCCCGATACAAAGAGAAAACAACATTTAAAATGTATCAGGGGAACAGTGTTGATTGCTTGTCAAGTAGTCTCTCTGGTGGAGATGTTGCTCTCAAAATGCACCAGTTGGGCATCAAATTTACGTAATCCTTTCTGCTTGGCAAACATTATCCAACTGTGAGATATTCTTAGCAATGTTTTCAAAGGGTATTTTTTGCCCATTCTGTCAATGAAAGAATACATTGCTTTTTTGGATTGTCCTGACCTCTCACTTGCTTTTGCCAGAAGAAGTAGGGCTAGCTGAAAGATAGAAAATGAAGTTTTATCCTGGTGATTGGGAGGGAAAACTTCTAAATCTGTCTACGACCAGCCTGAAAGTGACTGCCCAAGGAGTGAACATCTACATTAAATTCAATATTTATTTTCAATAACACCAATAATAAATGGAAAAGTTCAGGGTCCTCCTGAAATAATTTCTCCCAAGTCTCTGTTTTTGAACAGAGCAGTAATTTGAATTTTTCATAAGAAACAACTGGTGCCTGGAAGAGATCATTCTGTTGATTAGTTCAGTTCTTTCAGAAAAACAATGATTTCAAACATGGGAGATATTTTTCAATGGTTTCTTCATATCCTGGTGGAGTTGTTATTCTATTTGAGATCAGAGCCAACTTTTAACTTGTGATCTAACACAATCTAGGTTACAAAGATGTATACATACACCATTCCTCCAACAGCATATCTGTCTATTTCATGGTAACTCCCTATAACCTGGCAAACTCTGCCTTCCGTTTACTCTAACCTATCATGCATCATCCTACTCTGGCCCACCACTGTCACCAAACTTTCAATTACCTACATCCCTTATGATGGATTTTGCTATGATACTTTTTCATAATATGTGCATTGTTGTTGCTGCAACTTTAACCAATTATTGTACAGCCACCAAACAGGATGACATTAAAAATTAGGAGATGTCACCTTTCCTTTCAGGTAGCAGTTAAGGACAGTTTTATACCTTTAAACCAAATCATAATGAATTAATTGATTACCAATTTTCAGGATTAACTTCTCACTAGTGCAAAACAGAGTAACAACTCATCAAACAATGGCATAGATTACACAGTCTTAAGTAATTTTTGTTTTAAAACTACACACTACCTAACAAACAAACTGTACCTTCCATCCCCTCCAAACCATTTAACCATGCTATAGATAGCCAAACTTTTATAGCATGCCACCCAGTTAAAATGCTTGGGCACTGTTCTAAAAATATAATTCAAGCAGATCTAGTGTAATCCTAGAATTAACAAAAGATGAACTATAACGTTCCTTCAACTGGTGATCATTGGTTTTTATTCGACTAATTTCTTTTAAGATTTACTGTATTCTTACCTATTCGCTTAGATATCAACTGTGAGCACATTGGTTGATTTTGAAGAAGTCTGTTTCACAAATCAGATATTTACTAGAGAACAAAACCATGGGGGTAATGCCCCTGCATTCTAGTCAGGAAGATTGGGCTTGAGTCCCACTTGTCCTGACTGTGTATCATATCTTGTCTAAACAAGTTGATTGAAATAATGAGTGACCGACCTCGGGCTCTTGTGAGATAGAGTCCCTGCCTCTGGGCCAGTGATCTGAGTTCAAGTCCCATCTTTGCGGGAAGTACCTCACAACATATCCAAGCAGGTCAATTAAAATAGCTACAGAAACTTATGACCAAGCAAGGTTCAGTACGCAAAAGATGGGACTAAAGATTGTAAAGTTCTGACTGAAAGTGAACTGCAGTTGCTCAGCCTATTACATTCTGGGAATTATTCAATAAACAAAGTCAAAACATAAAGATGCACTTGTACAAATAACTGATGAATAATTTCAAAAAAATGTATTTTTACAGTATCTTCAATATTCAGAGCTCAGGCCTGAGCTGGTGTGCTATGGAAATCTTGTGGGGGGTTACTCAGGTTTATTTTTAGACGGGTTTAATTTTATGGCCGGGAAGGAAGACAGGGCAAACTGAACTGAAAAGAGTCCAAGATCAGCAGATATTGGAGGGTGGGGTGGAGACAAAGTGGTACACACCAAGTGAGGGCTAGAGGCGCAGATGTGTATTGAGGCCATGTCCTGAATGTTGGCAAGTCTAAAGGACAGGAAGCAGGCCAAGGATACATGTCAAGAGGCAGTGCAAGGGAGGAAGCTAAGAAATAGGCCAGGCCTTTGCCAAGAGATGACCACTACTCAACAAGCTTGTGTTAAGATGACAGGGACAAAATGTCAGGAATTCTCAGGAGCAGTGGAGAGGCAATTCACATATGAATCCTGGCCAACGAGAGAAGTCTAATGTGGGTGAATGCGTTGGCTGATGACATTTTGCAAGCAACTGGTTTCCAGTCAGATACAGCAGATCTTACTGAAAGATGCAAGACCCTGAGACAGGTATTGCTGCAATAACCGAGAGGCTGTTTCCCCTTCTCAGAGAATCTAGCTCTAGGGGTGCAGTTTAAAAGTAAGTGGTTTCCCATTCAAGACCAAGATGTGGAGGAATTTCACCTCTTGAAAAGGATTAGTCTGTGCGATTCTCTTCTACAGAGAGCAGGGGAGTCTGGTCATTGAACATATTCATGCCAAGTTAGACAATGCTTTGTCTGACAAGTGAGTCAAAGATTTTGGAGGCAGGCCTTTATTTGTTTGTGCATTCATTCATTAGTACGCCCAAGAAAGAGTTAATTAGTAGGTACAAAAGTAGAACTTGAAGCTCTCACCTTCTCTGCACAAATTCAAGCACATCACCTATGCTTGAAGGTGCATGACTTCAGGTTAAGGCTGAAACAAGAGCTTAAGCTTTCAAACGTAAATGTCTCATAGAAATTCTACATTTGCAGAATTTAGTTGGTGTTCCTTTGGAAGCCTTTTGCTGCACATACAATTCCAAACAGGGCAGCTATCTACACTGCAAAGATTGACCTCAAAGTTACTGCACAACGGCTGGCAGAGAGATCTAATAAAAATAATGGTAGCTCTAAAGCTCATTTTGTTTATTATCTTTGCTTGGTGACAATATAAACTCTAAAGCTGACTTCACGTTCAGCCTTTTCATACTGACCCACTCGCTCTCTAACCACTCTGTAGAAGCACCTTCACCACATGGGACTGTAGCAGTTCAAGAAGGCACCGTCCCAAAGGCAACCATGGATACGCAATAAATGTTGGCCTTACCAATGATACCCACATCCTATGAAAGAATAAATAAAATGCCCCTACCATACAAGAAACCCTTTCACAGCGTTTAACCAAAGTTATAAACATAAAATAGCTTGCAATAAACCATTACACAAAAATGTACTGATGTGCAGATAATCTGCTGATCCATGTTTTTTCCAATGCTCAATTACAGCTCAAATGAGTCAGATGAGTTTTGATTGCAATTCATTTCAAAATGAACTCTCTTTCCAGGCCCTGAATGAGCCTGAAATAGTTCTCTACAGGATCTCATCGGGGTCATTACTGCGGAACCTGGGAAGGTAAATACAATGTTAGCATTCATTTCAAGGGGGCTAGAATACAAGAATAAAGATGTACTGCTACGGTTGTAGACTGCATTTGGACTGTTGCGAGCAGTTTTGGGCCCTATATCTAAGGGACGACATGCTGGCATTGGAGGAAGTCCACAGGAGGATTACAAGAATGATCCTGGGGATGAAGGGCTCGTCATATAAGATGCAATTGAGGACTCTGGGTCTATGCTCAATGGAGATTAGAAGGATGAGGTGGGGTCTCATTGAAACGTACAGAATACTGACAGGTCCGGATAAGATGGACATGGAGAAGTTATTTCCAATAGTGAGGAAGACTAGGATTCAGGATAATAGCCTCAGAGTGAAGAGATGACCATTTTGAACGGAGAAGAGGAGGCTTTTTTTCAGTCAGTGTGTGGAAAATCTGTGGAACTCATTACCACAGAAAACAGTCAAGGTCAATTCATGGAGTGCATTTAAAACAGAAATAGATATGCTCTTGATTAGCATGGGGATCAAAGGTTACAGGGGCAAAGCAGGACAATGGAGTTGAGAAACATATCGTCCATGATCGAATGGCAGAGCAGACTCCATGGACCAAGAGGCTTGATGCTGTTTCTATTTCTTACAGTCTCAAAAATGAGACCAGCAAGGAGCTTATCCAGCTTCCTAGTCAAGAAGAAACAAATACAGTCTTCTATAGACAACTGAATGCTTGTTCAGCCCAAATCAGGACAGAATGCAAAGTTAACAGCACAGTGGTAATGTTACTAGATTATTTATTCCAGGGGTCTGGAATAATGCTTCAAAAGACAGCTGTTCAAAACCCACAATGCCAGCTGGGAGAATTTAGACTCAATTAAAGAACAAATCTGGAATATAATGCCACAGAAAAGCAGCTAATATCAAAGACCCCTCCCACCCAATTATTATGTCTTTCAACCTCTCCCCATCAGGCAGAAGACACAAAAGCTTAAACACTTGTACCAATAGGTTCAAAAAAAGCTTCTTCCCTGCTGTTATTACACTACTGAGTTTCAAGTCTAAGTTGGACTTCAAACCTCATTAGTATCCTGCAGATAAGTCGAGGATGCCAATATACCATCCAGAACCAGTTCTGAGGTTTCACAGAGACAAGGCTAGTCCTGGTATTGGGGAACAGGTTATGGTCTCAGACTGGAGGCAAAGCCACCATTTCAACAGCAGCCTTCACAAGCTGCACAGGGCACTGGTTAACCTAACTACAGCAAGTTTGAAGGTCATGTTCAGTGAAGGTCATGTTCAAAGAAGTCCAATTTTGACAAGATAGCCTCAACAAAGTGTTAGACCCCCTAATTTTATAGGGAAGAGGCTTACAGCTATCCATCAAGCACAAACACCACACTTTCAGATATACTTTTATATATATTCATATAATCCACCCTATTGGATGCGTTTTAAGCCTGTAAAATACAAATTTCCAGATTTGTGTGTTATTGATATATAGAAAATGATCTTTCAACCCATTCTGTACTTTTACAGGACATTTTACAATGCTAAAATTATAAATGCCCTTATTGAATCAGGAAGTCAAAACATTACTCAACTTGCTTCACTCTTAAATCATGAGATTAATTTCTGGAAAATGAGAGAGAGCTGGGGTCTGTTTCTCAACAGCTCTGGCAACAAACAAAGAACATGCCAAGAATGTGAAACTGACATCCGTGCTGACATACTGAGCTCTTTTCAAAAGCTGCCTCTCCGTGCACTCAGAAGGTAAAAACAACAGCTGATGATCCATCAAGGTCTCACTGGGGTCTCAGTTCCAGGGTTTGTCCTTAATCTGCACCTGCTGTTTGCATAGCATACAACGGGCACTGTTAGCTGGCAGGTTATTGTGTACTAGGAACGTAATCACATGACGTCATCCAACCCTTGCTGGATGTTCAGAAGATCTGCTCAGCTTACATGCTACTGGCTTTGCAATCAATAAAAGAACACAAACCTGAAACTGTCATTTGAGTAAAGCAAATTCTGCTGAGTGTTTTAGAAAATACCCTGTATACTAATTATATTGGTATTTTCTGTGTAAAAACAGTACCTTCTACTGGTAGGTCAATGTGAACAATTAGCTATATAATGACAAATCTAAAGAATTATGTAATCCTCTTTATGCTATAAATTTAATTACAGTAATAACAGAGCATAAAAATTAACAGTTGAGTTGCAAGGCTCAACTTTCAGGGTAAAAGTAAATGGAAGACTGTGGTGAAATTGAAATGAACTTAGAGTTTAGCCACTTCCTTTTTACTACGGTGAAGTTCCCACTTATCTTACACAGCAGCTGATATGAATTCTGAATCAGTGCTTCCCAACTTGTTTTCTGCTATGACTCCAGTTTAATAATGCATGTTTGGTGCAACCCGAGACAGAAAATTGGAATGGGAGTAAAGACTCATTGTGCTGGTGCGAGTTTGAACAGCAGAGATGCAGGCACATAATGCCATTCAGTGTCAGTGGGGTAAAATCCTGAACTCCCTTCCTAGCTGTGTTGTGGGCATACCTACAGCAAATTGATTGCAGCGGTTCAAGGAGGCAGCTCCCACCATTTTTTCAATGGATAATTAAGGGTGGGCAATAAACGATCACCCGGGCAGCGACATCCATGTCCTGGGAGTCAATGAAATAAAAACAAAAAAAAACAAAAAACGAGAAACAGAAGACACCTCCCATTTTCTGGGTCTGTTGCTGTCAATGAACTCACTGGATGAGGCCACAGACAAGCAAATGAAAAAACCACACACATTTAAAGGGACCTTGTAGCCAATCTTTGGACTGTCAAATATTGGTATCTGCTCCACAGCCACTGAGCAATGATTACTCTTGTCACACTTTGGGAACCTCTCTTCTATACAGTGTGCTGCTTCACTGTATGCTACATACCTTTGATTAGTTTACTAGAATTTTGGTGTTGTACTGAATGTTAGATACAGCATAAACAGGGATCTCTGTTCCACTTTGCTTCAGTACATTCTGATCTTATTCCTATTACTTGACAAATTACATTGCAAGTTCAGAACAAGCTCATTTTAAAATCAAGCTTGTTACAAGACTAAACTTATTTTAAATTCAGATTTGCAACACCTGAAGATTTTCACCTCACGTTTGCCGAATTTTCACCAAAGTTAACACTACAAAATAGAGTTCGAATAACTCAGATTTTACTGAATAATCGCATTAAGAAATCAAAATAGATGCACGTTAAATTCAAAGTGCCAGTCTCAAAACTTTGCTGATATATTAAATGTCACTTTGCAAACATTCTAATTATAGAATTTACACCATCTGCCACATACCCGTAATAGTGCCAACCTATAACGATTATCTCCTTTCAAAGAAGGTTCGTTTTTAAAATGATCATATAATACCAAATGGAGGACATTAAATTCCCTTCCAAAGGCAGACAGACAACATCCTTGGGTAACTTCCCACGAACAATAATTAGTTATTCGGCCATAGATGTTAAATAATTAGATGACTACCAGAGGTTAGGCCTCTGGCACAAGCTGAAGGCTGTGAACCCAGCTGAAGTTATGTTTGTTCATGGACATTAACTTCTTCTAGCCCAGGATTCTGACCCTGATGCACTGCGTGACAAACGTACAAGTCTTGGGACTGACAGAGACTGCCCTTAACTTACGAAATCAGGATCCCTTGACTGAATTTAACCGATGACAGCTGACGACCATGGCAAGTTTCTGGCTTTGTGGCTAAACTGCAAGGCAAGACATAAGTGATGGGAGCTTGGTATTGTAGGGTGCCAAAGCACATCAATGGGCGATAAGGCAGGGATGTTGTGAGCATCCAGGCAGGCACAAAGTGAGTAAGTGCTAAGGGAGGAACAGAGCAGTGCTGGGACACAGCCTGGTCCAGTCTGTGAGCTGCACGCAAAATGTCCCCGCAGCTGTGTTTCAACGCAAGTTGTCAGTGCACCCCAAACTGCCACTTTAAAGTGCGGAAACAGCATGTAAGTGCATTGACGAGGTGCCGCGAGGATCCTGATAGGCTGACAAGTGTCCGTCCCCAGCATCTTTACACAGTGGAGGGGTGAGCAGCCAGGGTTGAGTGTGGTAAGTTGCTCTAGACTGTGCCCTGAGACATTGTTGCCTCGTCTCCAAGATGCCAGCCTGGGAAGCCAAAGGAACAACTGAAGTTGCCAGGTACCTACTTGGTCTTTCACATGGGTGGTGCTGACATCTAATTTTTTCATGGCAGGTCATAGAATCGGAAGCTGTCCAGTAATGAGCAAATATATGAACAAGAAATATTCCCTGTTGAGAGGAATCTTGCCACTCATTAGACAGGATCTCATCTCAACATCCAGAACTGTTTGAAAATGCAATGAGTTGCTCTCAACACCGAAAAAAAGCCTTGATTGATTCCTCACATGAATGCAAGAAATTTCGGCAAATCAAGTTCTTTTCAGATTTCACCCAAGGACTCTTTGCCTAAGCCGATAGCGCTTCTCCAACAATTTCTAGACTTGTAGGTTTCTTCCATGCCCTTATTGGAGATCTATTTATTAATGTTTTCATAATAATGGTTCATTACTTGGCAGGTGAAATGGGATTGAAGGTGCAAATTTAAAATGCTTCTCTGCATATCATTTTATGAAAAGCCAAAGTTAAATATGTGGCGTCATGCTTTATTTTGCCTAAATGGTAATGGAAAAATAAAGATTGGAAGCAATGAGATGAGACAATGAGTAAAACAAAATACTTCGTATCACTGATAAACAGGCTGTAGCCAAGAGTGAAATCCATGTGACATGAGCTGGTACAAGAACAAAACTCGTGACTTAAGTAGCACCTGGAAGTCTAAAGCATCAGCATAGGACTTAAAACCTGTCCAGTACAGGTCGTGGTGTGCAGTATTGCACTTTGCTATTGCCACAATTAGACTTTGAAGAAAAAATGAGAGAAGAATCATAGAGGCCCCAAAGTGTGGAAGCAGGCCATTTTGAAGAGCATCCCACCCAGAATCACTCCCCTACCGGAGCCCTGCTATTCCCATGGTTAACCCACAAAGATAGCATACCCCTGGACACTACGGGCAATTTAGCATGGCCAATCCACCTAACCTGCACATCTTTGGTCTGTGGGAGGAAACCAGAGGAAAACCATGCAGGCACAGGGAGAATGTGCAAACTCCATCCGTACAGACAGTCGCCCAAGGCTGCAATCGAACTGGGTTCCCTGGCACTGTGAGGCAGCAATGCTAACCACTGAGGCACCATGCCACCCCAGAATAACAGCTTTTGAAACATGGGTTTGATAGAGGAAGATTAGTATGCATTGGATGGATAGAAAGACAGGCTAATGAGTTGGATCAAGAATAGAAATTTAGGATTTGAAAGAAAAAAAAAAGAGTACTGCAAAATCAGAACAGAAGGAAGAAAACTTGAGAGAGTAGATAACAATGATGTGTGGACTGGGGGAAACTTGAAGAAAGCCAAAGAAGCAAGATAATGCCAATGGCCCCATTATGGCTAGTGATAACCGAAAGAAAAGTGAAATGAGGCGTAGAACAGTTTTGTTTCATTTGAAGCATACGATGTGAGAATGATTTGTCATTAACCAAACTGAATTAAGACAGCCAGGTTAGGCAGTGAATAAAGGCAAGAATTACATTTTCAACAGATGGTTTGAGGTAGGGTAGGGTAGGATCACACAATGACAACTAAAATAGTTGCAGAAATATGCAATCAGCTTGGAAGGAAATATCTTACCAAGTGTATCAGCAATTTCATGCATTCAGTCTTAGACAGCAGCTAGGGAGGAAGCAGGATTAGATCTGCATGCAAGAATTTCTGCTGAGTCACAAAGTGAGGAAGAAAGTTGAAATAATACCCAAAAAACACAACATAATTAGAACTTGATATTTTTACAGGGAAGAAATGCCATTTCATGTAGATATTCTTACATAAGTTATGGAAACGTAAGCACATACTTAGGCATTGATCTGTTCAAAAGGGAGAGGGTTGTTGGAAATTGAGTGTATAAATTTGGCGTGCTGAATACCTGGTACTGTAACATGCACATGATGGCGGTGTATGAGATTACATCGAATCCAGTTAAACCATCACTGTAAGTAGGCCGACTGTTAGTCATCTGTTTAGGAATGTTGATGACATGGATTGCTCAAAAGGTACAACTTCTGGAAATAATTCAGCAAGATCCGAGTATAGGAAATGTTGATGTGTCATGGGGTTGACTTTAGTTATTTACAGTTCCACCCTTGGGAAGGGGGAGCATATAATCAGGAGTCTTTGACTCTTTCCGATTGTCAAATAGAGAAGATTGAGGATTGCTTTCTTGTCTATCTTCTCCCAATTAAAGCCCTTGAGTGTCCAAGCAATGAGCACTTAACAGCCTCATGCCACTGCTGCTGATATGCAAAAGCTAGTGAACTTCTGTCAGGGTGAGAGATACCCTCCTGATCAGGCACTTTCTGCCCAAAGGAAGCACACCTCACTGGTGACTGGGGCTGCCCATTGCTCAAAGAGTGCCCCCTGCAACACAGCATTGTTCTGGTCTGCATCAACTCACCAACATCACAGGGTCTTTGTTGCAGTAACAGTAGAGGCTATCAATGTGACTGAAGAATTGCTGGCTTTTGACTGGCAGTGACTCTTGGAAATGGCATGTTTAATAATATGGAGGCTTTGACAGCAGACAGCATCTGCCCGAGTAATGCTCAACTTAATGGGGTGGCACCATGGTTCAATGGTTGGCACTGCTGTCTCACAATGCCAGGGGCCGGGTTCGATTCCACCCTCGGGCGACTGTCTGTGTGGAGTTTGCACATTCTCCCCGTGTCTACCTGGGTTTCCTCTGACAGTCCAAAGATGTGCAGGTCAGCTGGTCATGCTAAATTGCCTGTGGTGTTCAGGAATGTGTAGGTTAGGTGGGCTACAGGGGGATGGGGATGGAACCAGGTGGGGTGCTCTGAGGGTCAGTGCGGACTTGTTGGGCCGAAGGGCCTGTTTCCACACTATAGGGATTCTACGAAATTCTATTCTGTGCAGTAATCCCATATGGAGTTCCAATAACGGCCACAAGGGACTGCCTCAGCTTTCCAACCTATGACTAGACCACCACATGGTTGTTACCTTCAGTCCATTGACTGAGGGATCAATAAAAGACCCAAACTAAGGCTGTAAAGTGCTAAGTTGAAAGATTGGGAAATATGGGACCAATTCCAACTGGAGTAAGGGTTTTTTTTTGGGTAGAATGGTGTAGACTAACCTGAGGGCCGCAGAGTTTGGATCTGCCAAAGCTTATAAAGGATGGAGAATGTGTAGCTATGCAGCCAGTTTAGAGGCAAAAAGAGCACAAATGAGATTTTCAACAGCCACGCCATAATGATAAAAATGGCCAAGCCAGTTTATGGTTGCTGGTAATTTGACATTTCAATTGTCATATATTTTCTTCATGAAAACGTCGTGCTGTGGTTTGTGTATACTCTAGTCCTAGATTTCTTGCATTGCCTGTGACACGCCAGTAGGGTGATATTCCAAACTCGACTTTGCACAAAAACTGGTGTTTGACTGTTACTGGCTATGAGCTGCTTTGTGTTATCCTAGGAATTTAAACTGCAAATCTCTTCTTCATAAAATTGGCTTATCATGTATATTTAAATGATCTGTGTGATACTCGAATGGAGCTTCCCTTCTTAGAAACTAAAATTGTTAAGGTAATAGTAAGGCAAGTGAAGTTTCTGCAGCTCTTCGGGTTATAAGCCAGATGATGGTTGAAGATTTTGCAACAAAACCTTGCTAAGTACCATTGTGAAGATACTCCATAAACCTTTTGGAGTTTGGGAAACCACTCTACGCATTCTCAAAAGTGCATGTTTAAACACGAACAATGTTTTTAAAAAAATTAAAGGTTAGTGAACAAAAGGCTCAAGCAGTAGAGAAATAGTAATTGCAATCATTTACACACTAAACAAAAGTAAATGCTGAATCGCAACAAATGGATTTGTCCTGATGAGGATCAGCAATATGACAGAGGCAGAAAAAAGAACCACCTATTCTGAACAATTACACGAGCAAAATGGCAACACAACAGCATAAATTTCTTAACCCAGAAGTTTCTGAATGCAAATTCCAGCAGGTTTGAGCTTGTAAGTTGGAGTTGAAAGGATGAGGAAGATTTCATATCAACTTTGCAAGGCAGAGTAAAATGGATGATAGCAAGTCAGCCACTCATTTATGCATCATCCAGTCATGTCAAAAGAAATTAATGAAATTGCAAGAAATAGAAAACAGGTTACTGACTCATTATTACTCATGTAATACTATCACACAAAGTAGATACGTAACCCTGAGTGCAATAGCATTAATTCCACTTTTCTACTGTCAGTAGGTTAAACTATTGAGCTCATGCCAGGATTTTTGCTTACCGACAGGGCTGGTGCCTGCACCATTCGGCATTGTAAGGTCACCCATCATTCCACCTATAACAAAACAGAGGAAAGGTCGAGCTATCAATCAAATGCATTAGAAAAACATTCTCCATTTGTTGGCAATAAAACTGGTCCTAAATTTACTTTATGAAGTGGGGTCGAAATAAATCAAGTTTTGTATGATTCACTGAAAATACATTCCTCCTAGAACATCGAGTGTGGCTCTTTAAAGTTGCATATTAAACTGATAGCATTTTAGCAGGCTAGTACTCAGTAGAACCTTCAAAAACAATAATATATGTTGAAAAATATGTATGAGTAAACTCAAACATTTAGTTCTATTACTAACAGATTACAGCTATATATCAAGGTGCATGTATTACAGAATGGCTGTCATGTGTCTAAGCTTTTGATTAAATCACTATAAATTAACTGTAGTTGGGAAACAAAATTAGTACCACAAACTACTGTGAGGTTTATCTGTTTAATCAATATAGAACATAGAACAGGCCCTTCAGCCCACGATGTTGTGCCAACCATTGGTCCTCATGTATGCACCCTCAAATTTCTGTTAAAGTTACTATGTAATCTTTAACATTTCAAACGCTATATGTAATCTATATCAAATTTGAGTAAGCAGCAATTTATCTCCATTTCATTCAATCTAGTCCACTATATTCACTGTTCTAAATGTGGTTTCTTCCACACTAGGGAGATGAAATGCAGACTCAGCGGCTGTTTCACAGAACACCTATGTTTTGACAGTAACAATGACTATGTGCTTCCAGATGCCGGCCACTTCAACACAACACCATTTTCCCAGGCCAACATTTCTGTCTCAGGCCTGCTGCTGCGTTCCAGGGACCCTCAACACAAGCCTGAAGACATCTCATTCTCTACTTCAGGACCCTGCAGCCTCTGGGACTCAACAGCGAATTTTCTAACTTTAGAGCCGATTCTGTCCTTCCATGTTGTTTTTCACCCATCCCCACACTCTGATCCCATCAAGACGTGAGTTGCTGTCAGCACAGCCTACCTATTCTCTTGTACCCTTAGCTCTCATAATGATTTATTTGATTTCTCTTCTGTCCTGGCCTTCTATCAATGATCTCCTTGTCCGCCAACCCCTTTCACATTTCTCTGGTTTTCTTTCTTTCTCTCTCCACCTATCCACTCACTTCTCACTCCACATCCCTCCCAATCTCATCCAGCACAAATACCAATTTTTTCCCCTATCAGCTATCAGTTCTGAAGAGGAGCCACTGGACTTGAAATGTTAACTCTTCTCTCTCCCCGCATAGATGCTGCCGGACCTGCTGAGTTTCTCCAGCGATTTCGGTCTGTGTTTCAGATCTCCAGCACCTGCAGATGTTTGTTTTATCGAACTTGAGTAGTTTGTCTAACGCAACAACTTTAAAATCTACTCTCCAATTATAAAACTCAAAAATGAAATTTGCATTTCTTTAGAAACTCATCACATACACACAATGTCCAATACTGCTTTTAATGTACAGTCTTTTTTTTTGGGATGTAGGTGTCACTGGCAAGTACAGCAATTGTTGCCCGTGTCTAACTGCCCGTGAACTGAGTGGCTCAAGGGGTCATTTCAGACAGCAACTAAGAGTCAGCCATATTGCTGTGGATTTGGAGTCCAATTGTAGGTCAGACCAGGTAAGGAAAACAGAATTCCCTCCCTTAAAGACATCAAACAATCAATGTTTTGTAACAAATCATAGTTGATGATAATTGTCATGTTACTAATTCTATATTTTGAATTTAAATTGGTGAAATTTGTACTTGTCCCCAGAGCATTAACCTAGATATGTGATTTACTAATACAGTAACATAACCTCGCCATGAATGGCTCCCCTGTCAGTGTTGTTAAGCAAATATGGCGACTGAGTTTCTCACAAGGTCCAAACATCAAACAATATTGCATGGCTTCCTTCATTAATACATTTTAATGTTGGTCTTGCCCTGAGATGTTGTGTGTGTTCCGCTGAACTGAGCTTAGCCCGCGTAGCTGTGTTTGCAAATCGACTGGTTCCATTCGACAAGGAACCTTGGTTCCAAACCCACTGATCAACTTAAAAGAAAAAGCTACAGCATGGCAATTATACCCTACTGGTCACGTGAAACAGTGTTTCCAGCCCACCCCACCTCCACACCCAGTGAGAGGGGGACTGGATTTCATAAGATTGCCTGGCATTTCCAGCAATCCCAGCAATTCAAAGGTGGGTGTTGCTTGGATGTCAAAAAGTCCGTCAGATGAAGAGGGCACAGCCACAGAGAGGCAGGCCTGGAGTTGTGAATGGGGATAGATCAGGAGCCTAGAGGGTGAAGGCGAGGAGTGCGGTGCAGCATTGTCTGAAATAGTTTTCAACAGCTTGCGTTCTGGTTTCAAAATTCTTTTGGGCATATTCAGCTTGAAATATTACTTCAGTTCAAGATTTTAAACTGAGCAAAGTCGAGTAGTCCTTTTTCCCCTAATTTCTATTGATAATGGATTCTTGCTTTCCAAAGTTTTTGTTTTTTCTTTATTTTGTCAGAGTTCATTGATCCTTACTTTTTATAACTCCAGAGATTAAACAACAAAAGACAGCCAATTATAAGATTAATACCTTTACCCTTTTGACAAAGCTTTCATTAAGGCAGTAGCGATGATCATTGCTTATTTTGCTCCATGACCCACTGAGGGCTTCTCTTTCAGTTTTCGAGGTCCAAAGTTCTGGAAATTCCTCCCATACACTTCCCCATCTTGCTTTCCACCACCAAAATACTCTTCAAAATATACCTCTTTGGCAAAATGTTTGGTCATCTGACCTCAAATCACCTTGCACGGCTGTATCTAATTTTGTGTTTTACTGCTCTTTGGCAAAGTGCCTTGATACTTCCCATTATATTAAACATGATACAACCTCTTATAGCTAAACCTCAGTGGCAGTTTTCTAGTACACAGCTTGGCCTGCTGGGAAGGAAAATGAGGATAAACTAGTCACAATTTTCTCAATGATGCATGAAAATTCATGTGTGGCCCATGTACAATCTACCAACATGCTCACCCCGCCACCCCTAAAACACTGGGCAAGGTACCAAAGTTGTAAGTGTGAAACCAGAAACTTATCTCATGACTATTTGGGGGTGATTTATGGCAATCTAAAATATATATTTCTAATTCAAGTGCTCATAGGTTCCTAATCCAATGTAAAAGCTCTCTCACTGTATGTCATCTTTCTCATCACCTTACAGTGATGTGGTAATGTTCTATATCAATGCTGTGGTTGTAACAGTTAGATATCTAAGTATACCTGCACTACCAGCACTGGGTGGTCTCTGTGGAGCTCCTGGTGACACAACGTTTCTGGGCAGTGTAGCTTGAGGAGGCGAAAGCATGCTGGTATCTGTTAGAGATGTGGTTACCAATGAATGAGTTACAAGAGAGCTGCTTGGGTGGCTGTAGGTTAGATTATTTGGGTTGCTCACTGGAACTGCAACTGGCATCGCAAAGTTTTGTGGCGGCAAACCAGGCTGCAAAGAAATCAAAAAAGACATGTTACTTCAATGCTAATATATATTTCATTTCAATAAAATAACAGCAAAGATGTCTGTAATTAATTGAGTTTAGGATGTACTGAATGCTTTTAAACATACAAAAGTACAGCATTTATGATAAATTTGCACAATATCCTAAAGCAGTATATTGAGCATAGATTTAAACTCTGCCTTACACAAGTGAACACAAAGGCAGGTACACACAATCTTTATTTGCCCAATCTTTTCAGGGTCGTTACTCCTGGCTCCACCTGATACAACCAACATAGCAACAGTTACACTCCTCCCAAAATTGGTGTTAAATAGATCTTTGTTAGTTCACAAGCACTGGCTACCTATGCACCCAGGGGCCAAATTATTTATTTTTTTAATTTCCCACAATTCAAGAAGAGACAACCAGCCTACGAGTTTGCAATGTGCTGTGGTGGCAGACAAGGTACCCCTTCATTGATGAACACTCTGGATGCCAACTTTCTAATACTTGAATTGGAAATAAACACTCTAGAGGTAATATCTTCTTTTACATTATGTTCCCCATTTTGTAGAATTGAAAGCTGAAACAAAAGAAATTGTCTAATTCTTGAACCCAGATCAACAAAACAAACGAGCTCCTGAACCAAGCACTTTGATGCATCACTGATAGCCAACACCAAATTGTAAGAATAACCACACCAATTTAAATCACATAAATAGGAAAAAAAATGCAAATATTGCTAGCTATTAATCAGGTGTCATCAATAATTCATGAGCCAAAATTTTCCTAAAAATGCAATGCTTGCTAGATGTTATGCAGTTTTCACGTCAGTACATGTGGGGCTCGGAAGCCAGACATTTTTCTAATTGCATTATCTATTTCCATGTAAAGTCTTGACAAGGGACATTATGCAAACTATTCCATAAATAAGATTAATATTTAAAATAGAACCAAGTCTTCTAGTACAGTGGTAGTGCTCCCCCTTCCCCTACCAGACCAGAAGGTCCAGTTTCAACTCCCACCTGCCATGGAGGTTTGCTATAACGTGTCCAAAAAAGCTGATTAAAAGAACATAAAACAAAATCACGTGTCGAATGAAATTATGTAGAAATCAGCAAGAATGGACAGACTGAATAAAACTTGTGTATGATATTAGTACATTACTATAACTTCACAACACAGAAACGCACGTTTCTCAAAAGCAGCACAAAACTAAAAAAAACAAAAATGTGACATAGCACATGCCATTTGATAGACAGACTGACATGTTAAATTTCTCGACCAGGTCCTAAACAAGAAGTCTGCAATCATAAAACAATGAAATATTTCATGCAAATTTAAAATGGAACTCTCCTCACAAGCAAAATTTATAGGGCTGTATGAAAAAATAAAAATTTTGCAAATGATTTTTTGCAATTAAAATAAAGAACATTTCAATACAGCTGTGGAAAAAGATTGAGATTCATTCAGGCTTTAATTGTATTTAGCCTGAAGGTAACTCTAAATGGTATGAATTGTATACAGTAATTTGCTAGAAATATTTTCAGAATTTGCAATAAAATTTGGAACAGTTATTAAACTCGAATTTAAAAACAAGTTGGAGAAGCAATCCTAATTCTTTAAGATTTGGATTTAATGTAGGCTATGAAGGTTTCACTTACTGGTTGGAGAATCAAAGTCATTTCCATGTACCCCCCACCCTCCAAATTGAGATGGTGCCTGTATCCTTGTACATTGAATTAACCCCATTCCTGCCCCACTGATCAAAGGTCAACGGTGGGGAGGACGGCTCTAGGCATTCTCCTCCTCTTCCCCAATGAAGGTTTCCTTGTTCAGGCACAGACAGCAAATGCAAACCCCCTCCACCCACTCCAACAACAGTGACATCCTGTCACAAGCTGGAGGTTTTTCAGATCCGTCCCTCCCACTTCAGACTTAAAACGCAAGGGATTTGCCTGCTGATGGAGGACTGAGGTGCAGCAACTTCTGGGATCAAGTGGGCCATGAGAGACTGGAATAAACTCCACCCTATGTTTCTACCAACAAAATTCTTGGGCTGAACCCTGGATGTTAACAACATTTTCACACAAAATGATCCAGTGGATTACAAAAAAAAATGAAAGAAAGAGCTAGGCACTGCAGTTGAGCACATTGCTATGAATTAAAATAAAATGGTTTTGCTAACTTTTTTTTGCTTTTAGTCTTGCAGACATCAATTAAATAAATGGAAATATAAAACTGACATCAGAACCATTGACAGATTTGCTTGGAAACTCCACATTTGAACTTTATGTAATTACAGCTTTAAACTTTATTACACCATGACATTTTTTATTACATTCTTTAAAGGATTGCTTCTGGATGAATCATTTTGAATGACATGAAATAAAAATTCACATTGGGTCTACTAGTCTGAAAACACCCACCCTTGAGCAGCTGGCAATCTGACAACTATAAATCAATATCCCCTTGTCTTTGATGTCACTCCCAACCCCTACAACATCATTTCCTCTTCTCCTGAGGAAGTGACTCATGCTGAAGCATAGCTTTCCAGACAACCACCTGGGCTCAAGTGTTTATTTCTCAAACATAAGGCAGGGCAGTGAGTGTTAACAGGTCCCACAGCAGATCCCAACCACATCCTCACTTCCTAGCCACACATATATAATCCCAACAATGGTTAGTCGATTTCAGAACCCTATCCAATATTTCAGTGTAACTTTTAACACTCTCGCCTGGCCCAGCAGGAGAACAAATCCAGATAATTAACAGTCTTGCAAAATTGATGCATTTACCCACTGAGCCAGCAGATGTCATTTTGTGGCATCAAGTGCAATTTGGATTCAGGAGTTGACATATGTAAAGGGTACTCTTTTAGGTCTTCACCCACTATTGTGAGCCGAATGGCAATAACTGATGAACCCTAATTTTGTTGCAGAACAGCAATTAAAGATCTGAATAGAAACAATTTTGTTAACAAGATATAAAATTGCACTAATTGTATGAAAAGAGATGTTTTAACAAGGCCTATTGTTTTATCATACAGTTTTCAAAATGCTGTCCCCGATCAGCTGACACCTTTGACTTACATACACCCAGATAAACTTTGTTCAAAGTAGTTTCTAAATACATTCTTCTACTAACACCACCACCACATTCTGGCACTTAACCTTTCATGCAGCCAATTCCATGGAATATTTCACTCTGTTTTATATACAATAATGTAAGGGGCAGCAGCACAATTCAAGGATTCAGTCGTACATACATTTAATTTAACTTTTGACTCTGCATTCTCAATTTAGCAAATGGGATTTATGTGAAGGAATTTGGTGGAACAAGTTGAACTTTTACCATCAGATTTGTAACATGTATCACTCGCTCATTTTTAAATTAGGCCAGAAAGAACTTTTCAATTTCAACACTTTAAACTTCAAAGTCCAGGCTGGAGTTCCATAAATTTTCAGATGTGATTGAGAAAAGACACATTCTCCCAAATGCAACACAACACTTATGGAAACTCTGGATCAGCTTGGCACACACCATGTTCAAACTATAAATGTTAGAGTGATCTTTTTTCTGTATATTAATTCACAGGAGTTATTGTACTTCATGGTGATAATGAGTTGTGAGATGGAAAATCACAATATTGCTGGAGGTGTGTAATAACTGAAATGAGACAGTATGAAATGGGTGATTCATTCCAGCCACACTAATTTGAATGAGTTAGTTCTGAATCAGCTCATGAAATTAGGTACATGTTTTGTGAATTAGGTCTCATTCTGTGTTGTTTCACACTGTTCAGTTGTCTTCATGCAGCCTTCTTCAGTCAAACAGCAGGCAATTGGGTAGCAAGGAAATCAAAGTCTTCCCAAGCAAAAGGGCTGCATGCCAAAATCTACTTACTGCGAGTTTGTGATTCCTCATCATGTTATCAAACTCTTCATTTATTTTTTTATATTTTTCCTCTGTGTGGGGGGTGAGCACGTATGATGAGTCAGGCTCTGGACTGTCGCAGCCTCTGTGTTCTTTCTTGTTAAGTGCCTAGCAGATTTAAAGAATCAACACAAAGAATACCAGATGAAGGTACTTACACCATAGCGCTTGAACATTACATCATTATCTTCATTAAGCTTTCTGTATTTGTCCTCCATGAGCGGACTGTGCTCAAAAGAATCATCTGGGTCTGGGCTATCACAGTCATTATGTCCTTTCTTTCTTAAGGTCTGAAATACAATTGGAAAATTCACACACAACTACAAACCTGCCACAACAATAACTGTTCAATAACTGAATCCCCCTAGTCACCACCGCAACGCACCCCCAAAATTTACCCATTCTTAGTGGGCATCTTTATAAATCTGGAATTAGGTCTGAAAGCAGCAGCCTTTACACGAAGAGAAGAAAATGATACAACTACATCAATATTAATTGTAGGATTGCAGGTTTTAACACTGACATTCACTTATGGTTCCAATGTTGAGAAAGGGGATAGAGGCTTGACCTTCTTGATTTCATTTTCATTTAGAAACTGCAGAATGAAATTCATTCAATTCCCTTTCCCTAAGATACATGAAGATTACAGCAGCTGTTTAACAGTAGTTGCTATAATCTCAAAGGACCATAGGGCTGCTCCATCATTAGAGAGCGACAACAGGTGGTGCGTTTAGCCTAAAGGTCACCATGTCTTGGGTGAAGGGTGAGGTTGAGAAGTAGGGACCTACCTGGTGACCTTCGCCAACATGGGAATTAAACCTGTGCTGTTTGAATTGCAGCATTGGAAACCAGCTGTCCAATAAACTGGCTAAGTGATGACAGAGTTAAATCACAAACAAATTTACAAGTACCCTTAATTTGGTCTCATTTCACAACATGTGAAAGTATGTTCTGGAATTGTTTACATGAATGGTTCAGAGTTGAAAGGAAATGTTATACACACTCTAATTAAGGAAGGAACAAA
Source organism: Stegostoma tigrinum (assembly GCF_030684315.1). Taxonomy (NCBI): domain Eukaryota; kingdom Metazoa; phylum Chordata; class Chondrichthyes; order Orectolobiformes; family Stegostomatidae; genus Stegostoma; species Stegostoma tigrinum. The sequence continues at coordinate 13,706,046 of NC_081386.1, forward strand.
AAATAAAAGATGGTGAAGTGTGGTATCTTGCTTTCGATATGCAAACTTGCTTTACACATGGGTGAAATTCTTCATTATCGTACATTTTTAATACAATCTGACAGCATAAAAATAGGTCAGTGCAAAACGGTTGAAGCCAATTATTTGCATGGTGGAGCATACTTGTAGCTGTCAAAATGCACAAATATGATTTAGTGCGTTAGGAGCTTATAAACAAAAAAAGAAAACAAAAGTCATATGTTAATAACATTTATTCTGGAAGTTCTGGCAGTAGAGATTCATCTTGAGTGGAAGTGAGAAATGGGTGAGATCACAACAGGAGACAATAATGTGTATTGTACATTCAAGTCAATGGAACGGAAACAAAGCACTAAGTGTTGCACATACCAGTCAGGTCACATAATGACCTATCCCCTCCCCACCTATACTCTCCTCTCCACCTGTCTTCTTTTCTCCATCTTCGGTCCGCCTCCCCCTCTCTCCCTATTTATTCCAGTTCCCTCTCCCCATCCTCCTCTCTGAAGGAGGGTCTAGGCCCGAAACGTCAGCTTTTGTGCTCCTGAGATGCTGCGTTCATCCAGCTCCACACTTTATTGTAGATAATGGGAACTGCAGATGCTGGAGAATTCCAAGATAATAAAACGTGAGGCTGGATGAACACAGCAGGCCAAGCAGCATCTCAGGAGCACAAAAGCTGACGTTTCGGGCCTAGACCCTTCATCAGAGAGGGGGATGGGGAGAGGGTTCTGGAATAAATAGGGAGAGAGGGGGAGGCGGACCGAAGATGGAGAGAAAAGAAGATAGGTGGAGAGAGTGTAGGTGGGGAGGTAGGGAGGGGATAGGACAGTCCAGGGAAGACGGACAGGTCAAGGAGGTGGGATGAGGTTAGTAGGTAGCTGGGGGTGCGGCTTGGGGTGGGAGGAAGGGATGGGTGAGAGGAAGAGCCGGTTAGGGAGGCAGAGACAGGTTGGACTGGTTTTGGGATGCAGTGGGTGGGGGGGGAAGAGCTGGGCTGGTTGTGTGGTGCAGTGGGGGGAGGGGGCGAACTGGGCTGGTTTAGGGATGCAGTAGGGGAAGGGAAGATTTTGAAACTGGTGAAGTCCACATTGATACCATTAGGCGGCAGGGTTCCCAGGCGGAATATGAGTTGCTGTTCCTGCAACCTTCGGGTGGCGTCATTGTGGCACTGCAGGAGGCCCATGATGGACATGTCATCTAGAGAATGGGAGGGGTAGTGGAAATGGTTTGCGACTGGGAGGTGCAGTTGTTTGTTGTGAACTGAGCGGAGGTGTTCTGCAAAGCGGTCTCCAAGCCTCCACTTGGTTTCCCCAATGTAGAGGAGGCCACACCGGGTACAGTGGATGCAGTATACCACATTGGCAAATGTGCAGGTGAACCTCTGCTTAATGTGGAATGTCATCTTGGGGCCTCGGATAGGGGTGAGGGAGGTGGTGTTGGGGCAAGTGTGGCATTTCCTGCGGTTGCAGGGGAAGGTCCCGGGTGTGGTGGGGTTGGAGGGCAGTGTGGAGCGAACAAGGGAGTCACGGAGAGAGTGGTCTCTCCGGAAAGCAGACAGGGGTGGGGATGGAAAAATGTCTTGGGTGGTGGGGTCGGATTGTAAATGGCGGAAGTGTCGGAGGATGATGCGTTGTATCCGGAGGTTGGTAGGGTGGTGTGTGAGAACGAGGGGGATCCTCTTTGGGCGGTTGTGGCGGGGGCGGGGTGTGAGGGATGTGTTGGGGGAAATACGGGAGACGCGGTCAAGGGCGTTCTCGATCACTGTGGGGGGAAAGTTGCGGTCCTTGAAGAACTTGGACATCTGGGATGTGCGGGAGTGGAATGTCTTATCGTGGGAGCAGATGCGGCAGAGGCGGAGGAATTGGGAATAGGGGATGGAATTTTTGCAGGAGGGTGGGTGGGAGGTGGTGTATTCTAGGTAGCTGTGGGAGTCGGTGGGTTTGAAATGGACATCAGTTACAAGGTGGTTGCCTGAGATGGAGACTGAGAGGTCCAGGAAGGTGAGGGATGTGCTGGAGATGGCCCAGGTGAACTGAAGGTTGGGGTGGAAGGTGTTGGTGAAGTGGATGAACTGTTCGAGCTCCTCTGGGGAGCAAGAGGCGGCGCCGATACAGTCATCAATGTACCGGAGGAAGAGGTGGGGTTTGGGGCCTGTGTAGGTGCGGAAGAGGGACTGTTCCACGTAACCTACGAAGAGGCAGGCATAGCTGGGGCCCATGCGGGTGCCCATGGCCACCCCCTTAGTCTGTAGGAAGTGGGAGGAGTCAAAAGAGAAGTTGTTGAAGGTGAGGACGAGTTCGGCTAGGCGGATGAGGGTGTCGGTGGAGGGGGACTGGTCGGGCCTGCGGGACAGGAAGAAGCGGAGGGCCTTGAGTCCATCTGCATGCGGAATGCAGGTGTATAGGGACTGGACGTCCATGGTGAAGATGAGGTGTTGGGGGCCAGGGAATTGGAAGTCCTGGAGGAGGTGGAGGGCGTGGGTGGTGTCACGGACGTAGGTGGGGAGTTCCTGGACCAAAGGGGAGAAGATGGAGTCCAGATAGGTGGAGATGAGTTCGGTGGGGCAGGAGCAGGCTGAGACGATGGGTCTCACCAGGGCAGGCAGGTTTGTGGATTTTGGGATGGAGATAGAAACGGGCCGTGCGGGGTTGGGGAACAATGAGGTTGGAGGCTGTGGGTGGGAGGTCCCCTGAGGTGATGAGGTCATGAATGGTGTTGGAGATGATGGTTTGGTGCTCGGGTGTGGGGTCATGATCGAGCGGGCGGTAGGAGGTGGTGTCGGAGAGTTGGCGTCTGGCCTCAGTGCGCCATACTACCACCGCGCCACCCTTGTCTGCCGACGGAACCCCGCCCACGGCCGACGCTGATGGAACCCCGCCCACGGCCGACGGAACCCCGCCCACAGCCGACGACCTCATCGCTCCGCCCACAACCTCCACAGCCAGCAACCCCAGAGAAGACAGCCACACTGAACCCTGCCGCATCTTCAACATCCCCCCAGACCTTCCACTGACTGAGGACGAACGGTCAGTCCTTAGTAAGGGGCTCACCTTTGTCCCCCTACAACCACACATCAACGAATACCAGTCACGATTGGACATAGAGCAGTTTTTCCGCCGTCTTCGCCTCTATGCCTACTTCTTCAACCGGGAGCCTAACCCTCCCTCCACTGACCCCTTCACCCGCTTCCAACACAAGTCCTCCTCCTGGACACCACCCCCAGGCCTCCTACCCTCCCTCGACCTCTTCATCTCCAACTAACCGCCTCAACCTCTCCACCCCTGTCACCCACTCCAACCTCTCACCCGCAGAATGGGCAGCCCTCCACTCCCTCCGCTCCAACCCCAACCTCACCATCAAACCCGCAGACAAGGGTGGCGCAGTGGTAGTATGGCGCACTGATCTCTACATTGCCGATGCCAAACGCCAACTCTCCAACACCACCTCCTACCGCCCCCCTCGATCATGACCCCACACCCGAGCACCAAATCATCATCTCCAACACCATTCATGACCTCATCACCTCAGGGGACCTCCCACCCACAGCCTCCAACCTCATTGTTCCCCAACCCCGCACGGCCCGTTTCTATCTCCTGCCTAAAATCCACAAAACTGCCTGCCCTGGTCAACCCATCGTCTCAGCCTGCTCCTGCCCCACCGAACTCATCTCCACCTATCTGGACTCCATTTTCTCCCCTTTGGTCCAGGAACTCCCCACCTACGTCCGTGACACCACCCACGCCCTCCACCTCCTCCAGGACTTCCAATTCCCTGGCCCCCAACACCTCATCTTCACCATGGACGTCCAGTCCCTATACACCTGCATTCCGCATGCAGATGGCCTCAAGGCCCTCCGCTTCTTCCTGTCCCTCAGGCCCGACCAGTCCCCCTCCACCGACACCCTCATCCGCCTAGCTGAACTCGTCCTCACCTTCAACAACTTCTCTTTTGACTCCTCCCACTTCCTACAGACTAAGGGGGTGGCCATGGGCACCCGCATGGGCCCCAGCTATGCCTGCCTCTTCGTAGGTTACGTGGAACAGTCCCTCTTCCGCACCTACACAGGCCCCAAACCCCACCTCTTCCTCCGGTACATTGATGACTGTATCGGCGCAGCCTCTTGCTCCCCAGAGGAGCTCGAACAGTTCATCCACTTCACCAACACCTTCCACCCCAACCTTCAGTTCACCTGGGCCATCTCCAGCACATCCCTCACCTTCCTGGACCTCTCAGTCTCCATCTCAGGCAACCACCTTGTAACTGATGTCCATTTCAAACCCACCGACTCCCACAGCTACCTAGAATACACCTCCTCCCACCCACCCTCCTGCAAAAATTCCATCCCCTATTCCCAATTCCTCCGCCTCCGCCGCATCTGCTCCCACGATAAGACATTCCACTCCCGCACATCCCAGATGTCCAAGTTCTTCAAGGACTGCAACTTTCCCCCCACAGTGATCGAGAACGCCCTTGACCGCGTCTCCCGTATTTCCCCCAACACATCCCTCACACCCCGTCCCCGCCACAACCGCCCTAAGAGGATCCCCCTCGTTCTCACACACCACCCTACCAACCTCCGGATACAACGCATCATCCTCCGACACTTCCGCCATTTACAATCCGACCCCACCACCCAAGACATTTTTCCATCCCCACCCCTGTCTGCTTTCCGGAGAGACCACTCTCTCCGTGACTCCCTTGTTCGCTCCACACTGCCCTCCAACCCCACCACACCCGGCACCTTCCCCTGCAACCGCAGGAAATGCTACACTTGCCCCCACACCTCCTCCCTCACCCCTATCCCAGGCCCCAAGATGACATTCCACATTAAGCAGAGGTTCACCTGCACATCTGCCAATGTGGTATACTGCATCCACTGTACCCGGTGTGGCCTCCTCTACATTGGGGAAACCAAGTGGAGGCTTGGAGACCGCTTTGCAGAACACCTCCGCTCAGTTCGCAACAAACAACTGCACCTCCCAGTCGCAAACCATTTCCACTCCCCCTCCCATTCTTTAGATGACATGTCCATCATGGGCCTCCTGCAGTGCCACAATGATGCCACCCATAGGTTGCAGGAACAGCAACTCATATTCCGCCTGGGAACCCTGCAGCCTAATGGTATCAATGTGGACTTCACCAGTTTCAAAATCTCCCCTTCCCCTACTGCATCCCTAAACCAGCCCAGTTCGTCCCCTCCCCCCACTGCACCACACAACCAGCCCAGCTCTTCCCCCCCCACCCACTGCATCCCAAAACCAGTCCAACCTGTCTCTGCCTCCCTAACCGGCTCTTCCTCTCACCCATCCCTTCCTCCCACCCCAAGCCGCACCCCCAGCTACCTACTAACCTCATCCCACCTCCTTGACCTGTCCGTCTTCCCTGCACTGTCCTATCCCCTCCCTACCTCCCCACCTATACTCTCTCCACCTATCTTCTTTACTCTCCATCTTCGGTCCGCCTCCCCCTCTCTCCCTATTTATTCCAGTTCCCTCTCCCCATCCCCCTCTCTGATGAAGGGTCTAGGCCCGAAACGTCAGCTTTTGTGCTCCCGAGATGCTGCTTGGCCTGCTGTGTTCATCCAGCCTCACATTTTATTATCTTCACACTTTATTATCTTGGATTCTCCAGCATCTGCAGTTCCCATTATCTCAGGTCACATAATGCTACCCATTTTTGCTACTTTCTGAGACGAGCTTCTACTCCTTGATGTCTTAATGCACACCAGAACTCTTTCGAAATTCAGATAGCCAATAGACTTCCCTGCCAGTCACTATGAATTGATGGAAAATGTAGTCAATGCCCACTATATTTATTTCCTTGATCTTGCAGATCAGGCGTAATTTCTCAGTAAGAAAGGATTCTTTTTAAGAAAAAAGACAGCTTACAATTCTGACATTTAGAAAGATTGCACAGTTGGCAGCAGGTTGTTCCAGTTCCTGAACCACAAGACCTTGTATTTATTTAGCATAATGAATGTAGTAACTGAACAAACTATTCCAAAAGAGTCTCACAAGAGTGCTAGCAACTAAAATTTGGCATCAAAAGACATAAGGAGATTAGGACAGGTGACCGAAAGCTTGGTCAAAGGTTCAAGGGGCTTCTTAACTGACGAGAGGGGAGGAGAGGCTTGGAGAGGCAAATGCAGAGATTATCTATCAATGACACAAAGATTAAAACAGGGATAAGTAACATTTGAGAATGGAGGGGTGCAGAGATCTTGGACATAACAGATTGGGTATGGGGATGGTGGTGAGGTAGGGGCAAAGCCATCAAAAGCATTGAAAATAAAGGGTAACAACTTTAAATTTAAAGGCGTAACCAAGCTATTGTAAATAAAACTTAGCTCAGCAGGTAATTTGATGGCGTTCAGAAAGCAGGTACAGCATTTGCACAGCAATTCTAGTTATTTAAGGAACTAAATTATTCAGTTTCTGATGGTTTGCAATGGGGCAGAGCTTTTTTTGACTACGACAACCACTTCTTCTTATGAGTTTACAACTATTACTTAGACAATTGGATGTGCAGGATCAATAATCAATATATAGCCCAAGACCAAAGTAAAAATTAATTTAATCTACTGGTGAAGGATAATATTTTCTCAATTTCAGTTGAAATGGTTTTGTCGAGTGAGATTCATAGCCCTGAATCTTGCCTGGTTTGGAGCAAGCTTTCTTGCTCAATCTACCATTCTTCAACTCATTAATTAAACAACTCAGCTCTTGGGCACTGTCCTCGTGGAACTGTGCAGGCAGAGGAGTGGTCACTGCCCAAACACCTGTCATTCAGATCTTTGGTGCCATATTTGAAGCCCAGGTGCACACCACTTCTGATGCTGCAAGCTCAGAACTGACCATTATTGTTTCTTTTCATTCATTTGTGATCTGGGAGTCTCTGGCTAGACGAGTATTTATTACCCTTCCCTAACTGCCCAGAGGAGAGTTAGGAGTCAACAACATTGTTGTGGGGCTGGGGTCATATATAAGCCAGGCCAGGTAAAAGATAGCAGTTTCCTTCCCTAAAGAGCATTATTAAAACAGAAGGGTTTTTCTGACGCAAAAACAAAGGTGCTGGAAAAGCTCAGCAGGTCTGGCAGCATCTGTGGAGGAGAAAACAGAGTTATCCATCGGGAATGTGTGCCATCTCATTTCTTGAGGACAGGAGCACAGAGTGGTGCAGAAATAAGATGAGCTGCAAATGCATGAAAGGAAGGTGACTCTTCCTCAGAACTGATTTACAGCATCTGCAGTTCTTAGGAGTTTTCTGACAATGGATTCATGATCATCATTAGATTCCAGATTTTTATTGATTTCTGCTTCATAGTAGCATTTGATCCCAGGTCCCCAGAACATTCCTTGGATAAACAGTCAACTAATAATCAGCACTCGGCCATCGTCTTGTGTTTTACTGACATCACGAGGAATTGGCCCAAAGGAAAGCCTGCTCTTTGCTTTGCAGACATGGAGCTGCAGTGTTGGTAGTCAGCGAGATGGAGAGGTGTACCTTTTACACCTCAAGAGGCTGCACCATCAGACCAAGCCAGGCTGGAACCAAACTGCAGCCCAGGTCTGTGCCCTGGGCGAAGCAGGACACCTAGCAGTTCAGAAAGAAGTTCAAATATCTTCTGTGCCCCAGAGACAAGTACCACCATTTTCTCTGTTACCTCACACTCAACCACTAAGTCTCCTAATGCACTCACCTCTCAATATGGGTCACTGAAGTATAACTTTTCCTACTGAATGTATCATGCCTAAAATATACCATACTGCCCTCTGTGCTTTCTCTCAGTCAGCAGGGACACAACAGCACTTCTCCTGCTCCTGCATCACCACTACCCATCATCTATCCATTTCCAACAAAATTAATCTCACCCTTTGTGGAATTATCAGAAAAGTTGGTCACCTCTCTGAATTGATGTCTCCACTGGACCCCATCTGACCTATCTGGAATCCATGGATTAGTTGAGCTTGACTTACAGGATTGGCTGTGGCCCAACTGCAAGGATGTGGATTCCTGGGCTCTGATAGGGTTAAGTGCCTGAATGACCAAGGACATCCTCGTGGACTAGAACAAGATGAGCTCCCTGACTGTTTACTGTCTCCTGACAGGTCATACTACTCTTTCAACACACAAAGGTGTGCTTCCTTTTGATTTTCACACGTAGCCATTTGCTTGAAACACATGCAGTTTGTCTGCCACGTAAACTGCTGGTACATGCCTCAGGTGTGATGTTGCCACTACATAGTACAGTTTAATAGCATACCAACCAAACTGACTGTTCAGTGCTCTTCACCGCAACAAGTTGCCTACCTCTCCCTTTGCACTTAAAGGTAATACAAGACAGAGAGGCTGGCAGCCTATGACTAAGCACAAAAAACCCTGTGAGCTGACAAAGCAATGGGCAGTAGACAGAAGCAGACATCCTTCAAGCATGTACAAAGTGAGAGAGTGCCAGGAAAGCAAGCTAAGGGCCATTAGACACATCCTGCACAGTTGCACAAGATGCAAGAAAATCCCAATGTATAGTCAACCCAGTGAAAGCATACAAATCATAGCTATCCCAAAATAAAGAGTTAAAGGGATGAAGGGGTGTGAGAGTTGGTCTGAGGGAGGGCACAATTATATTGAGAGGCTGGTAGTTCGCCAACACTGACATCTATGGAAAAAAAGGGTCAAGATCGAGGAGGATGGTGGCCTTGGAGCACACAGGGACATTGTGACAAAGCAGAAACCAAAATAAGCAAATCCGTGAGCTGCAGCCATCAGATATTCATCCATCGGGAATGTGCGCCATCTCATTTCTTGAGGAAAGGAGCACAGAGTGGTGCAGAAATAAGATGAGCTGCAAATGTATGAAAGGAAGGTAATTGCTGCTCAAATGATGAGAGTCTAAAGTTTCCTTTGAAGGTTCAAGGGATAAAAAAAATTGCAAATATTTTTCTCACAGAGAGTTTCTAATTTTTTTTCATGCTTTCAGAATGCTAATGCTCACGCCACACAAGTGAGGGGAAATATTTCACCTTAATATTTTATCAAAATTGGATACATTCTTCACTGGAGACAATATGAGAAATTGAAATGCATTGCTTTTAAAAGAAAAACTGGAAGATGAGATCATCAATTATCAGAAGTTACAAACGAAACAGGTACAGAGTTAGGAAAAGGACAAAAAACCCTCTGCAGACTACAATCCAGGTTACCTACAAAACTCACATTTCTCTGAGCTTTCTGCGTCTGGACCACCATTGGCTCAATAACTAAGTCTTTATTATAATAGTAACTAATCAGAAACTTAAACGTTATTACTTTTGACCTATATATGCATTAGTTTAGTATGCGAAGTTCCCTCTTCTGAGTTCACCCTGTTTACACGCAGTATATGAAAATGGAATAAAGTTGACCCCATTGAACAACACACAAATCTAAGGGGAAAGAACAAGCATTCCCCCATCTGCACGATAGCCAGCTTATTTAGTGATTTCTGTTCATAAAACTGGAGTTCAAATTTCAGAACAAAATTACATTAAATGATTTATACTCGCCCTTATTCTTCTTTCCAAGAAATTCTTTACATAATATGCAGAGAACACTGAATCTATCTGTAATTTATGCAAATGAATGAACACAATTTGCCAAACTGCTTCGATTGCAAGAGAGATCTAAATTGTTGAGGGGGTCAACAGCAAATTACCATAAAAGAAAATCAGCTTGCGTTCCCTTTCTAAATGAATATTGTTTCTCGTTTGCACTGGGAGTTTGACATGTTGGTTTCCATTTTAAAAACTACCAGAAAATCCAGCAGGAGATTGTCTCAGTTAAAACTTGCAAAACCTAGAGCCATGACTAGCCAAGTCCGAACAAGCTCTGGGACTAACCATATGGAAGTAGTAGAATAAAAGCATGAAACCAGTGGAGTTCAATGCACAGGTCTTCGCTCCACACCTGACAAACTTCATTCCAATCTCTCCTTTCATCCCTCACTGCAAAGCTCACAATGTCCGATCTTTCACCCAGCTCCTGGCCATGACACTCACTGCCTCCATTCCCTCTTGAATACTCAGGATCATCCTCAAGCATTCCAGCTCGTGGTCCCCTGTTGGTAACTTAGCTCTGTGTCCCCAGACTGATTGGGTTCCAGTGCTGTTTTTAGTCTTACCTGCACATTTCCAATAAATCCATAAATATTGAGAATTTGGTGTTCATTGACAGAAGCATAAACTTGAAGCCAAGTGAGACACTGCGGACCAATAGCTAGGAACTGAATAGAATCATACAGTTTAGAGATAATGGGAACTGCAGATGCTGGAGAATCCAAGATAACCAAGTGTGCAGCTGGATGAACACAGCAGGCCAAGCTGCATCTCAGGAGCACAAAAGCTGACGTTTCGGGCCTAGACCCTTCAGAGAGCCCTCTGATGAAGGGTCTAGGCCCGAAACGTCAGCTTTTGTGCTCCTGAGATGCTGCTTGGCCTGCTGTGTTCATCCAGCTCCACACTTGGTTATCATACAGTTTAGAACAGTTTCTTTGGTCCACTGAGTCTACAATGACAAAAACTAAGACTGTGATGTTTGTCTTTTTAATTTGGTTTGTTTTTCAGACCTATGGTTATTCTTAATATAGCGGCAATTAACTATTTTTCTTCCTTTCTCTGCTCTGTTACTCAGGATTATACCTAGGTATCTTTGTATGCAAGATGGTGCTGTAAGAAGTGACTTATAAAAACTTTTCACTGTACTCAAATAAGTAAAATGTGACAATAAAACTAATTCAATTCGACTTAATCTACACTAGCCACAGCACTTGAAACATGTTCTTGAATGTTATGACGTTTCAAGTGATCATGCCAGTACTTTGTAAAGGTTGCGAGCTCTCCTGCCCCAAATACCCACCCAAGCCAGTGCTTCCAGATTCCTACCAGCCTCTGGGTGAAAACTAATATCTCCAAATTCCTTCTAAGCCTCCTGCCTTTCACCTAAAACGTATGCTCCCGTGCTATTGACCCTCCACTCAAGGATCCAACAACTTTCCCTGTTTCCTCTGAACTGAAGGGAAAATCTTCTTTTTGATGCCTGATAGCTGTCTAAGCAACCCAGAGTATGACACAGACTTAACATACAGGAGTGGATTTCCCCCAGAGGTTGTATGGGTGTGATAGAGGAGAGGAGGAGTAGTAGGTGGCAGAAAATGAGACTTATTTCACACACTCGGCTAACGCATGTTGTTTTGTGGACCCTTAAAGTGCATGGTACTCACAAATAAATAGCAGAAAAAAAACTTAATCAACCTCTGACAATTCATAACAAACAGAAGAGTCACAGAGCATCCTACTGGAATGGTGTAAAAATTAATGCCAGTCATGTTCTTACAATGCAGCAGATAGCTATCTAAATTTTTGTTGTAGGATAACCAGTAAAAATTGTTGTACACTCCACAGTTTTGCCATGCGGAGGGTCCTACTGTGAAAGAGGTGGTCAACCTGTAGCTGACAGCAGAGGTTACACATAGAAGAAATGAGGTGGTGGTTAGTAAAGCAGCTTTGCCGTCAGGAACAGTGAGATAGCAGGCTCACAGAGGAGATTTCATCTGGTTGGCTGGGTCACTCATTTCATTTATGGACTTGTCCATTATGCATCAACTCAAAATACAATTCCCAACATCATCCTTTCCAGCATTACATAGACGGAAATGTTAATCCCATGCAAACAAAAAAATTGGCTCTCTGCACAAAACTGAACTAATTTATATTCTTTTAAATGATCATTGTTTGTGCACTGAGCATTTATTTAACTCAGTTTTTTTTAAAATATAAAATGATGGACATTTTCCTTTGATTTTGGCTTGGAGACTGTCTGGTCCTTTATTTGTTTTTTTTAAATAAAGCTTTTCATATGTGATTGATCCAACTTGTACATCATAATCTCATACTACAAAAGGCTAAGAAAAATGCAAAAAAGGTAAACACCATCATAAATACTGTTTGCAAAGTACTGAATTCATATTTAGTGCTGCAACTGCATTTTTCAGCAAAAAAACCAGCCAAGTTGTGCTACATAAGTTTTCAGTTAACCGCTGCCCTGTGAGAATGGTACAAGACAGATAATCTTTGTTACTCTTGCAATTTAATCAGCTGCTGCAACCCTTTAAAAGTTGCAGTTCTAGATATCCCACTGCATCAACATGCTCCCTATGGCTGACTGACTTCCAGCAACAACTCACTATAGCAATTCAAGAAGCAGGAAATTGGAAGCTAGCTTGCTTATTACTCGAGTGTCTGCAAACACCCAAAGGCTACATCCCCTTTGACTGAACCCAAACGAAAATCTATCCGATATGTCTCTTGATAAGTGCAATATTTCCATCATATCTTGCCTCAGTCTCGTGATAGCTTCAGCATTTGCTTCTCAAGGACTGATTGCATTGAGAGAGCCTGATTTAAATATAACAATAACATGTCCCACTACGTTTGTTTGCATGGCTCCCTATCTGCCAGTGCCTCAGAGCATGCTATCTGCAACTGGCTTTTGGAGTGGGTTAGGAGCTAGGAAGAAAGGTTAATACCAAGGTTCATTGCTTATAGTATGGTCAAAGCTCACTTAAAGGCTTGCCTTGGCTGGTAATTATGATGGCCAGGATAAGTTTACAACAAGCTGCTATTCATGACAGAAGAGCTAAAGGTCTCTTTAATGAGGTTCCAACCAGCTGCCTCATCACTCAATACCTTGGCAACTCCTCAGTCAAAATCTTACTTTTCTTTGTATCAGACTTGTGCTGGTATTGATGGGTCAGAACTGATGAACTGGCTGAGGCCCAGTGTCTGAGTTTACTTATGTTAGCAAAGGCATTAATGACCAGGCAGCTGTTCCAATTCAAATCTAGGACTCTACCAGGAGGCACAAAGCAATTAGTTGCTCGCACAATATTAACCGGTGCTTAGCTTGCCACAGTATTGATCCTCAAAGAGGATCACTCAGAGGTTAGACCCAAACATGCTCTCTGTAACAGTACAAACTCTTTACACAGTGGCTCAGAGGAAGATTGGTGGTCAGGACAGTATTCCACTCGCAACTTCCAGAGCAACATCGGTGATATCTTGGGAATAAGGGACCTACTTCCCGTTTACCGAAGCCAGAATCCGCTGACACCTGCTGTATCTTGCTACTGTACAAACACAGCAAGGCTAGGTCATCATGGAGAATTCCAATGATGTCATTCACAAAGGAACTGCATGTATTCATACTATTGAAATGAAGGAGTGAGGATCAGTGTGGGAGTTGGGGGTGGATGTTGGAGGGGAGCAAGGATCAAGGGAGCATGGCAGTGGAACAGAGGGGGTGGGCAGGAGATAATGTGGATGGGATGTAGAATGAAGAAATCGGGGGGGGGGGAATTAAATGGGAGTGACTAAGGTGTGCAGTCCATATATGTGTGGTGTCAATAGTCACCCAATACTGGATGCTTTATCTTCCTCCCCGGATCAAAGGACTGCAGATGCTGGAAATCAGGAATTGCTGGAAAAACTCAACAGACCGGGCAGCATCTGGCAGTTTGAAATCAGTCACTGGACCTGACAGTTTAACAGTGCTTTCTCTCCACAGATGCTGAGTTTTTCCAGCAATTTCTGATTTGAATGATATCGGGAACCAGTGTTAAGAAAATTCAATTCACTAACAGATTAGTATCTGTACAAAATATTTAATAAAATACAATAAGATAGTTGGCGGTATTATTTTTAGATTCGTTATTTTCAGACAACAGGGATCAAAGTCTCAAGCTTGAATGAACTGTTATCTATATCCAGCATTGCTTAACTTGGACAGCCCCCTAAAACACAGCAAATAATATTAAACTGTTTTTCTGTAAAAAGTCTTCCCCCTCACCCCACTTTAACAAAGTTAAATTTGTCTCATGGAGATTGAAAATAGTTTATATTTGACATCACAGAATTATTATGGGCTCAGAAAAGCTATCATGAGATTTATTTGTTTTATAGGCTCCTACCTATTGCCTGAAATCCATTCAAAAGCTCAGATGTTTCTAAGTTAGTAAATAGGCACAGACCAAACAGCCTCCCATTTTATTTTTTGGACCTGCTGTGTTCATCCAGCCTCACATTTTATTATCTCCCATTTTATAACCCTGGTTGTCAAATTTCAAAGGCTCACATTTGCAACTTCTGGACAAAAAATTTAAAAATTCCACGGTTCTAATTAGGTGATGCTATTTTCACTTTTACCAGTTACTTACTCCTCAAACAATAACAATTCTTTTGCTGAGTCCTAAACACTCATAACTCCAATCATCTCAATATCAATCTGTATAAACATGACAATTTAACTCACTGTCCCAAAAAAAACACTCAAGACAGGAAAAAGCAATTCCATGCACATAATTAATCCACCCTCAGGAGGTGCATTCACAATTAGACTGCATTGGTGAAAAGTGCTTTCGTTTTGCAACAACTGTGCAATTACAGCGTAAATGTTGCTTGGATGTCGCATGGGGAGCTGACCTGACACCAGAAGGAAGCTGAGTAATCTTGACTCCCTACATGAGGTTGCTTTGCTGTTTCGTTTGACAGCCAGCTTGGACTGTGGCACCCAATTTACACTCCAAGATTAGCACGAGTGTGAAGCTCTGCACAGACAATGAATTTGTTGACTGCGAAGGCACTGCGACTGAAATCATAATTAACACCAACAGCAAGTACAGGCAATTCTTTGCAATTTGTTGATTCTTCTAAATTACCACTAAAGGAATGCTGGAAAGTGTTGCCCTGTAAGAGACTGCAGTTGCAGACAGCCTGCACACCATCCTATTCCACAACATTAAACACAAATTGGAATATTGTTTCCTTCTTTTAAATACATATAGAATATATATTGTATATGTGATTATTTGAAATTATATGCATAACACATTATTAATTTGACTGATTCATTTTGTTGTAACAAATGCTTTATAATTTGCTGTTACTAATACCTGCCTGTTGTGGTTTTATTTGTGGTTTTGAGCCTCCAAAGCCTCCTTTCTAGCTAATTTCCTGTTTACTGACTCTAAAGCTGCTTCAGTCTCTAATGATTACTTGTTTATCATGCACCCTCTGTTCATGCCTAACAAAATATAATGTAACATTACTGAAAATAATATGACATTTCAGTGTAATTAAATTCACTTCTTGGTCCTTTTAGGCATGCTGTTACACATTTACAAAACGTTACACCTGGCGTAATTTCAATAATACATGGAATTAAAAAAAACATTACTAGCACTATCTTTTGAACTGTCACTAAGAAGGGGAGACACACCAGAAAATTTTAAACATCCGTGGTGGCAGGAGAGGGGCTTCGCAATTACTAGGGACCACCCTCTGCCTCCTACCACAGGCTTTACCATCCCCTGTCAAACTGGGGTGGCACTGGTTAGTGCTTAACACTGCTGTCTCATAGTGCCAGGGACACAAGTTCTATTCCAGCCACAGGTGACAGTCTTTATGGAATTTGTATATTCTCCATGCGTCCAGAACGGTTTCCTGTGGGTACTCCAGTTTCCTCTCACAGTCCAAAGATTTGCAGGTCAGATAGACTGATTATGTTAAACTGCCCATAGAGACCAGAGATGTGCAGGCTAGGTGGATTAGACATGGGAATGCAGGGTTACAGGGATAGGGTATGGGGCGCGTCTGGTTGGGATGCTCCTTGGAGGGCCAGTGTGGACTTGATGGGCTGAATGGCTTGTTTCCCCACTGTAAGGGATTCTACGAATTACCTGGCAATCAGGCAGGAAACTCTGCAGAAAGTTTCAAATGAGATCCTGTGGTTAACTTCAACAGGAGCTCTACCTTAAACAAGATCTACAGATTTCCCCAGTTGCTGCTGGACAGTGCTTGCACCCTTCTCCACATGAAAATCAGGCTGTTGACTCTATTCTATATCTTTGGGGCTATGTTAACAGGTTACTTTGATATTTAAAGATTTTCTACCCATTACCCAAACAACAAAAGGCCTTTTCAAATCCATCAATTTGTCACAAAATAACTTCAACTAATTTCTGTCAAATGCACAATTAAGATTTAATGCAATAGTCTGAAATGGCTGGTCCACAGCTAATTCAGTGAAAAGTAAAAGCCCACCAAATAAAGGAAAATTAAGAAATTTTCAGAGCTAGTGGCCTGGATTTTCTATTTCCTGTTGGAAGAAGAGCTTCTACTCACCGCATAAGACCTACTACCAATCTGAACCTTTCACTAAGGTGAAAGTCAGGTGCTTATGCAGGATAGATGTTGCCAGACTCTCTGCAAAAGGCAGTCTGCTCTTGAACCATGCAAAGTTTAGCAATGTTATTTCAGCCACTTTCTGTGGGTGCAGAAGAGAAGCATTTACAATGGTGTGGGTGGAAGTGAGGGCAATGGTTGTGCTTCGCTGAAAAGCTGCAATGGCCTTTATTTATTTCCAATTTCAAAACAGGTTATCTAAAATTGTGGGATCTCACCACAGGTTAAGAAGCCTTGACAATAAGCAAGGAATATGCCAGAGAGCCATCTACAGCATGCTAAACCCAACTGATGTCTCATCCTGGTGACAGCGATATTGTGTTATTGACATGCAGCGGACAGTTAAGGGGCAGAGTGAGGAAAGAGAAGTCATGGTGGACATCCTGGTGTTTCCAATGATCTGCAGAGCAAGAGGCCAACCACTTTAGACGTCTGCCACAATACTGAATCTAACCGAAACCACCCTGAATTTATGTGGTGCAGTTTTGATACTACGCCCTTTTCCACTAGCTTAATTGGATATCAATTCACTCGATTTTATATTTACTTATATTACAAAGATTCAATTCCTTCACTCTTCCATTCCCATTCTGATAATTTCTCACTCTTGATCTTCTATTGAAGGTGATGCATAGCAAGTGTGATTACATAACCAAAGCAGCATTTTTAAAAGAAAAACGCCTGTAGAGTAAGTATCAATGGCTTTTTGATCATAGGATCTTTTTATAATTTGATGTACACAAATCCAAAGTGGCCCACACACAGCACTGGGCAGTGAAAATCATGGCCAGAGTTTATTCTTGGCCCAGGAACTTCCAGATCCTTTGTGCTCCAATTAGGACCAGTACTAACTCAGCTCAAGTCAAAGACCTATGATACTGCAATACAAGGCCAGTCCCTCACACCGGACTGTCCAAAAGGCAGGCATTTTACCCTCTGGACATCACTCAATATTTACAACTGTTTGTTGGTACATTGTCACATCAAATAACAGGAGTCTCAAGTACCAGCATTCGGCAGGCATCCCGGACTGCACTCTTCAGTTCAATTCAGAAGATGGGATGGGCTTTTCAATTAAGTTGTGAGACTTAAATCCAGGCGCATATTTTGGGTTTGCATGATATGTCAATTTCTTTGGTGACAGGTAATGTCAAATCTGGGAATATCCAACAGGGTAGTGCCGGTTTTCAGACATCCAACTTGTAGCATGTAGTAAAATGTTAATGAATGTAAAACAATCTATAAAGTGGGATTTGAAGGAGATTACAGGGCCTTTGAACATTTTCTCAAAATACCAGTTCAGTATTATTTTGGTGTACAATTAAAATATGATACTGTGGTGCTTATGGGAAGTGCAGCACTTCATAGGAACATTGTGGAGAATGGAAAGCATGGCCCGGTCATTCTCTGTCCAATGAGTATAATGGAAAGACAATTGTAGGGAATACCCCTTTGAGAAACATTCACATCAAAAGCGTTCACTTGTGATATCGGCCCCATGTACAAAGCAATTACACCAAACGCATGACAAGATTTCGATGCAAAACATTAAGAGTGAACACCATCACAACGCACAGTTGCTGCAATCCTCAAAGTGTTTCACCAGACACAATTACACGGTCAACCTCCAGTAAACAACCTGAAATCCTTTTAATCTGAAGCGGAAAGTCTGCAAAGAGATTTTCTGCAAATACTTGGCATATGTTGTGTCTTCTGTACGCCAACTCTGTCTAAACTTCCACTCATGTACAGGATCATTAAATCAGCACATGGTAAACAGGTGCTGTCATTTCTAACACCTGTCAGCCGTTCAAGGCCTTGATCCTCCATCTTAGCCAATCAGCTGGGTACTCTATACAGCATGGCCATACATGGTTCTGTTATTTGGTACCCTGAAGGTCATGAAGTGTGAGCCCAGCTAGCTCTTGTTGCCAGCTCAGACAGTTCCCAGCACTGATATGAGTAAAGCAAATATTCACCCTCTACTGGGAAAAGTGCTCAGCAGACAGGCTTCTGCTACCGTTTCTGGAAGTCTTTTCTCAGTGCAACTCTGGACGGGCTGTTGTCACCACCAGGGAGCTTAAAACAACAGCACTCCATTAAAAGATAACACACCACAAAGCCTTTCTGATATCGAAATCCTGCCACCTTATCACTTCATTTGAGTTATGGCTTTCAGCCCCCAAAGCCACGAAGTAATTTTGTTCTTTTTTTTAAATCATTAGTCAGTAACACAATAGCTTGAGCCTTGTTCTATGCACAGGAGTACAGCTGGAATGCTGTAATCTCTTAAGAGCCCAGTGAGAGCTATGAGAAATAACGAAGCTTCCATGTTCTCAGAGCTGGCTGCATTTTCACTTTGATAAGGGATGTGCTTAGTTAGAAAACACTGGGGGCTGGGAGGTGGCAGTGGTGACTGCATCTTATGGCATTTTCAGATCATTTAAAAAACTCCACAATTCTCTGTCAGTCAAATCCTTTGAAGTTTCATTTACATAAATGACGATAAATCAGCTTCTAACAGTTAAAGGATATGGGGCTTGAATATTCATTCAAGAGTGAGGAATATCACAATTTAAGGTTCGGGAGTTGGCTTGTCAGCTAATTAGCGGATCCTGATATTGGAGGCCAGATGGGAGAATCTGCAGAACTCCCAAACTGTTTTTCTGGAGGTGAGGGAGAGGGAGAAGAGCGAGGCCGTGGGAGGAGAGATGGTGGGGGCAGTGTCGGGAGACGTTGGGTGGAGGGGAAAAAGAAGGGCAGTTATTATTAATATAGGGCACTTTATTCCATGAATATTGTGCCTCTCCTCTCCACCAAAACATTCCCACCCTGAGCCCACCCACTGGCCCAGATAAGTTCCATGCCAATCTCCGTACTGTTGACTGGAAATCCCAGTTGGTGCAGGTATGGCCAATGATTAAAAGTAACTTGTAAAGGCTACCCACTGCTTTCATCCGATCTAGATCCTGACCTTGCTAATTGTGAAATCAAAACGTTCTTTAATAGCTAACACAGTGTGGAGCTGGAGGAACATAGCAGGCCGGGTAGCATCTGAGGAGCGGGAAAGCTGACATTTTGGGTAAAGACCCTTCTTCAGAAATTGAGTTTCTGAAGGGTCCTGACCCAAAACGTCAGCTTTCCTGTTCCTCCGATATTGCCTGGCCTGCTGTGTTCCTCCAGCTCCACACTATGTTACCTCAAACGCCAGCATTGGCAGTTTTTTGAGAGTTCTTTAATAGCTGCAGCGAATGGAATTAAATTTGTAGGAATGGTAAAAGTCTACGTCAACAGCTTGGGGAATATTCTGCAATTCATGATTAACAGGGAAAGGTTTGCAAGCCAGAAATAAAGAAGTCATAATCGTTACATCTATTCATAAACTAAATGGTGTAAACACCAACAAAAGCGCATCAAGATTGCTCTGTTAATTCCTCTAAATATTCCATATTGATATTTTGTCACTATTTTACTTCCCCATTTGCCAAAGTAACCAAGTCATGTTGCGCAATGGTGCCAACCACTCTCTCTCACTTCAACCAAGTGGTCAGTCTTCATATGCAGCGACAACTTTCATTCATATAGCACGTTAATGCAGGAGTATTCTCAAAGTGCCAAAAAACCTTTTCATATAAAAGTCAACATCTCAGACAGACACACACACACACACGCACACACACACACACACACACACACACACACACACACACGCACGCACACACAATCTCTCCGTGACTCCCTCGTTCGCTCCACACTGCCCTCCAACCCCACCACACCTGGCACCTTCCCCTGCAACCGCAGGAAATGCTACACTTGCCCCAACACCTCCTCCC
The DNA here is from genome assembly GCF_030684315.1 of Stegostoma tigrinum. Lineage (NCBI taxonomy): Eukaryota > Metazoa > Chordata > Chondrichthyes > Orectolobiformes > Stegostomatidae > Stegostoma > Stegostoma tigrinum. The sequence continues at coordinate 13,726,168 of NC_081386.1, forward strand.
TCACCCCCATCCCAGGCACCACAGAGACTTTCCACATCAAGCAGAGGTTCACCTGCACATCTGCTAATGTGGTATACTGCATCCACTGTACCCGGTGTGGCTTCCTCTACATTGGGGAAACCAAGCGGAGGCTTGGAGACCGCTTTGCAGAACACCTCCACTCGGTTCGCGATAAACAATTGCACCTCGCAGTCGCAAGCCATTTCCACTCCCCTTCCCATTCTTTAGATGATACGTCCATCATGGGCCTCCTGCAGTGCCACAATGATGCCACTCGAAGGTTGCAGGAACAGCAACTCATATTCCGCTTGGGAACCCTGCAGCCCAATGGTATCAATGTGGACTTCACCAGCTTCAAAATCTCCCCTTCCCCCACCGCATCCCGAAACCAGCCCAGTTCGTCCCCTCCCCCCACTGCACCACACAACCAGCCCAGCTCTTCCCCTCCACCCACTGCATCCCAAAACCAGTCCAACCTGTCTCTGCCTCCCTAATCTGTTCTTCCTCTCACCCATCCCCTCCTCCCACCCCAAGCCACACCTCCATCTCCTACCTACTAACCTCATCCCACCTCCTTGACCTGTCCGTCTTCCCTGGACTGACCTATCCCCTCCCTACCTGCCCACCTATCTTCTTTTCTCTCCATCTTCAGTCCGCTTCCCCCTCTCTCCCCATTTATTCCAGAACCCTCACCCCATCCCCCTCTCTGATGAAGGGTCTAGGCCCAAAACGTCAGCTTTTGTGCTCCCGAGATGCTGCTGGGCCTGCTGTGTTCAGCCAGCCTCACATTTCATTATCTTGGATTCTCCAGCATCTGCAGTTCCCATTATCACAGGAATTAATACTGATAGTCTCTCTCACCAAAGAGCATCAGGAAAACAAAGGCCAGTAGCTAAACGTTCCGAGGCCGAGATTGGAGAACCTATCACAGACCATGGATTGAACCTGAACCTTGGGTGTCTGTATGGTTCATTTCCACAATGGGCTGTGCTCATCACCAGTTGAGCCTTTGAAAGAACTCAAATATCTCAATCGTATATCAAATTTGATCATTCAAGGGCAGGCAAACTCATCACTTCCAAGGTACACGTGCTCCATGGATTTACAGGTTGTACCATGGTTGTCCAGCAATCTCAGAGCCAAGCTTTTGCCAGATCACAGGAGGTTGAGTACATTCAACGTACAAAGACGTTAGAGTAAAAAGTCCTCCCCTTGATTTTAAGGATCACCTCTCTAATAGATGAATTATCTTCTGATTGGACACCAAAAACAGGATCTTGGGTATCCAAAACTAGTCAAAGTGTAACCAAAAGTAGTATGAATAAATAGTGATATTGAGACACTACAGGGAAAACTAAAAGTCCTGTGGGTGCCACACCACAGAGGATGCCAAATCTGAGGGGAATAGCTTAGGCAGGTGCAGCCTGTACTAAAAGTTTAGTCACCAGTATTTTTAAAGTTAGGTTAAAATGAACTAAATAAGTATTTTACTCAATTTTAGTTTACATCAAGCATATTGCAGTGGCCAAATGTGGTGATTTAATCATTACTTTTGTCCCGCCATTGGCTGCTTGAAGGCAATGTCTTAAATAACTGAACGATGATGAAATGCTGTGTTGGGAAATGCAAGAAACAATAAAGACCCAGACAGTGTTTTCCAACAATCTATTCTCTGTATCATGTACAAAAAAAATGTAAATAAATAACTTGGTAAAACAAAGCAAGCAGGCAGAGTTAGGTTTTTCACGTCAAAATGAATAAAATAATGAAAACTCATGGCCGACTACAGAGGTAAACATCACTACTGCAGGTAAACCTTGTATTACATCAAATGTACTTTAAAAAGGCAAAAGTTGTGCCACGGATTGCGCCAAACAGCTATAAATCCATTCATCAATTATTCACCAAACTATAAAACCTAGCCACTAATGATAATGAAAATCAGCTGTGATGTAGTATATTGTATCTTATAGTGTCTCAGCTCATCTACTAATGAAACACCCATTTGTGCTTTCATGACCTCCAGACCCAACTATTCCAACTTACTACAAACTGGTCACCCATAGTCTACTGCTCTGTAAACTTGTAGCCATTCAAGATTTTGCTGCCTTTTTCTGGACTTGCATCAAATTGCTTTCCTCTACCAATTCCACGCTCATTGGCCTACATTGGCTTCATATCAAGACAGACACTGATATTAAAATTCTGGTCATAAAATTCTCTTTTTCAGTCCATCTATGGGCTCTTCCATCCCTATTCTGTAATCTCATGCAGCCCTACGACCCTCAGATATCTACGCTCCTCTTAATTATGCCCTCTTGTGCATCTCCAATTCTAATTGCTCTACTACAGATGGCTGTGCCTTCAGTTGCCTAGGCCCCAATCTCTGTCCGTCAATTTTGCATTCATCCTTTAAAGGTAGTCCTTAAAACCTACCTTTTGTCCCAATATCTCCTCACGTACCTCCATCTCAAACCTTCCTTTATAACACTCTGTGAAGACCCTTAAGACATTTAATTACTTTAATGGTGCTATATCATCAATCTGATTCCAAATTGTTGTTATAGTTTAAAAATGAACAAGTGGTAAGAGCATATTTATAAAATCAAGTGCACCTTATAAGCTTAATGACTTGGGGTGCACGTGAGAAAAACAAACTCAATAACACATGCGCAATTCAATGTTTTAATATGATTCAAATTCCCAGGCTTCACCCTTTGGCATTCAATCAGATTTTCCAACTGTTTGAAAACATTCTTCAGCTGTGGTTCTGGGAGCTCCTGAAAAATCATCTCAATACCAACGTCAAAAAAACTTTATGAATGATGCGTCATATGCCATTTATTGCTTGCTTCCATCACATGTACTTCCAAGTAAGTTGCTCAAGGGCTTTCTAAACACCTCGTAAAGAAGTGATAATAAAAACTTATTAGGCAGCAGATTGGAGTCCCTCAAAAGCATGTGATTAGCTGCAATGCATTAGCAGACATCAGTCAGAAGCAGATGCAAGGAAGTTTGCTAAATCATTATAATTCACTGGTTATGTTTCAACTGGAGTACTGCATCCATTTCTGAGCACCACATTTTAGGAAGTCTGTCCGGGCCTTGAACGGGGTGTAAAGGAGATTTACTCAATTTATTCCAAGAGTGAGGGACTTCAGTTATGAATCCAATCCACAGAAGGTGAGAAAACATATTTATCTTACAAGGAATCATTGAAGATTAAGTCTAGAGGTTCAAAATGTTGAAGGGCTTTAACACAGTAAGTGATGAGGAGCTGGTTTCACTAGCAGAAGGGTGATAAGAAGGACCAGAAAGCAGATAGTTATATATTGTTAATTTTAATTTGTTTTTTAACACTAGTTATAATAATCTGGAATGCATTTTTGAAAGGGGGTTCAAGAGGAAAATGGTTACCTGCTTAATGAGAAAATAATTGGCAGGGCTGTACAGAAAGGGCAAAGAGGTGACACTAATTGAAAAACATTTTTAAGGAGCTGAGTCAAGCGCTATCAGCTAAACAGTGCCTTGTGTGCTGTATGATAAAGACATCAAAGTGTATCCTCCATCTTTTAGGCAACATCATTGACTTAAACTAATTCAGTGACTTTGCATTACCAGAAATACTTTAGACGGCCAATAGTATTAAAGCTTTAAACAACTGATAACATTTGAACTGATACAATTCTGAAACATAATGCTGTCTTTCCAGTTTTCTCATAAAATTTGCATCAGGAAATTAAGATGCAAGCACAATGAAATGAAAGGTTTCAGGACATCCCAAATGATCATCAATTCTGGGTTACAGTATATTCCCTCTGAATATAGTTTCTTGTCAATTTGAGACTTTACGATGACAAAAAGATCTATAACTTGCAAGATTATCTTGGTGCCTTTTGCAAGTGGCTGTCTAGCAAAAACCACTGCCCATGAACATCGGTTGGCAAGCAGCCAATTTATCAAAAACATCAACTCATTTTCTTCTCCCTGTGGATTATCATTCTGAAATACAAACTTCACAATGAAAGAGAATTGTGCAGTTTCCTTAGTGCTCACAGTGAACAAGGGCTTAGACGCAGCTTCATTCTTTTTTATAAACAATGTAAATTTTTGCCTTGCAGCATCTGATGAGGAAGAATGGGTAAGCACCATAAGCAGGCCAAAATCAGCAACGGTGATTTAGAACTGTTAACAAGGTGATGTATGGATCTTCTGTATTACCTTTGGGCAATGGAGTAATAATGACATATGGAATGGACAATACCTTTCAAAGCTTCTCACTCACATCTTTTCTACCCAGCACCTCACCCCAATAAAACTAAAATTTAAAAGGCCAAGCTGATCAAGGCTACAATGAGAAATACATCTCTATTTTGAAGGTAACAAACATACAGTTTAAACCCAATAGATCCTGCAGCAGGAATCACCATCTTGATTTACAGTTCATGTAAGTTGTGATGGCTTAATAGTTCACAGCGGTGAACCCATGCAAATAGTCTCAGTCTAAGAATAAATTACAATCTTTAATGCCCAAGTATTATTTTATATGAGTGCCCATTGTTCCAAGTACCATAGACACGAGACAAGTAAATACAGGCACCAGGCACAGTGCAACTGTCCCATTCCAAAATCATAGGGTCTTTTCAGTCACAACTGGGGTCTCCACCTAATTTTCATACTTCCCTTACAAGGCTGGGAGTGGAGAAAAACTTGCATCTATATTGTCAGGAATTAATCGAAATTCTGGCTGCACTGTCACTGAAAATGGGTCAATAACTTCGAACGTGTGCCATGGACAAGCAAGACCAAAACAGTGTCGATCTTTATTTAGCTGCATATTAACAGCTTTACTTTGTTCTTAAATTAATATTTAAGTGCCACATTTCATATCAAAATTGTTAGAAATTACTCAACCCTATTCACTTGATGCATTAAAGTAGTAAGTCATGTAGTAAGCATTACACAGTCCTGTCATCTTCAAAATACCAAAATTGTTGAGAAACCTGAGACTACCCTACCTGGGTTTCCCTCTTCCTTCCTTGATAGCAGCTCACTCTTAACCCCAGTCAACCCGCACTGACTCAGGTGGGTCCTCTACTACAGTTAGGGATCACCCAAGAATCCCACTCACAGTCATTGGTCAGCCAAGGGTTCCCATCATGTTTGGCCTCAGGCTAGAGGTCTGGGGCAGGAGAAAGTTTTCTCTTCTAGGAATTTGGCACCTCCTCCAACTATAAGCCCACTACAGCTCCTCACAAATCTCTATGCAAGGAGTTAAGATCTAGGCTACTTGTTTTTAGGAGCACAAGAAGAAATACACTGAATAATCAGAGATAACAAGGTGTAGAGCTGGATGAATACAGCAGGCCAGGCAGCATCAGAGGAGCAGGAAAGCTGACATTTTGGTCTGGACCCTCCTTCTGAAAAAATTGAATAATCAAATTTGCAGGCCATTTTTAAAAAATATGCAATAAGTTACTAACGCACAGTTTAAAGATTGCACTTTTCTGAATGAAAACAAACAGACTGTAAGAGGTACAGGGTACAGATTCATCCTGGCAGAAGATAAGTTATTCAAATTACATGCCATTGAGCAAATAGATTGGTCAAACAATCACCTGGGTTTACCTTGTGTATGGGCTACTTTCAGCTCAGGAATCCAATTACAAATTTCTTGAACAGCATCTTTACCTTTCTCCCTCTTGTATGTTGTTTCCAAACCAGACTAAGAGACAAGCCTGATGCCTGTAAGGCAGGAAATCCTACACTGCCCTTTTGAAGCCAAGCTAACAGCAGGTATTTCTGAGGCAGAGAGGTTAGAGATTCGTGGGGCAGAGGCTGGAGGGTGATCCAGATGCTGGTCATCAAGGTGGGTGGTGGGAAAGGCAGGGTGCCAGAATGTGGCAGCAGGGAGCAGACAACAGAGTGAGCATGGCAGGGTGGTTAGGCTTTGGAAATGAGGTGGGTGGATGTGACCAGGAGAATGAGACGTGTTGCAGTTGAGGGGTGCATTTACTGGCTAGCTAGTCAGGCTTGAGGGAAGTACTCCAGTGATTCCTGAGCCATCAGCACAGCTGTAAAGGAACTTACTTCAGTCGCTCAGGTTTTGCTTCCTCTCACCTGTTCAGTTTTCCCAAGTGTGGGAAAACTGACTGACAGACTAAAATAAACAGACTTTTAAAATTAAGGCATGTATCCTTAATATAATACTTAAACATGTCTCAAGTGCATTGCTTGAACCTAGTCCTTGCTTGCTTTATAAATGGGATTATGGACAGGTTCAAGAATGGACCCAGTTCCCATTTCAGATGATTTTTTGAAAACTTCAACGTCTAACCCAACCCTAATCTACCCATTTTTTTGGATCTAGGATTTAGTCCAACATTTCCACATAATGGGATTAACTAAATCAGTGATCATGTTAAAAGTTGCATTGTATTACTTTGTTTGCACTCTCAGCAATGTTTGCCTTTTCTGGCCTAATACTGCTTTGAATTCCAAAGACTAGCTCTGTTAAGATAAAAGAATAGTGGGAGTTATTCTCTTAGGTTCCACTACTTGAATGCAACAGTGGAGATAGGTGAGCTGAATTATCAGGGCCTAACAACAGCAGATCCTAACAGAATTATCCCTTACAAACTATAATTGCTTTTCTAATAGCTAAAAGGGTAAATGCCTGTAAGGGACAATTTCAGTAAACAGGTTTTTATCCTTTGCTTGCAAAATTCACACTTGCTTTGTTCAATTAATTTCTAAATCATAACCAAATAACATGCTGAACTTAAAAAGCACTTCTACAACAATTTCAATTGAATGAATTTATCTGCACCACTTGATTTATTAACATTATGATTTGTAGCATAAGGTTATTTTTAATGACGACAAGTATACTGCACTTCTGAATTCTTAAATAAAAAAAGTTACTTTTCTTCCCCCCCCTCCAAAATTTCTACTCAGTGTCTGATGTTCTTACGGCTTGTATAACCAATCTGAAGAACAGTTAATAGCACTGAATGCTTGATACTTAGGTCACAGAATATAATCAATCAGAGCTGTGTAATATAGATTACATTGCAAGCATTCAATCATTTTCTAGAACCATTTCAAAGATGGTTTTATAGCCCAATTCATTACAGAAGTCCAGACTGGTTTAGACACTAGGTAATTTTATACTTCCTCAGGTTACGGCGTGCAGTTTTTACTTTTAATATTAGTCATTAACAATATAACAGTATTAATGAAGCCTTTGGTTACCAGGTGAATTAGGAAACCAGTGTTCAAAACTCAATTGGTAAAAATATATCATGTTGATTATTACTACAAAGCATTGCACATGTACTTGAAATATCACAATTGCCAAATTTATTTTTCATCTCTCCAGTGAAATTCTGTTCTAAATTTCAATGTTATGTTTGCATTGTTCACTGACCTTTTAAATATTTAGCTTCAGTAGGTCAATAAGAGTTTAACAAGTGCCTCAACAAATTTTTGCAATTTTTTGTAACTGCCTGAAGTCAAAAAGGCAGAATGCTGCTGGATCGATGTATTTCAGTCATCAAGGGGTTACATTTCACCGTATCACAGCAAAAATATGTAGATGTCCTGACAATTTGGACCGAGTGGTAAAATGTCAAGATCCATATTTACCTACAATCTCGGAGCCTCCATCACGTTATCCTTTTCTGCTGCTTCTTGCCTCAACCTTTCATGTTTTTGCTATCCTGTCTTAGCCTCACCTTCTCTTCTTGCTTCAGGGCCTTGACATCCATCATAGCCTTGTATATTTCCCAGAGTCAGTATTTTTCAGCATCAGCAAAGGAAACTAACAATTTCAAATTACTTGTGTAAACAAAGATTCCAGGTAGCATGTATATAGTCACAAATTTGTACTGTACACTCTTCAATAATCATGCTGAAACCATCAAAATCTCTCAACTGTAAAGCTTTGTTCAGTCAGTCTCATCCACTGAATAAAGAGCTAGCATTGTAGAGATCATACTGCATGGAGTTTACAGTGCAGAAACAAGCCATTCTACTCAACTGGTCTGTGTAAGTGTTAATGTTCAACACCAGTTCTAGCTACTCTACTTACTTCACCTCAACATATCCTTTCACTCATGTTTCTGGTCTAGTTTCTCATTAAAGATTTCTACTCACCTCAAATCCTCCATTTGTGAGCGTATTCAAAACCATTCTAACCACATTTCCAAACCGCTTACTTTTGACCATCTTGAGATCACATTACCTACTTGTGAACCCTCTAACAAATGAAAACATATTTTCTCTATCTACCTACCATATTCAACCTGAATTTACAAAAGATATTTATCAGATCACCTCTTACTTTTCTCTCCAATATTTTCAGTCCAATATATTATCAGTAATAATGGATCATATTTATCCAGATGTAAATTTAAACGTTAAGTTATGGATCAAAAGATAAACCTATTCAACTGAATACAGATTGTTAGAATGCTTACTGCCAAGTAGTTGTGAAGGACAACAGAAAGAAAAGCCAACAACAAAATCCTGTAGTTTCAACACACCAAAAGGAAACATAATGGTGTTTTCAGCAGGTTTTTTTTTCCTTGTTTGAGAATGTTACTTAGATAGGACATTTCCATCTTTTCTCTTCCTGTGCACATCAGCCAGATAAAACATGCGCTTAGGTATGATTTCATAACTAGCTTTTCTTGCAAAGGTCACTAAGCCAGTGACCAGAGGCTATAGCCTGAGAGGCGTTATTCTAAGTCAATCATGGCCAAGCAGGAGACTGCCTGCCACAGATGTATCGGAAGTATTTATAATTTTTTTTAAAAAAAGAGCAGGGTCGATAAACAACCTACTTGGTAATGTTAAGAAAGAACCTTCTGTGGCCATCAAGTCCTGACTGAGACTCAATTTGAACATTAACGTAACTGAGATCAAGAAATTTATTGGAAGAGTAAAACTCTTTTTTAAGTAATGAAAAATATTGATCTTTATTCCTTGTTTAAGGAAGTGGTTTGGAAAATATAAACGTGTCTTGCACAACTAAAATTAGCCTCAATTATTTTGCTGAGAACAGCCTTTCCGAATGGATGCAGAACGTCAAGTGACTCCAAGCCCTAGTACCAACACCGCATTATAAACATCCGATAGGCAGTATTGAAAACAAGCAAAGAGTGGACAATGGATTAGGGCGTATGAAGTTGAAAACAAACGTGCATAAAGCAGGGCAAGCAGAGTGTGCAAAAAAGGTACATTGTTACATAAATCAATCCTTAATTTCCAAAGTAGTTCATATAGATATCAATGAATGTAGGGATATTCAGTTGACAATGTTCCTCACATGAAGTTGCAAATCATTTTTCATGACCGTGTATTTGAGCAAAGTAAATTAATATAATCAATGGTTACAAAACCTTTGCTTCAAGCTTAAATGTGATAAATTACAAAAGGAACAGTGAGGTATTCCGTTAGTACTGGTATTCTCAATCTTGCTTGTAATATAAAATGGTGAGAGGAAATTTAGTTTAAAAAAAATCTATCATAGACACAAATATTTGAAGAAAGTTGGACATAAATGGGTGAGGGTGAGGAAGATGCAAACAAATGTTCAAAAGCTTGCATTTGTGCAATGTCTGTCACCAGGATGTCCCAAAATCCATCCCAGCACCCACACATGAAACTCAGTAAAGGGCTCATTTTTGCACCCCCCCCCCCCCCCCCCCCCACCCACTCCAACCACATATCAACAAATACCGGTCACATTTGGACACTGAGCAGTTTTTCAGGCGCCTCTGCCTCCACGCTTACTTTAACCGTGCGCCTAACCCTCCCTCTACTGGCCCCTTCTCCCGCCTCCAACACAAGCCCTCCTCCTGGATACCACCCCAAGGCCTCCTACCCTCCCCCTACCTCTTCATCTCTAATTGAGGTCTGTCTCCTCTCACCCTATCTTCTCCTTTATCCATCTTCAATTCACCTCCCCCTCTCTCCCTATTTATTTCAGAATCCCCTTCCCCTCCCCCATTTCTGAAGGAGGGTCTAGGCCAGAAACAGCAGCTTTCCTGCTCCTAAGTTGTTATCCCAGTTATGTAATTTTTTTATTTTACAAACACAGTAACTGTAAACTTTGTAAACAGGCAAAGTAGCCATTGTGCACACTAATAGCTTTGCACCGGACAACATTCAATCTGTGCCAACTGACCAAAGAACAGTGACTATGACAACAAGTGAACTCCCCTGCTCTTCTTCAAAGTCAAGCAGGGTGACAGAGCCTCTGTTTAATGCTTCATTCAACGGTGTGCAGTCTCTCAGTACAGGCACTAAAGTGTCAGGCAAGAACATGTAATCAATTTCAACAGTGGAATTTACACTTGTGACTGAAGCAAAAAATACTAAACCATGCTGATATGAAAATAAAAGGGAGGCCACAGCAAGAATGAGAGTGAAACAAAGGAAGAGGAACATTCCCAGAAAGTGATACCTTTAGTATCACTCCATTGCTAATGTTAAGTATAATTGACCGATTATAAAAGTCACCTGAGGACACTGTTCAACGTTCAGTTCAACTGTTGTGATGTGTAGCTTGAATACCAGTATACTCAGTAACTATTTATCTGAATTCCACCATATGAGACCAAATGAATGAGAGGAAAGTCTCGTGTGTGTCAGTTTCACTGTAACAATTCAGCCCTACCTGGACATTTAATGCAAAAATGCTGAAGAAGTTCACCAGGAAATTGCCTAGGCTGGGGCGATTCAGCTGTGAGAAGAGGAGACTAAATCAGCTGGAAGGTTGTTTTCCTTCGGCCAAGGGAAGATCTGATTGAGGTGTGTACAAAGTCCTGTGAGGCAAAGACAGGGCAGGTAGGAAGTAACATTTCCTGTTTGTAGCTGGGGTGGGGGGGGGGGGGGGGGGGGGGGAAGCAATAACCAGTTTTAAGATCAGGAGGGGGATGTTTACAGGAGATTTCAGGAATCTCCCCCCGCCCCCACCAACACCAACTCAGGCAGTTGGCAGTACCTGGAATTCACTGTACAAAAGGTTGGAGGAGGAGGTGGAATCCCTCAGGACATTCAACAACTATTTGGATGAATCCCTGAAACACCACAGCATACAGGGCAATGGCCCCAGTGCTGGAAAATGGGATGAGAAGAAATGGACTCTACTGTCCAGAGCAGGGTGTCTTTTTGTGCTGTTAAAAACTCTGATTCTAAGAGACAGTGTAATTTCTAATAAATTCAAGCGGTTTCCTGGCATCATCAACCCTGACTTGAGATCGTTACAGGAAATGCAGATTCTCTGTGCAATATATCCACTTTCTGAGACGTAGATCTAGCTTTGTGTTTGCTAGTTGGTGATTTCCCTGAACAGTTTTGTATCTCACTTTTCAATTGCGTCAGCAACAATAATGAATTTTTAAAAAAATTCTACCAGAACATGTAAACATTTCTCTGGATTTCTGAAAAAATTTCAATGGATAATTTGAACAGTTATGTGACTTACTTTCCTCAAAGAGAAAGATGCACAACTGAACTTACATCGCATCTTTTATGCAGAAGAACACTGCAGGGCATAATCATACTGAAAGGCAGTTGAAAAGTATTGCATGTTGCCAAGGTTATTTTTGCAAACGTGTATCTGCAATGATTTATAAGTGAGCATGGCATTGGTTTGTGTAAAGAATTAAACTGCAAGTGCGGGAGAGGTCAAAACTTGTGACCACCAGTTATATAAAATTGTCAATTTCAAATTAAATTGAGAGTGAAATGTATTAATTTCTGAGTGCATCGTATTACTTAGTTTCAATATTGTTATATAATTCCCAAAATTGTCTTGTCTACATCATCCCAACTAACTGATTAATAGAGGATTACTTACTACAGCCATACATTGGAAACTTTTAAGCAGGTATCACATATGAATCACTAAACTGTCTAACAAGCAGACTGTACTGTGCACTTTAAACTTGAGTGGAATTACATGCTTACAATAGGAGACCAGTAGCAGAAAATTGATTTTTCTTTGCAGAGAAACAAATTCTATTATTACAGATAGTGTAAACAAAAGCCTCACCTGAATTCAGACATGAAATCATACAAATCCATCATTATTGTTTGGAACTGTGCCAGACATGTTACAGCTAATTCTAGTGGACAGAGATAGAAATCCGGCACAGAAGCCAATGGACAAGGGAAGTAGTGTCGCAGCGGTAAGGTTACAGGTAATCCAGAACCTCAGGCTAATCTTTGGAGGACAGTGGTCGGAATCCCACTACGGCAGATGGTCAAACTTAAATTCAATAAAAGCCTGGGGAAAAAAGTAAGTCTAATAGTGCCCATGTAATCACGTTTGATTCAAGATGGTTGGGGGTTCTTTGCAAGCTCTCCACAGCAGATCTTACTCTTACAAATCTTAGTATTGGTCTGATCTTAGAATTGAGATTTAAAAGTCTTTTAAAATTACCAACAATTGTTCTACAACCACATCCAACCTCTTTTGTCAAGCAGGAGATACCAATGCTTAAACACATAGACCAACAGATTCAAGAACAGCTTCTTCCCTGCTTTATTAGGCTTCTGAACGGACCTCTCAAATTTCAAACTAAAGTTGACCCCACTTTTTGTGCACCATCTCTGCAGCCATAACATTGTATTCGTTGCTGTGTTCTATTACCCTTATCCACTTTGTGAGGTACGATCTGCCTGTACTGCATGCCGAGCAAAACTTTTCACTGTACCTCAGTACATGTGACAGCAATAAATCAAATCAAATCAAATCAAAAGTCATGGAAACCCATCCAGTTCACTAGTGTCCTTTAGGGAAAGTATTCTGCCAGCCCTAACCAGCCTGACCTGCACAGAACTTCACTGAACAATGCAGACTCTGAACGCCCTCTACATAGTTAGGGATGGGCAATAAACACTGGCTTAGCCAACGATGCCTGTATCCCACAAACAAATAAATTTGAAAAGAAGTATAAAAGCAGCAGAGTTTGAACTGCCCCAATGTTGCTTCCCACCCCCCTCGTGCCTTTGGCCCATTTTGAAGTCAATGTCACTCCAACACGCACTGGATTTTCTTTCACACCATGAGAAATTACCTAGCCCACAATCTTTATTAGATTGTTTCACAAGCAGCTAAACACTATTCAAGTGCCATTCAGATTTAAGGATGAGAAATACCAATCTTTGATGGGCAGGTTGAAGGAATCAGCATTGGTTAGTTGTTTTCATGCCCACAGGAAATCCTGTAGATCGGACAATTTGAGAAATACCTCAATCCTATCTCTATTTGTCACAGATGCCTTGCAAAGCACTAGATAGATGGATCACTGAAATTAAAATTAAGAAACAAACTATAGTAAGATTTCCAGTGGGCTGTAAAATATGCCAGATAAATATGAAGGAGAGTTCCATATAATGCTCAACACTCCTAACCGAACACATGGCCAACTACTGAAGCAGCCAAGTTTCTCCTTTACTCTTTTTTTAAAAAAGAAACAGGAATGGTGAAAGGAAGGACGAAAGGAACATTTAGGCTTTACACTAGTCACTCGTCAAACTACTACACTTTATAAAAAAGGTACAAACAATCACTTCTTTTATGGCCAACGGAGTTTCAAACGTCAGTGGTGAGATTTCCTCTTCATTTTGAAATTTCTTTTCATCTGCTAATTGATAGAAACCAACAACACAAATACACATCTTCTCCACATACAATCCCTCCCAAAAGTAGGTCATCAAGCCATGATAAGGATTGCAGGCTCCAAGGGAGCTTAGTTTCCATTGCCTGCAGAGATAAAGCAGCACTGAAACATTGGAAAAGTGGAAAATTGGGGCAGGTTCAGTCTCACTGATAATGCATAATCATTTCTTTCCATGTACTATGGAAACCACTTCCCAAAATGGATAGAATGCCAGAACATGACGCTCCCAGTCAATGAAGGCTAGTGCCAAATGGAAAATAAAGTGATAGTCTCAGTTGGTATAGTGAGAAAACTTTCCTTCAAGTGTTTATTTACTAAATGCCCAAAATACATTAATATAACACAAATTAAAGCCCCAGTGGGTTTGGATGAATTGGTATATTTTTACATCTGTTCTTCAGTCAAATTAATGCTGTGTGCACTTCTTTTCTTGGTAAATTACAGCCGTCCTGGATGAAACAAGTTCAGACATTTTCAGTCCCATTCTAGGGAAACAACACGCGGTGCAGTATCTATTTTTAGAAGATCCTTCGGTCAATTTCTGGTCAGTATCAAGTTTGATCATTTATCAAGTTAGATTACTTCAACTGGGTAGAAGATGAACTGTTATGAATGACCTAATTATCCCTGTTGGCAGGATAAGGGACAAAGCTTGCTTCTAATTGTTAGGTCCTGCACAAGAGCAAAATTAATTTCAAGCATTACACTTCACTACCTCCATTCTGTCCAAGACCTCCCAGAAATCAATTGCTAATCCAATTAGGTGGTGGTTTGGAAAAAATACAATGAAAATTCATTTCAGAATGTCATGACTACAATTTGTCACAAACTGGTAAACATACCACAGCATCAAAGCTTAAGAATCAGGAACACTGACGCCAATGGCTTAGACAACACTGCTGTTAAAACTGAAAAGGAGTGTGAGGGGAATTCAAATACATTTAGCTTAATTTTGATATTTGCACTCTAGCAGTGAAAACCGTAAAATATAAACTACAAAATTTGTTACCAATGGTTAAGTATTAATTTCAACAAGTATTAATTTCAACTGAGCAATTCAGAATAAAGACAGACATAATATTAATATTCTGATATTTCTGAAGAAGGGTCTAGGCCTGAAACGTCAGCCTTTCCGCTCCTGATGCTGCTTGGACTGCTGTGTTCATCAGCTCTACACTTTGTTATCTCATTGTATTCGTACAGCAGGTTACCATATCTACAGGTTCTTTCCTGTCAGTGAACTACTTTTGAAGTCTATGCTCTCCTGCCAATTTACAAGTCAGCAAAATCCCACAAATATTAAATGAGATGAATGCCCAGAAGATCCAATTTCAGGGCTGTTTAGCATGATATTGCGAGCACTCCTCGTGGTTGAAGCCACACCATAAGATCCCTTACATCCAGCAGAATGAGTCAATATAACCTAAGTTTAATCATTAAAAGTCTAGAGTCTCCAGACAATACCTGCAGTCCCTAAGCTCTAAAGTGAAATTATCTGAGGGTCCTGAACTCACAATGTACTGAATTCAAAAGAAAGAACCCTATTATGTAAGGCAAAAAAGAAACTTCAGAGATTTAAACGCATGCAGGTAATTTCTTCATTACTTTCAGACTATGCAAATACCTAATTTATCTTAAAAACAAGCAAAACACCATGAAAACAAGTGTGCTTTTCACGTGAGTGGCATTCATGGTGAACAATTTGTAATTCACAACACAACAGTAGCTAAAGTACAAAAGTACTTAATTGGTAGAAAAACACTTTGGAATGTCCCAAGGTTATGAAAGGTGCTTTATATACATAAGACTTTTCATCCTCCACAATATATGACATTTGTGGGTCAAGCCTGCTTTTAACATTGTTGCTTTCCAATAAAAATAATTTTAAACAGATCTCTATTCCAGACGTATTCTGAATATATCATTCATGCTGCAGAAAGAAAACAATCTATCCTTTAATGTTGGATTTAGATTTTAGATAATAAAGGTGAAACAGAATAGCTACAGCCTGGGATCTAGAGGTCATTCAATGTGCGTTAATTTTGATTAAGCAGTCATACCTTCACGCCATTGGCACTGGCTGGATATTTTGCTGATAATTTCTCTTTAAAAGGCTGAAATTGATAAATACTAGGCATCATCCAATATCCATCCAATACATTAACTACTGCATTTGCCAATATTTCCATACTGCACCATTTACAGTAAAAGGAAGATGATATTACTCCAAAAAAAAACCAAGATCTATCCCTGCACATTCTTTTTAAAGAAATAGCATTCATAATCAAATCAATTTTAGATCAGATCTTTACTCAAGCCACAAATAATTCTAATCCAGCACAGAATTCCAGCACCATTCTAATTTACTTTCACTTTATAGATCGAAGTGGAATTGCTTGTATATTTTTCTAAAGATTGCACTGCATCATAAATTTCTACTGCTGTCAAGTAAAGCGGTCACATTGAACTGCTCAGATTTGTTTCTCAACAGGACTTGTACTCAGTAGCCATTATTCAATTTCTACACTCAGCAGTGAGGATTCAGATTACACCATTAAGAGATATTCTAGCTGATCCCAGATGGTGAAGTTCAGAATGATTTACAATGGCTGTTTCATTGATCCACCTCCATGTCTTCACAAGTTTACGTAATGCTAATAAAAACTCTATTTGTTTTCCATAGATTCATTTAAGTAAAAATTTGGAATACTTTCAAATGCAACGGATCCTCTGAAACTTGAGACTAAGCTATACCAACACTTATTTTTTGAGATCCCAACAGTAAGTAATTATTAGTGAAAGTAAGTTTACTCTCAGAAATAATTCCGCTGTACAAACGGGTATGCTACAGGCTTGCATGGATATCAATTAGGCCAGGATTAATACCAGTCTGTGTTGGATTTATTGAGCAGGTGATGGGGCCATTAGCTAACATTAGCTAAACAGCACTTTGACCCAAATTAAATTCAAAAATGGGCAGAGTGCATTGTTGTGGAATTGGGGAAATTAAGATAGCGGCCCTTTGTTTTCAAACATAACAAAAACAAATTTTAAAATATTAAATTAGTTCAGCAGATGGAACAGTGTTGAAAATATTTCCCTTTAATTTTTTTCATTTATTTAAACAATTGATACAGATCACATACCAAAAATATCTATTAGCGTGACCAAGAACTCCACAGTGAGCACATCACAACAGTATGCAGCCAGGCAAGGTAACATCTCCAAAAGTACTGTAACCAGTCAGAAACTGAGAAACAATGCAAATGTTTCTCCCAACATCTCTACCATAGTGATAGTTATTAGAAAAAATGCTCAGTGTGCTTGGTCAATTATAGCTTATGTTCATAGCAGAGTCAAGCTGGAACGAATTCCAGACACTTTCAGAGACACTGTTCTATGAAAAGGCTTCATGCCATCAGTGAAATTACCTGACTAAACATCAAACTTGCTCAATTATCTCCACAACCGTCACCCTGAAGGGAAGTTCCCAAGTTAAGGGCATTTCCTCCAGCATCTTGTTGGTGATTGTCTTTCTTGTGGCTGATAACATACTCCCAAGAGTGTTTTGGTTCAGTGCTTGAGATGCAAGTTTACTTTTATTTCCAACAATGCCTATATGGTGGGTGAAAACTACTCAACAACTTCATATATGTGCTAGTGTTTTGAGACAGATGTATTGGTTTTCCCTGTTCACGTGGAAACCATGCAGTTCAATGCATCAGTACTCTCTCTTCAGTTGGACTTACCCACTCATTTCATAGTTCCTGTCCATTCACAACTTTCTCCTTGAAATATCTATCCAGTTTCTTCTTAAATGATTTGATGAACTCTTCTCAATAAGCATTTGCTTTAAAATATTCCATCTCCAATACTGTTAAGAAAAATACTTCTCACATTTCTACTTTCACCCCAAATAATGTATACAGATACGAAACTATTTCCTATTTATTAATGTTGCAGACAGCTCCCTAGATTTCTTCATTCTGCTTCTGATTATCGCCAGTTTAGCATTCCTCGTTACCATTCCCTGGGCGCTGTCACTGTTTCTCTACACAATTGATGAAGATGCTTTTATATATTTAATATAATTTCAAATTATGCTTTATAATGCAATGTCTCGTACTGCACGTAAGAGGGGAAGAATGCAACCCTCTATTCTCAGTCAAAGGGTACAGTCATTTCATGAATGAGAAATGAGGTTTCAACATCCTTGACCCAATTCTCCTGATCCTGTAAAGAACAATGAACAATGAACGAAGAACAAAGAAAATTACAGCACAGGAACAGGCCCTTCAGCCCTCCAAGCCTGCACTGATCCAGATCCTCTATCTAAACCTGTCACCTATTTTCCAAGGATCTGTATCCCTCTGCTCCCTGCCCATTCATGTATCTGTCGAGATACATCTTAAATGACGCTATTGTGCCTGCCTCTACCACCTCCACTGGCAACGCTTTCCAGGCACCCACCGCCCTCTGCGTAAAGAACTTGCCGAGCATATCTCCCTTAAATCATGACCCCTAGTAATTGAGTCCCCCACTCTGGGGATAAAGCTTCTTGCTATCCACACAGTCAAGACCCTCCCATAATTTTGGAGGCCTCAATTAGGACCCCCTCAACCTCTGTCTTTCTAATGTAAATAATCCTAATCTACTCAAACTCTCTTCATAGTTAGCATCCTCCATACCAGGCGACATCCTAGTGAACCTCCTCTGTACCCTCTCCAAAGCATCCACATTCGTTTTGTAATGTGGTAACCAGAACTGGACGCAGTATTCCAGATGTAGTCGAACTAAAGTCCTATACAACTGTAGCATGACCTGCCAGCTGTTGTACTCAATACCCCGTCCAATGAATGAAAGCTTGCCGTACGCCTTCTTGACCACTCTATTGACCTGCACTGCCACCTTCAGGGTACAATGGACGTGAACACCCAGATCTCTCTGCACCAAATATTCCCCAGGACTTTTCCATTTACTGTATAGTTCACTCTTTAATTGGATCTTCCAAAATGCATCACCTCGCATTTGCCTGGGTTGAACTCCATCTGCCAACTCTCTAATCTATCTATATTCTGCTGCATTATCCAACAGTCCCCTTCACTATCTGCTACTCCACCAATCTTCATGTCATCTACAAACCTGCTAATCAGACCATCTATACCTTCCTCCAGATCATTTATATATATCACAAACAACAGTGGTTCCAATATGGATCCCTGTGAAACACCACTGGTCACAGTTCTCCATTTTAAAGAAACTCCCTTCCATTACAACACTGTCTCCTGTTGCCCAGCCAGTTCTCTATCTATCTAGCTGGTACTCCCTGGACCGCATGCAACTTCACTTTCTCCAGCCTACCATGGGGAGCCTTATCAAATGCCTTACTGAAGTCCATGTATATGACATCCATAGTCCTTCCCTCATCTATCAACTTTGACACTTCCTCAAAGAATTCTATTAAGTTGGTAAGACATGAACTTCCCTGCACAAAACCATGCTGCCTATCACTAATAAGCCCATTTTCTTCCAAATATCCCTCAGTGTCTTCTCCAGCAGCTTCCCCACCAGTGACATCAGGCTCACTGGTCTATAATTATCTGGATTATCCTTACTACCCTTCTTAAACAAGGGGACATTAGCAATTCTCCAGTCCTCCAGGGCTTCACCTATGCTCAAGGATGCTGCAAAGATATCTGTTAAGGCACCAGCTATTTCATCTCTCGCTTCCCTCAGTAACCTGGGATAGATGCCATCCGGACTTGGGGACTTGTCTGCCCTAATGCCTTTTAGAATACCCAATACTTCCCCCCTACCCTTATGCTGACTGTATCTAGAGTGATCAAACATCTATCCCTAACCTCAACATCTGTCATGTCCCTCTCCTCAGTGAATACTGACACAAAGTACTCATTAAGAATCTCACTCATTTTCTCTGACTGCTTGCATAACTTCCCTCCTTTGCCCTCGAGTGGGCTAACCCTTTCTCTAGTTACCCTCTTGCTCCTTATGTATGAATAAAAGGTTTTGGGATTTCCCTTAACCCTGTTTGCTAAAGATATTTCATGACCCCTTTTAGCCCTCTTAATTCCTCATTTCAGATTGGTCCTACTTTACTGATATTCTTCCAAAGCTTTGTCTGTTTTCAGTCGCCTAGACCTTACGTATGTTTCCTTTTTCCTCTTTGCTCGTCTCACAATTTCACCTGTCATCCATGGTTCCCTAATCTTGCCCATTTTATCACTCATTTTCACAGGGACATGTCTATCCTGCACTCTAATCAACCTCTCTTTAAAAGCCTCCCGCATATCAAATGTGGATTTACCCTCAAACAGCTGCTCCCAATCCACATTCCCCAGCTCCTGCCGAATTTTGCTATAGTTGGCCTTCCCCCAATTCCTATTCAGCACTATTCCTTTAGGACCACTCTCATCTTTGTCCATCAGTATTCTAAAAACAGAATTGTGATCACTACTCCCAAAGTAATCCCATACTGAAACATTCAAACCACCTGACCCTGCTCAATCCCCAAGAACAGGTCCAGTATGACCCCTTCCCGAGTTGGGCTATTTACATACTGCTCGAGAAAACCCTCCTGGATGTTCCTTACAAATTCTGCTCCATCTAAACCCCTAACACTAAGTAAACTCAGCTACCTGTCAAAAGCACAGGATCCCCTTGATAATGTTGTCCTATCCTAACCAATGTCTTGTCCAAAGAAAAAACACCTCTTCACTTCAATTCCCCTATATACAAAGTACTAAACACTACCTGTTCTTCCTATCTTTGTGTAATCTGCAAACACAGCAACAATGCCATCAGTTCTTCTGTCCAGGCTGTTAATGTATAACATGAATAGCTGCAGTCGCAACTCTACCCACAAAGTATCGAATTCCATCTGTTCTTTGCCACTGCACTTTCATTTTATTAGATGCAGAATTCTCTTCCTTTTGAGAAGCTTACCATTTAATCTAAATCTTTTCCGTGTGAAGTGGTACCACACATTACACTATAAAGCATGAAGCCCTGGATGTAAGTTTGCTCGCTGAGCTGGAAGGTTAGTTTTCAGACGTTTCGTCACCATTCTAGGTAACATCATCAGTGAGCCTCCGACGAAGCGCTGGTGTTATGTCCCGCTTTCTATTTATATGTTTAGGTTTCCTTGGGTTGGTGATGTCATTTCCTGTTCTTTTTCTCAGAGGATGGTAGATTGGCTCCAAATCAATGTGTTTGTTGATGGAGTTCCGGTTGGAATGCCATGCTTCTAGGAATTCTCGTGCGTGTCTCTGTTTGGCTTGTCCTAGGATGGATGTGTTGTCCCAATCAAAGATCCAAATCATATAAATAGAAAAAGTGGGACATAACACCAGCGCTTCGTTGGAGGCTCACTGATGATGTTACCTAGAATGGTGACGAAACGCCTGAAAACTAACCTTCCAGCTCAGCGAGCAAACTCACATCCAGAACCTCAACCTGAGCTACAAATCTTCTCAAAACTCGCTAGCATGAAGCCCTTCTGAAACCCAATCACAGAATCCCTAAAGTGTAGAAGCAGGCCATTCGGTCCATTGAATCCACACCGACCCTCCAAAGAGTATCTAACCCAAACCCAGGCCCCTATCCTATCATTGTAACACTGCATTTCCCACGGCTAATCTACATAGCCCAGATATTTCCAGACACCATGGGCAATTTAGCATGACCTATCCAGCTAATTTGCACATTTTTGGTCTGTGGGGGGAACTGGAGCACCCAGAAGAAATCCATGGGCAAACTTCACACAAACACAGTCACTCAAGGCTGGGATCAAACCCTGGTGCTGTGAGGCAGCAGTGCTAACCACTGTGCCACTGTGCCTCATGCACTCTTTGTCATGATTTGCCAGGTTTCCAATTAAACTTTCTTTATTGCCTAGAAAAATAATTTATGTGCCATCCAAAATAAAAATTCAAAAAACTTTAGAATAAACTGACTGCATTCTTTTCAACACACAGCTTTCTTCAAAATTTCTTTTAGTCAGCTGCAAACTGTTCTTTTATAAATATGTATCAACTATATCTTGAAAGAAAATGTGCAAACAATATCTAAGACAACATCACTTAATACAAATTTCTGAGCTTATCTGTGTACACGTGCACATGAGTCATGGTTGGGCGCTGGGGGGAGGATGTGGCAGCAATGTATTTCGGGTGGGGAGGGGGGAAAATGTTAACTTGGTTTTATGATGGCAGGCACCAAGTAGGTGCTGCACTAGTGGAGCCTGTTTCAAGGTCTGGTTTTAGCACAAAATTATAACTACCATGATTTTAACTTGCCTGGTGCCAGTGAAACAGAGAAAGCTGCAGGTTTAGCCCTCAAGCACTAGATGGACATAATTTCTATGGGTCCACTTGTGCGTGCTCCATGTAACTGAAGAGTCTAGAATGAGTAGTTTCAGTATAAGGGCTCAGCCATTTAGCAACTCACCTGAAGAAAGTTTTCTTCACTCAGAAGATGGCGAGACTTGGGATTCGAGAATGCCAAAGATGTGAGGCTGCTCAGTTGATGAATGATATTCAAGACTCAGGTCAACAGATTTTTGGGCATGAAGGAAATTAGGGTCAAAATCAGATATTAGAATGCAGCTGGATAAAACTGAAGCAGAAGTACTGCAATTAATGAGAGACCCAGCAAAAATCCTCTGCAACCTATTTCTGCACCCATTTTTCTGATCTTTATTTATACCACTGGAATTTCAGGTACACAATTTACCATGTTTTTTGGCATGATTCTTACGATGCACAGTGTTACCTACTTGACCAATCAAAGTCGTTACACAGCAATAATCTTTGCTACTTGTAAGGTGTATTTTTGGCCAAGCTGTACTCACCTGTTGTTAGTTTCCTCTTCATCAGCAAGCTTATTCCCGTTATAAGACAATACACGGCACTTGTTCATTACTGTTACATCTTAAATATTTCCACAGCTGCCTTCTCCATCACACTCTAAGCAAAGAACTGCTGGTTCAAACCAAGTTGCATATGGGAGCTAAGCTTCACCCCAAACAATTCAAATGATCAATGTGTAAGAACAGTCAACAAAAAGATGAAATAAAGGGACTTGACCAAAAGACTTCTTGACAATGTCCATGACAAACAGAAATTTTCTATTTTGGCCGCATATTTCAACTAATCTCAGAAGTTTCAGGTGATGGAAATAGTTGTATTATATTCCAAAGAGAAAATAACAGTCCACAGTTGCTTCAAAGATAACTGGTCTCAATGAGTTCATAACATTATTCTTGAATTGCTTCTAGAGTTACTTGCACTCTGCTTCAACATTCAAATAAATTTGAAGTTAATTACTGTACAAAATAATAGAGCTGAAAATATGGAAGGCAGTGGCATGGTGGTCATGTCACTGGATTAGCAATCCAGAACCCAGGGCTAATCTCTGGTGGATGGGGACTCAAATGTCACCAAGGCAGATGATCAAATTTGAATTAATTTCTAAAATACACAGCTTGCTTAATGGCAAACTTGTAGCCACTATCAATTGTTGTGAACGCTCGCCTGGCCCACTAATAAAGGAAATATGCCATCTTTACTGATCTTGCCTACATGTGACTCCAGACCCATAGTAATGTGGGCAATTAGGAATGGGCAATACATGCTAACTTAGCTAGCAATGCCCACATCCTACAAACTAATAAACATTAGATCAAGAAATTTTGGGGGACTTGCAAAGAAAACAAAAAATCGACTCCTTACAGCCTGTGCTTTTCAAGCAAAAGCTTACTTTGACTCCCAATACCTCAATGGGACAATGTTCCCCTGAATAAAATGTAAAACAAGTCCAGCATAAGTTGAGAATCTTTTATCCAAAAACCTTGGGACCAATGGGTTTTCAAATAAAGGAGATTTTCAGTTTTTGGGTCCATTTGTGCCCATTAGAAAAATCTTCACTTCACCCAAACGGATCTAAAAGGGAAGGCTGTCTTCGCCCGACAAAAGGGCCTGCACAAATCTGGAGACAGGCTGAATTTGGCCCTGTGGAGAAAAAAAAAAAGCTTGACTTTTCCATCCATTTTGGCCAAAAGAAATTTTCTTTCCTCACAAATGGCTAGAATTTGCTGTCGCTGCAGGTCTGTTCTGGTCTGCTTCCAAAAAATCTTCAGTTTTTGCATGTATGGATAATGGATATCCCACCTGTATGACTAGTGCAATCAAACTACAAACCAGACTTCAAGGCACTTGGTAGATAATGTGCAGTCACATGAAGACTTACTGAGGAGAGGACAAAATTAATAATTATATAGACCAAATTTTAGATTTATATGACAGTGAAAATAAACTAACAGTTTATTCTATATTTTCTTCAGTGCAAATCCTGGGTTAAATTCAGAACGTGATCTTGCGCTCGAAAATGTTGAAGTTTTACTGGTGTACATCATGCTGCTTGCTCAGCACATTTCCCATGGACATACCTACATTTAAATGTTTCTAGTTTACCAGCACAATACTAACAAACAGAAACATGCAATTTTTTAAGGTCACAGATCTGATACGAAAACTGTTGTTTCCTCCTTCACAGATGCTGTCAGACCTGTTGGCAATGCTAGCAGTCTTTTTTTCAAATTTCAGATTTCCAGTAGCTGCAGTATTTTGCTCGTATCTGGAAATGCATGTCAAAAACAGTCTTGCAAAAGGAATTACTTAAAGAGGTTCGTAGGGTTATACATAACAATAGAGATTAAGTGACACAATTTTCCATTTGCACTAAAAATAAATGTTTCATTTATATTCGTGCATGCACCTGGGATGAATTGGTTTCCTGCCCTGCAAAGATGCAACTTCGAGCCCTCCAAAGACAGCACTGATAACGTCTCAGCAATGTGTGGTAAAACCAATAGAACACTGAAACTATGCTTGCAAAACTAGTCGAAACAGATATCTGTTAACTGCAACAAAAAGGTGCAATGGCATCTGAAAGCCTTTCAAAATCTAGTTACCACGAACAAATTCAAAGGGATGCTGAATGCCGAATGCCAAACTATCAGTTCTTTGCTAGGTCAATTGAATTGCTCACCTTTTACATCCAAAACAGGTAATGACATCAGCACCAGACAATTCATTCTATATGTGTCTTGCTCAAGTCAGTTAGAAGCTAAACTGCCTTTTCCTTTAAAATGGACACAGAAACGTGCATCATTGCTGGAGAGACTCGGCATTTCGAGTCTAGTGGCCCTTCTTCAGAACTGTGTGCACATGGTGAGTTCTCTTAAATTTGATCATCAGGTATGAGCATCACTGGAAAGGCATTTGCTGCCTATTCACCTTCTCCATGACAACTATTGTGATGTGATTATTTCTTGAACTGCAGCAATCTCTGTGCTGAAGACATACCCTTTGTAAATGAGGACATTGCTGTATTTTGACCCACTGACAAGGTACGTACAGTGACATCTCCAGGACGGGATGGTGTAAAGTTTTGAGCCAGATGTTTGTGCTCAAAATGTGCCTCTTGCCCTTATTCATCCAGATGGCAGAGGTAAGCAATTGGGAAGGATTGATGGAACTGTGTCTTGGAAATTGCACACACAACAGCTCCAATAGCATTCAAGAAGTTTAAAACCATCCAGGGCAAAACGGCCCATCTGATTACCACCTAGTCCATCATAATCATCCGCTCCCTCCACAACAAGCAGCTATTGCATGCCTGCTGTTAAGGCAGCAAATGTTTCACACAGAAGCTGATCCCAAGGAGGCTACTTTGTCCTATAATGCATCGAGCATCGAGTGTTTGTCAAGTTACACTCATCCAAGCAAATGGAGAGTATTGCATCACACTCCTGACTTGTGCCTTGCAGATGGTAGAAAGGCTGTGAAGAGTCATGAGGTGAGTCATTCTCTGTGCAGATATTATCCAGTTTCAGATCAACTCTTGCAGTCACAGCACTTATGTGGTTTCTCAGCTAAGTGTCGAGTCAGTGGTAACCCCAGGATATTGAATGGCACAGCGGTGTTAATATCTCTGAAGGTCAAAGGGAGGTGTTTAGCCTCTCCCTCATTAGACAGACAGACAGAGACAGAGACAGTCATGGCCTAACTTGTATGATGAAAATGCTACTTTCCATTTAGCAGCCCAGACCTGTAGATTGCTTCAATATAAAAAAAAAGGTTGAAAATGGAACTGAACGCTGTGCAATCATAAGTGGACACATGCTCTTATGTTGTAATGGAAAATCATTGACAACGCACCCAAGAGCGTTACAACTGGGCACAATGAGGAACTTGAACAGCAATGGCTTAGACCAGAGATGATTAATTTCCAACAACCACAACCCATTTTCGTTTGTGCTAAGTTTGAGTCTAGCCAGTGGAGTGTTTTTCCCCTCATTCCATTTTAACTGAGGCTCCTTGAAATGTTGTTAGTTATATATCTATATTAACTGGAACTTTCCCCTTTCAAATATTTTCATTTCTTTCTTCAAATGAAACTGACCAAATCTTGCTGAATCAATTATGATCAGGAGTGGATACGGCAAGGTCAATGGTGGTTTTGGGGGATAGGAGAAAAGAGGAGGACCAACAGGTAATAAAGGAAAGTTTTGTCTTTGCACCCATTATATAAACACACAAATATTAATGCTTAAATTGGAAAAAAAATTAGTGGAATCTATCAGTGTAAAACATGAAAATATGTAATTAAAAACAACAGCCTGTACAACTGCAGCTGAAAACTACAGAAACCTACTCCCCTCGAGGAAGCCATTCAGCCCAGCATACCTATAGCAAGTCGTTGAAAGAGCTATCTAATTAGATCTATCTCCCCAGCTCTATCCCCTTAGTCCTGTTTTTCTCCTCCCCCCTTTTAAAATTTTCATCTACATATCCAATTCCCTATTCAAGAAATTCTGCCAATTTCACCATTTTTTTGAAAAAATAATTTCCTCCAAGTTATTTGGCTGCTTGTGGACAGGTTGCTAATGTTTCTTTACAGGCTACAGTAAAGATGTGCAGCAAG
Source organism: Stegostoma tigrinum (assembly GCF_030684315.1). Taxonomy (NCBI): domain Eukaryota; kingdom Metazoa; phylum Chordata; class Chondrichthyes; order Orectolobiformes; family Stegostomatidae; genus Stegostoma; species Stegostoma tigrinum. Next base: position 13,752,870 of record NC_081386.1, read on the forward strand.
ACTCTGAGGAGAAAGAATTACAAGTTCTCTTGCTACAGTCCCCAGTTAAAAATCACAGGAGGGGAAACATGTCCACAAGTGAGGAATGTATTACATCCTGTAGACAGAAATAATTTTCTGGAGAAATAAGTATCAGTTATTATCATTCCCCAGAGAAAGATTTCTGGAAAAAAAATGACATTTTGCCCTGCCACAGAAGGTAGTTTATAGTGTCCTTTGTATCACTACTGCTTATCTGATGACTGCATTTTCAGATTTTGTTTTGCCCTTTCAGAAAATGTCGCGAAAACTGTATCAAATTCCAAATGTTATAATATTCTAACCTAATTTCTAGCAAAAAGATATATTTCAATATGTACATAATTATGGGCAGTATTATTGACACGTGGAAATGTCAGAAATTCCCTTTAAGATGCTTCTCCACTTCAGCGTCAAATCCCTCAGCAACTAATTTCCTGTCACTCTAGTTATATTTATTCTAATTAACTCATATCTGGGGGCCTGAAGTAGCATTCCCATCTTCACTTCTACATTGGAGACCTTTTGCTTCTTCAAGAATGGATATGTTTTCACGTCCTGCGAAAACTGATTCCAGCAAACCCAAATGCAAGTGCAAAGCTAATGAGCAATGTAATTAGGTAACATATCTGCACTGTTTTGGACTGATGCCATTAAATAGAAAAATCTAGAAAACATCACTTTAGGAGAAAAGTAAAAGGCAAACAACTGCATTCAACACAGTCAAATAAAGTTATCAGGAGCCGTTGATAAGGCAGAAGACAGAGCAGAAAGGAGACAGTGTAACTGGCCAGGGTACTGTCAGGCACCAAAGTAATGCAATATGCCTGGGATAGAACATAGAACATAGAACATAGAACAGTACAGCACAGAACAGGCCCTTCAGCCCACAATGTTGTGCCGACCATTGATCCTCATGTATGCACCCTCAAATTTCTGTGACCATATACATGTCCAGCAGTCTCTTAAATGACCCCAATGACCTTGCTTCCACAACTGCTGCTGGCAACGCATTCCATGCTCTCACAACTCTCTGCGTAAAGAACCTGCCTCTGACATCCCCTCTATACTTTCCACCAACCAGCTTAAAACTATGACCCCTCGTGCTAGCCATTTCTGCCCTGGGAAATAGTCTCTGGCTATCAACTCTATCTATGCCTCTCATTATCTTGTATACCTCAATTAGGTCCCCTCTCCTCCTCCTTTTCTCCAATGAAAAGAGACCGAGCTCAGTCAACCTCTCTTCATAAGATAAGCCCTCCAGTCCAGGCAGCATCCTGGTAAACCTCTTCTGAACCCTCTCCAAAGCATCCACATCTTTCCTATAATAGGGCGACCAGAACTGGACGCAGTATTCCAAGTGCGGTCTAACCAAAGTTTTATAGAGATGCAACAAGATCTCACGACTCAAACTCAATCCCCCTGTTAATGAAAGCCAAAACACCATATGCTTTCTTAACAACCCTGTCCACTTGGGTGGCCATTTTAAGGGATCTATGTATCTGCACACCAAGATCCCTCTGTTCCTCCACGCTGCCAAGAATCCTATCCTTAATCCTGTACTCAGCTTTCAAATTCGACCTTCCAAAATGCATCACCTCGCATTTATCCAGGTTGAACTCCATCTGCCACCTCTCAGCCCATCTCTGCATCCTGTCAATGTCCCGCTGCAGCCTACAACAGCCCTCTACACTGTCAACGACACCTCCGACCTTTGTGTCGTCTGCAAACTTGCTGACTCATCCTTCAATTCCCTCGTCCAAGTCATTAATAAAAATTACAAGCAGTAGAGGCCCAAGGACAGAGCCCTGTGGAACTCCACTCTCCACTGACTTCCAGGCAGAATATTTTCCTTCTACTACCACTCGCTGTCTTCTGTTGGCCAGCCAATTCTGTATCCAAGCAGCTAAGTTCCCCTGTATCCCATTCCTCCTGACCTTCTGAATGAGCCTACCATGGGGAACCTTATCAAATGCCTTGCTGAAGTCCATATACACCACATCCACAGCTCGACCCTCATCAACTTTTCTAGTCACATCCTCAAAAAACTCGATAAGGTTTGTAAGGCATGACCTACCCCTCACAAAGCCGTGTTGACTGTATTTGATCAAGCCATGCTCTTCCAGATGGTCATAAATCTTATCCCTCAGAATCCTTTCTAACACCTTGCAGATGACAGACGTGAGACTTACCGGTCTATAATTGCCGGGGATTTCCCTATTTCCTTTCTTGAAGAGAAGAATTACATTTGCCTCTCTCCAGTCCTCAGGTACGACTCCAGTGGAGAGCGAGGATGCAAAGATCTTCGCAAGTGGCGAAGCAATTGCATTTCTCGCTTCCCAAAGCAGCCGAGGACAAATCTGATCCGGGCCTGGCGACTTGTCAATCTTAATGTTTGACAAAATTTTCAGCACATCAGCTTCGTCTATCTCTATCCATTCCAGCATGCACACCTGCTCTTCAAAGGTTTCATTCACTACAAAGTTGGTTTCTTTCGTAAAGACAGAAGCAAAAAACTCATTTAGGGCTTCCCCTACCTCCTCAGGCTCCACACACAAGTTCCCTATGCTATCCCTGATCGGCCCTACTCTTTCTTTGACCATTCTCTTATTCCTCACGTAAGTGTAAAATGTCTTTGTGTTTTCCCGGATTCCTTCTGCCAAGCCTTTCTCGTGCCCCCTCCTGGCTCTCCTCAGACCATTTTTGAGCTCCTTCCTTGCCTGCATGTAATCCTCTCTAGCTGAACTTGACCCTAGCTTCCTCCACCAAAGGATGTGCGCCAGTTAAAGAGTAATGGGAATTTCACACTGATTGACATTGCCAAAAACTTATCCATACAATGTGGTCACAATGTGCTCTACCAGTGTCTCCTCTGGTGAATCAAAGCCCTTCCACCTGCAATCTCCCCAGTATCAAACACAGACAAATACACAAACACTGCATAGGTATGCCCGAACCAACGTCCAACATTGGCAGATCCTCAAAAAAGTGAGTACTAGAGATCTTTAGAGTAAAAGTCCTTCACAGCAAGTGGATCAACGAAGAAAATGTGTAGTTAACAAAGGTTATTAAAGAATGTGACTGTAATGATTTGAACCATAGGCAGTGGATCTCATTGACTATAAGATTCTCAATTGGCCCAGGGTAACAACCCCAAGCAGGGAGCCCTGGCTGACGGTTATAGATTCAAGCAGGTCCCCTCAGTCTAGAGGCTGGCTTTCAGCTGGCTGGTTACAGTGCACATATTAATAAAAGATGATTTGGTGATGGGATATCTGCTTCTGTGCGGTTATTTCAGTGGCCTTGTGATTTTCTTTTAAAACGTGAAGCTTCATATTTCATACTGAGGACATGAGTTTTGAAGAATTTTGAAAAAATATTTTGAATTTTATGGATAAACTTGGATTTCGTTTAAGAACAATCAATGAAAAATCACATTGCAACTTTTTTTTGGGAAGATTTCTTGAAAAATAAAATAAATGGTTTAAATGGATGGCTAGACTTGTTGGCTGGGAGGTCTTCAGATTGGGTTCTACGGATATTCTGTTTGAACAGAATGTTGCAGTCAGAGCAGCCCTGGAGAATAGGTGGTTTCTAAAGCACACCTGTTGTGGATCCAGTGTGAATCCTCACTGGATCTTGAAGACTCCTCAATACTGTATTTCCCAAGTGAGTTGCATCTGCCAAGACTCCTGAGACAATTGTCCCACATTTCATGACCTGTCTACATGTGCTGGAATGGCAAATCAAATGACCATCACAGCATTCCATACATTATCCATTTGTTTCTTTCAAAGGCTAAACATTACTGGCCAAAACTATTTTTTTGTCCACAACATCCCACAACCAGTCCAGCTCGTCCCCGCCTCCCTAACCTGTTTTTCCTCTCACCTATCCCCTCCTCCCACCTCAAGCCGCACCTCCATTTCCTACCTACTAACCTCATCCCGCCCCCTTGGCCTGTCTATCCTCCCTGGACTGACCTATTCCCTCCCTACCTCCCCACCTGTACACTCCTCTCCACCTATCTTCTTTTCTCTCCATCTTCAGTCTGCCTCCCCCCTCTCCCTGTTTATTTCAGAACCCTCTCCCCATCCCCCTTTTCTGATGAAGGGTCTAGGCCTGAAACGTCAGCTTTTGTGCTCCCGAGATGCTGCTTGGCCTGCTGTGTTCATCCAGCTCCACACTTTGTTATCTCAGATTCTCCAGCATCTGCAGTTCTCATTATCTCTGTGCCAAAAGAAATCTATTTCTCCCACCTTTACCAGGGGTGCATGTATGGGGGTCTGGGTTTCAGATTATGTCATGTGGTAAATTCTATTTTCATACAACAAAGTGTCTGAAAACTCAGTGAAGATCCAGAAATGGCTAAGTTTTGTTTCATAACAACCCAATCCTTTGTGCTTACTAAAGAAACCTGATTGATGTATCATTTATTTTAAAACTCGAGACTAATATAGGGAATAAAACCAATGATTGGCCAAATTGGGAACTGGGTGTAACCTGAAGACAGTTCTTGATCTTGCATTCTCCTTCACTTGGCTGCCTTTAACCCAAATGCAGGTGTAGGTGTAAAACCACATCATGAACAAGAAAGGTTTCCCAAATCTAGGGAATGCTGCAAACAAAGCTAAACAATCTCAACTTGAATTTTAATCTCAGCTGTTGTACTACAGTTTCTACCCTTACAATTAAGCACACAAAAAAAACTTCTATCACACTACCACAGAAAACTGATGTCTTCCTACTATGTACCTATTTTTTAACCTGAAACAACATTACCCTGTTAAGTAAAAGCCAAAAGAACTGCGGATGCTACAAATCAGGAACAAAAACAAAGTTGCTGGAAAAGCTCAGCAGGTCTGGCAGCACCTGTGGAGGAGAAAACAGAGTTAAATTTTTGGTTCCAGTGACCGTTCCTCAGAACAGCATCCGCATTTCTTACCCTGTTAAGCACCTTTTATCGTTAAATGCAAGTGTATGTTGAGAAAATCCCAGTTCCTATGCTAATAATCTCCTGACAAACTGCAGTCTTGCATAAACAATAGCCATCTGAGTGAGGTATCATTTCAAGTGAATGCGTCCTCCAAAACACAGCGAATGCCATCGGGGAAGACACAATGAGGACTGAAGGAAAAAGAAATCAGGGATGCTTTCAACTCAAAATCATCTCAATTATGATACAATTTCCACTCAATTGAATTAACCACTCTGATTATTTCTTAATTGCCTTTCCATGACTGTTCAGTTAATTGATTTAGTGAATCACATGAGCTTTCTCAGAAAATAATTGACAAGTACAGTGCTCAACAACAATTACTAGCATTTTAAACTCACTATTTGCAAGCTATGAGGGTGCTGTTTGATATGGTGGAGTAAAGAAACCAACTGAACGCAGAATTTTGCAAACCAAAATTCTTGGTTTACTAAATGAGAGAAAAGTGTTCACTCAAAAGATGCAGCAGCAGAGGAATTTCAATATGTTGGACTGCAAGCCACATTTTTAACTGTTTTGTGTGTTTATCATTGCACAATCCAAACTCATTTGTACCATTTTTGAAAGATCTTTCTGTGATCATCAGGCAACGATAAATCTTCCCTCGCAGAAACATTACAGCTCCAATCAGTTTGGGGAAGAAAACAAACTTGAGTTTGCACAGTGCCTTTCACAACCACCAAATAAACCTAAATGTTTTACAGACAACAAAATACTTTTGAGTGTGGTTATTGCTGCAAAATGTAGAAAAAGCAGCAGCCAAACTGTTTATGCTGAGCTCAAACAAAGAGCTACGTAATAATGATAAAATAATCTGTTTCTTGTGATAGTGACAGAGATAAATATTGGCCAGGGCGCTGGAGATAATTCCCGAACAGTAACTGCAGTATGCAGTGCACAATTGTGACAATCATACAACCCTGAAGAATTTTTCATTTTTGCATTAGATGCCTCAGCATATTAAGCAGCAGTAATTTTATTTCAAAAAGTAATATAATTGACTCATCCAAATACTAATCGAATTTCACATCTTAGAAACATACAAAAATTTGCATTACGTAATACAAGTTCAATCGAAGAACAGTTAGCTTCGGTACAATGGAAAATAAAAAGAGTCCTTCTCTACTTCACTAACTACAGTGCACACTGGCTTGTATCATCTATTTTCAACTTGGCTAAATTACACATTTTACTGAAGTGTCATTGCAAGAATGTGTTTATGAACTGAATGTTCCTGGGGATCTCACAGTTTAGTGTGGATATCAAGACTATTTTTAAAAATTCTACTAGAAAAGGTGTTGGCAGAGGAGGCAATTCAAGTCATTAGCTTTCCAAATCTAAAGAAAATACATGGGAGAACTGATACTATTGGAAAACGAGTCATGCATCACCCTGTTCTAGGCTATTCGGATGGAAGAGATTACAAAAACGGGAACGAGGGCTATGATGTTGTGAAGACATTTGACCATGAGCTTGAAAAGTTTAAATGAAGCTTTGACTGACTTGGAGTCAAAGAGCACAGGTATGATTGATGAGCAGCCCTTGATGCACGCTGGAGTACTGACAGAGGTTTGAATGAGTTCAATTTATTGAAGGCTGAGGTGTCGGTCAAGAGAGATTTTACTAGTACATTCTGGAGAGGGGGTGTCAGAAGCACCAAGGAGGACAGCAGCAGAAGCTGAGCTAAGGTTCAGGGCAAAGACACAAGGATCGGATGTTTCAAAGACACTGAAATAAACATGGAGTGGTCACAGATTTACCAGCCGTTGATCATTACACACAATTACAATTTTTTTTTATATAAAAGCTTCCTTACCAATAAGAAACTTCAATTTTCAGGTCAACTCAAACACAGATTAAGCTGCAATTATCAAAGCAAACGTGCTGTATTGTACAGCAGATAGTGATATTAACTGTGACTACAAAGGTAATATTTATGAAGTCTGATGTAAGGCTACAAAACCATTATGAGTATCCAAAATAAAGTTTAAATAGCTTTGCACCACATGTGCTTGTTGATTTTATTGTTCCTTTTTGGTTCCAAGTATATTGCACATCAGTAACCACAGAGGACAACAAATCTAGGACCTAGGGAACAAAAACAATGTAACTGAGGCAGTGCTGTAACTTGGCACCATCATAACAAGACTGACCTCTGGCCTGTATGTAAGTAGAGTCTGTGTGACCTGATTTGTTTTTTTTGTTAATGTCAGCTTCATGCAAAATATTCCGTAAACCAAAATCCAAGGAATCTGAGTAGCCTGTGGATGAGGGGAAAACATTGTCAAAAGGACTTGTGCATTCATTTTGAGAAACCAGACAAAATTTAGGATCAAGCTTCCAGATTGAATTACTGAATATTTTTCTTGATTTCTCTGCGAAAAGGCAAGTCAGACACAGAGTGCTGCAATCTTCACCCCAGCCAGATTAGGAATAAAGCACTGAACTGTTGTCCTCAATCTGAACCACACTAGCCATCCAGCTAACTGAACCAACCCAAGGACTTCATAGCAATACACACTTTTGCAAGCATACTGTAGCCTAGAATGTGATGGTCATGCTCCAATTTTCTTTCTATCACATGATCGACCAGGAATTTCTCCCAGTTTTATTGCCTCTATGGTATATGTGGATGGGATTTACAATGTGTACACAATTTCGTTAGCCATCAAGTCCTGGAATGTGACATGAACTTCGAGCACCCATGATACTCTCACATACCATGAGACCACCTCCTCGGTGAAGGCCAGTCAAATAAAGAAGTCCAAATGCACATTTTCAGACTTCCTTTTAAGACGCATTATATTGTAGGCTTATTTATAATACCATAATTGGAATGACTTTTTACATTTTAACATCTATTTATTAGTACCAAAGTGATGCTTCTTCCTCTAATGTGGCGGTACCAGTGTTGGACTGGGGTGGACAAGGTCAAAAATCACACAACACTAGATTATAGTCCAACAGGTTGATTTGAAGGAGAGGAATGGGACAAAAATGTTCTTGATTTGTTTCACAGCCCCTGTCAATGCCAGGATGACTTATATGAGGTGAATGGAGCGAGGTGATGTCAGTTGTCTTCTTTCCTGAGATAGAATGGCTACATAAGACCACAAGTACAATAGCCTGGCCAAGACTAACTCACTCAGCCAAGAAAGTAACTTGATGTAACTGGCAACTAAAACATAAGGTATTTCATTTGCGTTGCCAACAATTCAAATTTTAAAAATAGATTTATTCAATACATGAGCTGTTTCCATTTCCTTTTGATCGTCCAATCAGTGCTGAAGTATTCAAGACTAGTAAATCTTATTCTCACCTCTTCACTTTCCCTCCACCCTTTTACTCCTCCCACAAAAAAAACTCTTGCAAAAAATGTCACAACCATAGACAAAGCCAAGATTTAATTTTAAAAGCAGCAATGTCAAGGTAGGAAAGCTCAATGAGATAAGGAGGTCAACAGGTTGTGTGTGTCAGGAAAGGATAAGTGATAGTAATATGTGAAATGAGACCTGTTGAAATTAATACTCATCATAATTGGAGGAGAAAAGCAGAATGGCATGGAAGACAGTATTTTTGGAACTTAAAATTGAGGAGAATAGTTCCAAGGAGCATTGATCACAATTGTTCTAAAAGGAAGGTTAAGTACAGTTTGAACTGATAACCCACCTATAAATGAAAAGGTCCAAGGAGTAATATAATAAACAGCAGCATTTTCCTCCTGGTATCTTGACCACAAATGAGGTATTGGTTGAACTGCTCTAGGTCTCGCAATAATACGCCATTCGTGGGGATATTTTGGAAGATCAAACTATTTGGCAAATGAAAAAGAGAAAAGTAAACTACGGAATATATTCACTATATTTTAAGAGTACTGCATACAATTCTGGTCTCCCCGCTATTGGAAGGATGTTGTGAAACTAGAAACATCTCAGAAAAGATTTACAAGGATGTTGTCAGGGTTGAAGGATTTGAGCTATGGGGAGAGGCTGAATATACCGTGGCTATTTTCCCTGAAATTTCAGAGACTGAGGGGTGACCGTTTGGAGGTTTCTAAAATCATGAGGGATATGGGTACGACAAATAGATAAGGTCTTTTCACTGGGATGAGGGAGGCCAAAACTACAGGACATAGGTTTGAGGTGTGAGGGGAAAGATATGGAAGGAACCTAAGGGCAACATTTTTACGCAGAGGGCGGTGCATATATGGAATGAGCTGCCAAAGGAAGTGCGGGAGACGCTTACAACATTGAAAAGGCACCTGGATGGGTATATAAATAAAACGGACTGAGAGGAATATGGGCCAAATGGGACTAGGTTTATAAAGGATATCTGGTCGGCTTGGAAGAGTTGGACTCAAGGCTCTGTTTCCGTGCTGTGTACCTCTATGACTCTATGACCTCAGTTCCATAAGGAGAAGTAGGCCATTCAGTGAGATCATGGCAGATCTGATCATTTTCAATATCACTTTCTTGCCTTATCCCATGACATTTGATTCCCCTACAGATTCAAAATCTGTCTGCCTCAGCCTTGAACATAATTAACAACCCAGCCTCAACAGCCCTTAGTAAAGAATTTCTGTGGATACACTACTCTCTGAAGGAAAAAAAAAATTCTCCCCATCTGTCTTAAATCTGCAACTCTTTATTCTGAGATAACAAAGTGTGAAGCTGGATGAAAACAGCACGCCAAGCAGCATCTCAGGAGCACAAAAGGTGACATTTCGGGCCTCGACCCTAAGGGTCAAGGCCCAAAACGTCAGCTTTTGTGCTCCTGAGGTGCTGCTTGGCCTGCTGTGTGCATTCTGCTTCACACTTTGTTATCTTGGATTCTCCAGCATCTGCAGTTCTCATTATCTCTGATCACTTTTTATTCTGAGATTGTGGAAGGCCCAGAAGCGAGAAGGCAAAGGGAAAGTCATTTTCACATTTTTTCCTGTCAAATCGCCTCAGAATATTCTATGTTTCAATAAGTTTGCCTCTCATTATTCTAAATTCTGATGAATACATGCCAAACATACTCAACATCTTCCCATAACAGTGTCCCTTCACACCTGGTATCAGCCAAGTGAACCTTCTCTCAAACACTACCAATACCAATGCAATGCATCTTTCCTTAGATAAGGAGTGCAAAACTGTTCACAGTATTCCAGTTGCAGTCTGACTAGCCCCTTGCATAGATTTAGCAAAACCTCTCTACTGTACTATTCCATTCCTTTTGAAATAAAATTAAATATTCCACTTGCCTTCCCTATTACCTGCTGAACTTGAATGCTAACATTTTGTGATTCATGAATGAGGGCTCTCCAATCCCTCTATTCTTTAGCTTTCTGTAGACTTTCTCCATTTAAATAATATTCAGCTCCTCTATTCTTCCTGGCAAAGTGCATAACCTCACATTTTCCTCACATTGGCCCATCTGCCAAGTTTTTTTGCCCACTCATTTAATCAGTCAATATCCCCCTGCAGAACCCTTGTCATCCTCACTACTTGGCTTCCCACCTATTTCTACATCTTTCACAAACTTGGGCAGTGCATTGAGTTTGCTCATCCAAATCATTAACATATATTGTAAATAATTATGGCCCCTGTGAGCTGCAATCCCTGTGGCACAGCACTAGTTACATACTCCCATCCTGAAAATGCCCCCTTAACTCTGTCTGCTATTAGTTAGCCAGTCCTCTAACCATGCTTACATACTACCTCCAACATGAGCTTTTATCTTATTCAGAAGCTTAATATAATGGCACCTTATCAAACACTGTCTGAAAATCTAAATACATTGTATCCACTTCGTCCCCTTTATCTATACTGCTTGTTACTTTCTCAAAAACTTTTGGTAAATTTGTCAAGCATGATGCCCCTTTCACGAAGCTATATTGACTCTGCTCAATTATGTGATGTATTTCTAAATGCTCTGTTACAAGCTTTATAGTGGGGTCAAACATTTTCCCAACATCAGCTGTTAAGCTAACCAGCTTACAGTTATTTTTAAAAATTGTCTCCTTCCCTTTTTAAAGATGTTACATAGGCAAATTTCCAATCCTCTGAGATTTTTCCAAATCTTGAAAGATTACTATCAGTGCAGCCACTAATTCTGTAGTTATCGTTTAATACCCTTGGATGCATCCCATCTGGGGCTTATTGGTCTTCATTACTTTACCCAGCAAGTTTTTTTCTAGTGATAGCTACTGTATTTACTTCCTGTCTCTCATATTTATTTAATAATTTCAGAATTCTATCAGTGTCTTCTGCTGTGAAGACTGATGCAGTATATTTATTCAACTCTTCTGCCACTTCCTGGTTCCCAATTATTATTTCCTCAGCCTCATTCTCCAGGGCTATTGTTCACTTTGGCTTTTCTTTTTTAGGTTTTTAAAAGAAGATCTTGTTGTCTATCTTGATATTATTTGCAAGTTTACTCTCAAAAAGTCTACTTTCTTCCTCTTTATTATTCTTTTTTGGTCATCTTTAGTTAGTCTTCAAAAACTTTCCCAATCTTCTGGCATACCACTAACTTCTGTGAAGTTTATTGGTTACCCACAGTTGTCTTAGCCACCTCTTAGCATGTTTCTTCCTCACTGGGAAACGTCTCACCACAATGAGATACAAGTTCCATTTATTACCAAATCAATTAATGAAACATTGATGTCTTACTATGGCTAAAGATGAAACTATCAGAAAGCAAGAGATGCTAGTCTGAAGAATTGATGGAAATAAACAAATTGTTTTTAAGGAGCAGCCTCGACGAATGGTAAGAGACTGAGCTTCCATTCCCCACCAGTCTTTTCCTCACATATCTCACGACACAGATTCCACAGCAGTTTAATTACACAGCAGTGGATATCTGCATTTACGCAGGTCCTATCAAACTGTTGCATAGCATGTTGTAATCCTGACAACATAGCTACTGCTGCTTCTAGAATCTCTTCATAAAACAATTATCAATTTCTACTGAGCACTTTACACATGCAGTTATGGTTAAAATTCCTCTGCTGGTTTCAGTAATTAGTCAGTTGCTTCACTCTAATTTTTATTCATTTCGCATTTAGAGTTTAATTGATCAATCAAACTAATTACAAAGTTTTATGTGACTTGCTTGTAATAGCAGCTGTGTCCCATTTGCCTTCATTATCAAAATATGAAATGGCAGCTTTAATGATATTCATAAATATTACATAATAAGGTTCAGTTCCAATTGCAGGAAGCATTTATATATTAGGTATTTAACACGACATTACCCAGCTGGTAACACAGTGACTTTTTCATTGCAGTATTAGCCCCTTCTAGATCATTAATGAATAGCATCATACTAATAAACATATCAAAAATCCATATTTCCAAACACTTCACAATACTTCTATATATTGAAACTAATATACCCAAACGCGACAACGATCCCAAAATGTAAAATTACAAACATAATTTATCAGTATTTTACGGCCCAAATTTTGCAACTGTAATTAAAGTGAACTAATAGCAACTTCTGGCTTCCAAACAAGAGTAGTTAAATAGAAATTTGAAGAATGCTGTAAGGATACCTGCTTCTCCACAGCCCTGGAAAAGGCTTTGCAGATTGGACAACAGAAAAATCAGTAATTTGACATAAACTTCAATTCCTATTTTAAATAATTTATTCTAGCTGCAAAATTCATCTTACTTGTGAATCAACAAATTCATAATTCAAATTTTGCTGAAACATGGGACGCATTTTGTTGGAGGATCTTCCTCCTGCACTCATCATGACAATTCAAAACAAACACCAAAGAGAAATCAATATTTACACGGTACAAGAGGAATGTGCTGATTGATTGTCAAGTAAACTCTGATTGGCAGATGTATTGTCAAGGGGGAATATACCAGTTAATGATGTGTGATGGTTAAAATAAATCTAAGGTATATTGAAATTTTAAACAAAGCAGGTTTATCTTGCTTGGTTAGGGCTTTGCCAGGAGAAGCAAACCAGAGAATGAAACAGTTGCACTTTGTGAGCAATTGCTTTTTGTGTGTAAACAACACGGCCTGATGTAATAAAGTGTGTGGTTATCTGTACATGAAAGTGTGCCACACCAGTGAGCCCAATGAAAGTCCAAAATTGGTGGTCAGCATAATTATTTGCACACTCTGGATTATCCAGCAAAAGTTGTCCAGTTGTGGAATCACATCTAATGTTCAGTGTCATAATTACTTTTAACTAACCTCCTTGGTGCAGAAAAAATATCAGAAATCTGAACACCATTCCTTCGTGCTACTTTGTTTTAAAAAAAATGTTTTAAAGGTTTTTTGTGATGATTCTCCGTCTACCCAAGTCCCACACATATTTCATTTTTTCACTTTCTGTAAGTTGATTTTAACAAGTGAACTATAATATTATAAATCTCTTTTCATGTCTGTGGAAACTTTTCCACTGTGATTGACCATTTGGCCTGCTTGATGGCTTCACTATTTCTGGAGGCCAGAGAATCCTTTCAGCCGGTAGAATGAAATTGAATTCATTGATACCACAGAGCTCACTCGATTTTTATGGCAGCTTTCCTTGAGGTCAGCAGCAAACATTGTCCCTTTGCTGCTGATTGCAAAATCATGACTTGTGTCATGGAACTGTTTTAACTACACACTGTTTAACTAAGATAATCAAAATAATATTGTTTCTTGCCTAAACATTACATATGATTAAATTTACCCTGACTGTGAACATGCATATTTTTAAAATGCATAATGCTTTCACTGAGACAATTAGGACTGTTGAAAAGTAACTGTTTTCAAAAAAAATTTTACTCATTAAACTCTGAACTAATAAAAGCACGAAAGCTCATTCTTGTGGAGTTTGGTGTTTTTGAGAACGATAAAACCCAAAAGAAACAGCTGTGGATGCTGTAAATCAGAAACAAAAACAGAAATTGCTGGAAAAGCTCAGGTCTGGCAGTATCCATTGGAGGGAAATCAGAGTTAATGTTTCAGGCCGAGTGACCCTTCCTCAGAACATGTGCGCGATAGGCTGAGTTGCTGCCTTCTGTCCTGAAATGGAGTTCTGAGGAAGAGCCACTTGATCAAAAATGTTAACTCTGGTGTCCACAGATGTTGCCAAATCTGCTGAGCTTTTCCAGCAACTTCTGCTTTTATCCTTCTCATGCTAGTAAACACGGCATTGTAGGTTGCAAACCATAACATCAAAATTACGAGACTAGCCAGAAGTTGTGCGCAAAAGTCGAATCATGTGATTCCACAAAATAAAGTGAAGTTAAAGAAATATCATTATAACCATAAATTGTAACCATCAAGCTTAAAAGATGAACAATGATTGTGGCATTGCAAAACTTTTCCTTATATTCTAGCGTTATGGCAGTCCTATTGTAATGACTGGTCTTTTTAAAATAGGTATATAATATGAAATATTAACTAGTTGTGAAACTGTTCGTATGCATTCTGAAAACAAAAATGGAAGGCAATGTCAAGCACTTTTCTTCCCGCTACGTGTACAATCCCATGTCGCTTTCTTTTGATAACAAAATTGCATGCCATTGGCATTTTCGTAATATAGCAAATAAAGATCTATCTTGTAAATTTGGCAAGATGGAGGATGTTAGTGTTGACTGTAAAATCCTGAGATTTAGGAAATAGAATAGATTTTCTGTATGAATTTGGCGTTTTTTGAGGGTCTAGTTTTTAATTACAATTTTTCCCTTCTCAATGGTCAAACTGTTCATGCATTCATTAATTAGGAATTTTTTCCACTGTCTTGACTGCTATTCGTTTCAATAATAATTTCAACCATCTATTTCACAGTGAGAAACTAAGATGTGATACTTATAGCACAAAATTTGTGTTTATGTACTCCTTGGGATTTAACTCCAAGGTCCAAAAGTTTCCTTTCTCTTTCCAGCTCACATTTCAAACCATTATTTGCACTAATGCTTCTACCCTGACCTGCTTACTTTGTCTCCTGTAAAATCACAGTACTGATTAATAAAGTCAAGGACATCATGTCATGCTCAATGACATATTTCACTGACTTACTTTAGATTGCTTGCTGAAATTTACGACCACAAATGAGAAATGATGTCATTACAGGGGGTAATTTGATGAAGTCAGTGCCAACAATTCCTTTACAAGTCCATCGCTAGGACACATTCAATTCAGATGGAATCAACCACTTGCATCATCCAAATTTAAGCTGTTAGGCTTTGTAATGGCATGAGGGGGTATTCTCAAATAGACGCGCAAGCATTGTTAATAGATATTTTTCTTCCAAGGATATCTAAAATGAAGCCAGCAATTTTTTAGAGACACAACAAAACTTTAGATTTTCACACTAAATAGAATGCGGCATTATTTGTAGGATGAAACGGAGATCACCACTTTGGAATAAATGTTTGCACGTGAAAATGTCTCCAAACACTCGAACAAGAAATGGTGTCCTGTTAAAGATCACGATGGCACGTGAGATACAAACTGCTACATGCAAGAGGAACAAATCCCAACTCCAAGCAAACTGATGTTGGTTGGTCACGGATAAGAATTATGACACACGACAGCAAGGACGAAGAGATCCAAATAAAGGCAAAACGTGCTGGAGAAACTCAACAGGTTTGTGGACAGAGAAGGAGTTAATGTTCAAAGTCTGATACAACTGTTGTTCAGAAGGGAAAGGGGATGGAAAATAACGGATTTTATACTGTTGACCAATTAGGCATAGTAGTGAGTAGGGCCCATAAGGAGGGTGCCCACTACAAAGACAAAATGAGAGCTGTAATCATAAAAGGAAGAGTGGAGATGCAAAATAGGTGTAAATGATAGGTGTGAAAAGAAGGAATAAAGATCCATTCTACTGAGAGCAAAGCCAACAGGATATAAACACGCCATGTGGTGGGCAAGGGAGTTAATGTCATCAAAATGGAGGATGAGGGTTGTGTTCTAAAGCTGCTGATCTCAGCATCTAGTCCGAAAGGACGTAAAGCATCTGAACAGAAAACGAAATGTTGTGCCTCGAGTTCAGGTTGAGCTTCATTAGAACACAGTAGCAACAGAGTAGGACATAAATGATAGCACGGGGCAAGCAAGTGGAAGGCTGCAAACACTCTCACAAACAGAATGGAGGTCTCTTTTTGGTCACGCTGTCTGCATTTGGTCTCACCAGTGTAAAAGGAGACTGCATGGTGAGCAGTGAATACAGGAGACAAGATTGAACAAAGTACAAGCAGGGTGTAGTTTCACCTGGATGATTATTTTTGGCAACTTGGACCATGAAAAGGAGGATGTGAAAGAACATGTGTTACATCTTGGCAGATTGCTGTGAAAGGCGCTACGGGGTGGTGAGGAAGAGTTGGGACTAATGGAAGACTGGACGAGGATTTCAAAGGAGGGTATGATCCCTGTGCAATGCTGACAGTGCAGGGGAGAAGACATGTTTGTTGATGGTATCCTTCTGGAGGTGGCAGAAAAAGATCTGAACATTGCTGTGTCAAGTCCTTCCACTCAATATTATAGCTCCATTAGCTAGAGCCTGGAAAGAAGACAATCCATCTGCAAATGAAGATCAGTTTTTAGTAACTGAATCCACACAAGCTATCAAAGAATTGCTCACTCGTAAAGCAATGAATAAACCTACTGGTAGAGGTTGGGCACTGCTAAAGCCACATAAAACCTAAAGTGTCTAGCAATCAAGTCATTAATCCACGTCATAAATCAGCAAGATATTCCATTGCTAGATAAAGTACTTGGTTAGTCAAAAGCAAACCGATGCCCTTACTAGATGACTCCAGTAGAACCTGGATTCTCAGTAAATTTCTCCCATTAGTGCTTGTTAATACAGTTTTGCAGGTGGAACTGATTAATGTACTCCAAGAAAGGACCAAGTGGCACCTGTCAGAAGGTAGTTCCAAATAAGGACTTTCATATCATTTCCCTTCTTCTGTCTTACGTTTTGGATAGTACCGAGAAAAAGTTATGGATTCTGTTTCTTCCTAACACCATGATGTGTGTAATATTAGGGCAGAACATTAACCCAAGGTTATGGAAAAATAACAAGCTGCTGCTTGGAACTGTGCTCAGGGCCTTTTTGCAAGGCACGAGAATAAAACTAACAGATGGCTCAGTGTCATCCAATGTCATCTGAACGTGGCAGTTGTCATATCAGAAAACATTGCAATGACAATCCCAGAACACAAGCTGACTGATCCTAACTTCCAATATGTAGTGTGTACTGAATAAGGAGGAGTCAAAGATTAGCATCTTCATGTCTACTAACGCAGACTTAAAAGAAACTCAAATGGCAAGGATGCCGTAAGCCATTTCATTGCTGACATCACAAAAAAAAACTTTCACAGCAGCCACAGTCCATCAATGCCTTGAAATCTGTCAATGGCTGTCAATGGTTACCACTGACTCCCTGTTGATGTACAGATAACATCAACATACAACAGTTCACATCCTGAGCTGAACAGTGAAGTTGAGCATGCAGGAGCTCAAAGCATATTTTATTTTTCCTACTGTCCTACGTAATTCTACATTTTCGAAATTGCAAGCTGCAATTTCCTGACAGTAAAACAGCAGCAATGTAATCCAAGAGACTTTCTCCATTTATTATTAGTTCAAAAAGGAAAAAAGGGTCAGAGTGCAGCTGTTCCCAGTGTATTATTTACCAGCTTAGGTAAGCTGGAGCAGATGATGATATTGAAATAAACTGATCCCTCTGACCTCCTGCAGGTACTCAATGAAAGATTTCAGAAAATCCACTCAGCATTTTACTGAACACACCCTTCGTACAAACGTTAGGACGACCGACATGTTACATATTACACTGGAGATGAAAGCTACTGATGGTTAAATCCTGGAAGCTCCAAGGGGCTTTGGACCGTAGCCAGAATTAGCAGCAACTGGGTCAGGCTGAATTATGAATGTAGATACAATGTGTGTACATTTCTATAAAAAGACAGCTGTGAATAATTAATTCCAGGTTGATACGCACATTGTGATCCATATTGTATTCCCGGAATTAAGTATCAATCTGTTTCTGCACTCAACAACTAAGGGAAAAATTTGATAAAAGCACAGGATGCAGACCAGATCTGGTGTTGTAGAATTGGTTGAACTCAAGGTGATGTAGTCAGATCCTTTGCTGTGCCTGGTCAAAGTGAACTGCTGGGACTAAATACACATTTTTTCAACCTTGAAATGTTTATCTTGTCTGGTAATTGCACGGACATGAAAACAAACTAAGTATTCAAACATACATTCTGCCAAAAAGCTCCAAAACAAATCAACCACTCAAACATTTAATATAATCATTATTCTAATGCTCTATTTATACTGCATATTTGTTATTAGTGTAATGCAAACCATCGTCACTGCACTCACATCCAAATATTTTCTGTGTCTTAAAAGTCAGCAATCCGGTTTCAATAGTAGGACCGACTTAAAAAGCTACGAATCTAAATTCTTACAAAATCAACATTTCTTGGACTTAAAACTTGAGCAAATTCATATGATCCACTAAACTGCCTTTATATTTTCCCTGATCATTTATTTTTAACAATAGAAACACCAATGAGCAAAGGCCATTGAGCAGAGTATTATTCCTGCACTGAAATACAAATGCATTGAGCCATCTCTTCGACAGCAATGCAAACAGACGACCCAACCACTGCCACCTACATGCACTGCTTACAGAAACACCCCAGAGAACATAAATCACATGGTACAACATATCTGGGGCAGAGATGTCATAGGTTTGCCAAGGAGAATGTCACAAGGTAGTTAAGAATTTTGCTCATCAAGGTATTGGTAAATGCTCATACCAAAGGGCTATTTATACCTATCAAGACACTATGGCTTACTCAACGAAGAAAATACAGATACACAGATGTGGAATAAACAAATTTAATTTTTTTTCAGGGTCAGATACCATAACAAATTTCTTACAGCAGTGAAGTCAAACATTAGGATCCTAACTCTTAGATTAATTGTAGAAGTAACTGGCAGAAAGAAGAATGATCAAGTTATGATCAAATGATCAAAGAAATAACAAGTAAATGAATGTCAATTGTCTTGCATCAGTTGCTATTTTTGATGTTCAGTTTAAAGGTAAAGAGGAAGGACAGAGATTGAGGTGTGGATTTTGAAATCACACTAGCTATGTTAAGGCACACTGTTTATCTGAAATTTCTGCTGTAAATAAAATAACTAATGATGGGATTGCAAAGTAGATTGGGAAAAGCACTAAGTAACTCTGGAAAATATTATCCAGCATACAACACCTCATTTTGATTTACACACTGTAGCCGATAAAATACGGACCTTCTTAATCCTGCATTCCCTAGCTATGTCTATCATCCAGCACTTGCAGTACACAGTTTGATTTCCAGCTTTGGCCAATGAAAAGTCACTTATATGGAACAAGGTCATGACATGCACATGCCCAGTCCACAGTGATGTTTATTTTAGTGATTCTTTTTTGTCAGGAATAGACCAGATCATACTTTTTGACTGTTCAGCAAAAGACTTTATCTTGTTGCTCACAGCTGGATGTGCGAGGGATATAGAACCAGTGCTTCAACCTTACACAGGAATTACTGCCTCTGGAGCAGTTGGTGCCTATACAAGTTCATCCTTTCATAGAACATAGAACATAGAACAGTACAGCACAGAACAGGCCCTTCAGCCCACAATGTTGTGCCGACCATTGATCCTCATGTATGCACCCTCTGTGTGTGTGTGTGTGTGTGTGTGTGTGTGTGTGTGTGTGTCGGTGTGTGTGTGTGTGTGTGTGCGCCCGCTCGTGTGTCTGTGTGTGTGTGTTTGTGGTTGTGTGTGTCTTTTGTGTGTATTTGCGTGTGTGTGTGTGTGTGTGTGTGAATGTGTGTGCGTCTGTCTGCGTCTGTGTGTGTATGTGTGTATCTATGTCTGTGTGTGTCTGTGTGTGTGTGTGTGTGTGTGTGTGTCTGCCTGTCTGTCTGTCTGTGTGTGTAAATGTCTGTGTCTGTGAATGTGTGAGTGTGGGGCAGGGTGGCATTGTGTTGGGTGGTCTCTGAGGGACCTAGGTTCTATTTTCAATACTAGAATGCAGAAGGGTCGTGAGCAGCATGGTGTACAGCATTTGTTAAAAGGGAATTAAAAATTCCCATACTGGCCCTAATACATTACCTCCCACAGTCCCAGAAAGTCTCCAGTCCAACAAAGGGCTGATCCCCAGGATGACGGATTATGCAGTAATACCTGTACTTCTTGACAGGTTTCAAAGTCAATCTTGAAAGCCCTTAGAAAATGGGCTTTTAGGCACCGTCAAACATAGTAGGAGATGAAAGCTCCCTTCTGCTCATTTTTTTCTTAGATTAGAATTTTTCAATTTTAACCAAAGAAATAACTGATATAAAGTCTTATCCCATTGAGTCATGCAGCTGTTCTGTGAATGGACACTGATTTATTAGGAAACAGAGGTCAGGCGACATCTGTGAAAGAAAGAGGGTAGGATTACATGTGCTACACGTACAGGTAGCAAAAAGGATGGCAGGACAAAAAAAAGAACACCTTCCCTTAATCAGGTTAAAAACTCAGAGTTTATAACAAGCATATTTTCAAAAAACAAAATAATTTAAGGCATGATCACCATCTTTATCCAGGAATGCATGTTGGAAATTCAAATTTCAATAAAACTGAATCTTTTCTGTACAAAGGAGAGTAATATTTATTGGAAAATCTGCCCAATTCTTCATTTATTAAAAGGAATGTAACATTCCAAAAGCCACCGATAAACTCCTCTAACTTGTTGCTGGACTTAACAGATGGGAAGACTTACTATTGCAAAAAAAGGTTGTCCTTTAAATAATATATAACATTATTATAAACATTTAAGTCTTATCTAACAGTGATTCTTCTGGCTTGTGAGTAATAACCTGAGTTAAACTAGTCATGAACATCAAATGATGTAATGTCTAAATTCACTGCAAAACACAGAAAATACAGGCACGACTACTTTACACCTGTTTATCCTCTACGGCATATTTCCTTGATATTTTATGCTACTTGTGTAAAAATCTCCACTGCTCAATAACAGATCCTCCTCCCATATGGAAAACAATGTCATGATGCATAGTCAGAATGGATAAAACAGTTGATCTTCACACATGAAACATTTCCTTATGGCTTTGTATAGGCTCCTAGGGTTTAGCTCTGACTTTGCACAGCAATCTAAAACAGGTGATAATCAAAGCAATGGTTTATGTTTCATCTCTCCTATTTGTTATTTCCATTTACTTCAATGGAATAAAAAGACCAAAGGGCACATACAGCAGGCTACTGATTTACTAACACCTGTTTGAAGGTATCAAAGTAAAAATTCATCCCATGTCTCTTGGCGTAGAGTTATATAGTACAGGAACAGGCCCTTCAGTCCAATTCATCTACACCAACCACATATCCTAAACTGATCTCATCCCATTTGCTAGTATTTGCCATATCCCTCCAAAACCCTTCCTATTCATCTACCCATCCAGATGCTTTTTCAATGTTGTAATTGTACCCACTTCCTCTAGCAGCTCATTCCAGCGCCACCCTCTGCAAGAAAGGTTTGCCCCTTAAGTCCCTTTTATATCTTTCCCCTCTCACCCTAAACCTATGCCCTCTAGTTTTGGGTTCCACTACCGTGGGAAAAAGACCTTGGCTATGCACCCTATCCATGCCCCTCATTGACTTTATGGAGGTTTATAAAATAATGCTCAGCCTCCAAAAGATGCCCCAGCCTATTTAGCCTCTCTCTATAGATCAAACCCGCCAATCCTGGCAACATCCTTGCAAGTGTTTTCTAAACCCTTTCAAACTTAACATAGCAGGGAGACCTGAATTTAATACTGTACTCCAAAAGTGGTCTCAAATGTCCTGTACAGCCGCAGGATGATCTCCCAACTCCTATACTCAATATGCTGACTATAGAAGACAAACATCTTCAGCATTTTTTATTTTTACAAAATGACTTTATTCTGCAATTTTGTTTCCAAAATCAAAATCTAGTATTTTGTGGTTTTAGTTAATTGCATTTCACATCAACTGAACCCTCATAGCTACACATACATTGGTGAAATAACAAAGTTTGGGTTAGCATTCAACAACTACAGTGAGCAACAGCCTGAGTACAGAATATGTTCCAATGTATCTACTGAACAAATGTGGGTGTTGATTTACTGTCACCTGCTATTTTTGAAGCAGGTGTATGGAAAGAGATTAATCAAGAAGTAAAAAGTCTCATCAGTATCCAACAATCATGGTAAACACAGCTTTTTTAGATAGCATTCATTCAGACTGTAATAAAAGTCTGATTTAAAAATAAAACAACATGATGTAGTCAGATTGTAGTGAATCAATTCTTCTACCAGAGGGGCATGGCCTGTCAAGATCAGTCAGTGTTTTTTTTAAAACATTCCCAATTAAGTAGTTTTCACAATTATTAGTAATGGGGGCTAAATTCAATAACATCTGACAATTGGTATGGGATCATGATATGCAATTGATTAATTGGAAGGCATGTAACTTGCATCACCTATTCATTAGAAGTGGCAGTTGTACACAACATGCAGTAGTCGAGCTGTTCATCAACTACATGCACCAGCTAGACACCCAAAATAATTCACATAAGACACAGGGGCAGAAGTGAGCCATTCAACCCATTGCATCTGCTCCACCATTCTATGAGAATATGGTTGATCTGATAAGCCCCAACTTTACCCCAAAGGGTGTAGGTCCAAACCACTCAATCTCTCCTTATAAAATAGCCCCTCCACACTCAGGATCAATCAACTCAACCTTTGCTGGACCACTTTTAATCTCAGTACATTTTCCTTAGATAAAGGAACCAAAACTATTTATGATTGTCTCGTTGCTTGTCTAGTTTAAGCAAGATTTTCCCATTTTGTATTCCATTCCCTTTGAAACAGAGGCCAGCATTCCACATTACCCGCTGAACCTGTGCACCACCTTTTTGTAATTCATGAACAAGGACTCCTAAATCCCTGTGCTTCAGCCTAATGCAGACTTTCTCCTTTTGCATAGAGTTTTAGCTTTATCATTTAACTCCTCTATATCCCTCTGCAAACTCCTTGTGTCACCTTCACCACTTTTGGGGGATCAGTTACAAATTGCCAGTAGAAGCTAAAACTAGGGCGGCTCAGTGGTTAGCACTGAAGCCTCACAGCGCCAGGGACCCAGGTTCGATTCCAGCCTTGGGCGACTATCTGTGTGGAGTTTGCACATTCTCCCCGTGTCTGCATGGGTTTCCTCCAGGTGCTCCAGTTTCCTCCCACAGTCCAAAGATGTGCAGGCTAGATGGATCGGCCATACTAATAGCATTCAGGTGTGTGTAGGTTATAGGGCGATGGGTCTGGGTGAGATGCCTCAAGGGGCGGTGTGAACTTGTTGGGCCGAAGGGCCTGTTTCCACACCGTAGGTAATCTAATTCTTAACCAGGAGATACATCATGGTTGGAACATGTGTTGGCCTTTCCGGGGCATGTGAATAATTCCAATGATGTCCTAATCTTCACGGGAAGGGGAGAGACTTTACAGATGTAGTCAAAAGGTAGAGTGAGCAGATAACTGTGAAAATCAATGCCAGGTGTCAAATCCCAAAGTCAAATCCAATGCCAAAAAAAGTTCAATAACCTCACACAAAATATAAATACTAGAGTGGCCACTTTTGAGATTGCCCAGTGATTCAGAGCAGACCCGGAAACCAAAGATTGCTAAGATTACTGACGTCTCACCTTGGTTGAGCAGCAGTTGCGCCACGCACCACCTGTGTCCTCTCTCAGCATAACAACATTGCACCTCCCATGCCTGCCACATATTATTGGTCATGCTAATGCCCATTATAGCCAGCCCAAGTACACTGTATCTTTCTTGTATAAACCTTTCACAGGTGGCCCAGGCAGAATAGGCCTGTTCAAGTTTGGCTGCTCTCTTTCTCCTTCCTCACTCACCGGTGGCAAGGATTGCTCCTTCATGATAGTGCAGTTATTCCACCATTCAGCAGATCAGCATTAATCCTAGCACCTGTCTGTATATCAAGTTTGCAGGGTTCTTCCAGACAAGGTCCAGAAAGTAAAAGCATTATCTCAGGAGCTGTAGAGTGTTCAAAAAAAAAATGGATAATTTTTTTCAAACGTCAGGACTATGATGCACTGCCACAGAAGAGAAAGCTAAGGTCTGGGGCAGATCATCCATGAACGTGGTGAATGGCAAGCCAGGCTAGGTGGGCCAAAAAAGCCTACTCCTGCTCGTATATCTTGTGCTGTAATGTCCCCCTCTCCTCCTGTTCTACACCCACTTGGCTGCTATTTCCAACACATGCAGTATCCCAGTAGACACAGCTGCAGTGGCAGCCCTTTATGGGAACAATTCATTTGTACCTTGATGCTTGAAGTCAGCAAAACTCATTCAGCACCTGCCACACCACTCCCTGTGGACTTCCTAGAAACTTCAAACAATTACAAAAAGCAACAAAAAATTTGTAGACTCTTAACAGCAGTCAAGAAACCAGTCATAAACTAAATACTTGATAATTCCTTTAAATCAAACGGGGATGGGGATTGGTCCTTACTCTGAGATTATGCCCTCAGTCCTTCCTGTTCAATTGATTGGTTAAGAGAGGATGTTATCTGAAACTTAAGCACCACGAGTGATAAATCAGTACGCTGAAGCTGCCAGTTCTGCCTCCTTCCAGTGACTGCATGCTACGTGCACATTTATGATGGTATCTGTCACAATTCACCCCCACACTGCGGTTTTAAAATTCGCAAATAACTTGTGGTATCCACAGAAAAAATGCAAGAGAAGACTATTTGTTATCCAAGATCTTAATATTTAGAGGACTTTCTCTAA
Organism: Stegostoma tigrinum; assembly: GCF_030684315.1. Classification (NCBI taxonomy): domain Eukaryota; kingdom Metazoa; phylum Chordata; class Chondrichthyes; order Orectolobiformes; family Stegostomatidae; genus Stegostoma; species Stegostoma tigrinum. The sequence continues at coordinate 13,777,748 of NC_081386.1, forward strand.
CGTCATATTGTACTTTAGGTTTTTCAGTGGCACACATGACAGCCTTGTTTAGCAGACAGGCCAGTCATACGGAAGTTCACATGAGTGGCCCCTGAGGGACTTTGGCTCAACTTTCTCTCCCCATGAGGAAGTATCTTGCCTTTACTCTGCAGCTCGTTCTGACAATGCAACTTACAGTCAGGAATTGCAACCACGGGCAATCATGTGAGAAAACTCACTTTCTTAAAAATCACCACTGCCTTACAAATCTAAAATATTGAATCGCCAACTGGCCAACAACAAAACACAACAACAAACGTCAGTTATTTACCCTCCTGAGGTTGCCATTTTAAATGCTGACAGGCCGAGCTGCAACTAAACACACACAGCCACCCACAGTCCGTCCTGCATTTCCATCTGCCAATGCACCAGATGCTACAGTCTCACTATCACCATCTCCTTCTGATACATAGAGAGGTGAAAACCGCTGGACTGGATCAAGTGGTGAAGCTTCTTGAATAAAAATAAAACTACTTCTTGAAGGGATGCGGGTACAATAGGCATTAAATGTAATTTAAAAATATATATAATTTACAGATGTAGCACAGTAAAATACCAACAAATAACACCACAGAGTGGCAGGATGTGGTTTTCACACTCAAGATCCCCTAACCTGGTGATTTTCTGATTAGTCATACTGCTACGTGGAAAACACCAAGTCGAGGTCAGGTGCTTCCTCACAGGAGGCAGAGATCACCAGGAGAACAATTATCAGGCTCACACAGCACACTTGTTGAGAGACTCGTACCTGGGAGTAGGTTGTTTGCTTGTCCTCTCAAAGATCACACCTGCTCAATGGCCCAGAGACACCACAGGAGAAAGAGCAAAACAGAAAGATGCCTTTCACTGAAATTACGGCAAAATACTGAAGGGTTTAGCTGCTTCTCAGCACTTACTGTTGACAGCCTCGAGGTAACAACCTCCATATTCTTCCAGCTGTCTTTAAGACCTCCAGATTTAGTTAGTTAGCTTGATTAGAACCGTCAAGTGGTAGAAGCAGATACAACAGGAAATGAGAAGCACTTAAATAGATGTGAACAGACAGAGAATAGAGGGATATGAAACACATGCAAGCAAATGGGATTAGTGTAGAATAGCATCATGGTCAGCATAGGTGGACTGAAGGGCCTGTTTCTGTACTCTACTGCTCTATGTTCACAATTAATAAATAGAAAACACAACTCTGTAGAAGAAAAATACTTGATGCTTAAATAAAAATAAAATTCTAGTAGTGACAGTGATGAGAACTCTCCAGATGACACCAGGTCTGTTACAGGCCCTGATATTAACCAAAAATATAAACAGTGAAAAAAAAAGGGGTATAAATTCAGCCCCACATCTGAAAGATTATTCCCATCTAGTGACAAAATTGCTTTGAAAAACACAGTAACAAGAGCAGGCCAAAGTCCCTTTACCCGGTTTCACAATAATTTATTTTGATCACTGCTGATCCTTTCCCCAACTTCATGTATCAACCGTAATCAATATCCTTCAATAACATTTTCTGGGAACAATCAATATCCAAGTTATGAATATTGCAACTGACACAGAATCCACAGCTTTTTGAGAACAGGTTCCAGATTTCCGATGGCATGTGTGAGAAAAATCAATCCTGATTGGAGTCCAAAATGTGCAAACTCAGATGTTATGACAATGCTATTTTGTTCTGGAATCCTCCAGAGAATATAACTGCTCTGCATCAGCCCATTTGAACTCCTCTACTATTTTAAACACTACTCTTAGATCATCCTCCAATAAAATTCCAGCGAAGACAAACACATTTATGTATCATCTTAGTTTATCCCTTTAAACCTGCTAATTGCTCTAGCCAATCTGTACAGTAGCTCTTCCAAGGACAACATCAAGACACCAAAAGGGAGCCTGACCAAAATTCTAGACAACTGCACTGTCACTTCCCTCATTTACACTTTCCACTTCAAGAGAACTGCCAGCATTTTAAGCTTCTGATTATTTCTTGCACAGAAACCGTACATTAGTTTTTCTTTAAGTGATTGGTGTAAATCAACACCCAAATCCCTTTGCTGCTCCACAGCTCCTAATCTTTCACCCTTAGGAAAATATCCTGATTTGTCTTTCTTGATGAGATTAGCAAGACATGACGTATTGTTCACAAATCAAAACAGGCGCAGTTGATTCATGTCCCCATCTGCTCAGTCACTCAGTATCTGATGACAGATTCCAAACAAACCATCAAGTGACATACAACCACATGATGAAATCATTGAGTGAATTTTCACTAAGAGCTGGAGAGCTTCACAAAACGATTTGTCAGTCATCCAATCTCCTGGTAATTAAATGGAAATTCTAACGCAGTTTTCCGATTCCCACTGTTTCCCATCCTGACCTGGGAGAAATATAACAGCTTCGAGAACATTATCAACATTTGAAGTTCTTGTTCTCATTTACCCAACAAAGCAGCATAAGCTTGATTTAAAAAAAGTGAAGGACAGGAGATCCTGAACTTTCTCTTCTTCCAACAGAACAGGATTGAGATTTTTTTCCCTAGATCAGAAATTCCATACAATGAAGACAAGATAAAGGAAAGGAATGGGTTCAAAGAAATGTCCCATTACAGGAGACCTGCAAGCCATCAGCACTGATACAGCATTAGCTCCTGCAGAAAATGAAGTCTATAATACTTTAATCTGAAAATATTGCTGAGGTGTACCCCCAAGTTCACTTGAGGCTGGGTCTTGGTAGGAGTATTGTGTGTCCACTCCTAGATTTTATACAAGTAAGTGTTGAAGTGCAGCGTATCATAGATATCAGAATCCCTACAGTGTGGAAAAAACCCCTAGGCCCAACAAGTCCACACCGACCCTCTGAGCATCTCACCCAGATCCATCCCCCTATAAACACCTAATTTCCACATCCCTGAATACTATAGGACAATTTAGTATGGTCAATCCACCTAACCTGCACATCTTTGGACTGTGGGAGGAAATTGGATCACTCGGAGGAAACCCACACAGAATATGCAAACTCTACACAGACTGTCGCCTAAGGGTGGAATCAAACCTGGGTCCCTGGCGCAGTGAGGCAGCAGTGCTAACCACTGAGCCGTTTTTTGAAGACTTGACTACAGTAGTGTCAAGTTTACAGGCCAGTGATGTACAACTATGAGAATAATACCTCAAATCATTTATTTACATTTTCCACATCATGCCTGATTTAACTCTTCAAAGGCCTGCGGCGTTCACCATGTTCCTTAAGTTGGAATTAGTTCAAATCCTGACTAAGGTGGAATACCCCATACAGGAGAGATTGAGCACTGGGCAAGAGTTAGGGAGGTGCCAATAGGCAAATTTGCTTTAAAAAGAAGACACCTCTTGAGGTGGCTACCTTTGGTTCTGGACACTATTAATCATATATTTATCAATAACCGCTACACAATAGTCTTTGTGATAGGCACCACAGAAACAGCAATGACCATTCGGAGATGTCAGTAAAAACACACAGAATTTAGATAGAAAGACAAGGAAATGAGTAACTCACCAACAATGGTGAGGTATCCATTTGCATTCAAAAAGCAGCTGCAATTAGAGGAAAAGTTTACAAGATGTTGTTTCACAGCGGAAGAAAGGAACAGGCACCAGGTCATTACTGGGGAATGACAAACGTGAAACTGAAGGCTAGGGAATAATTGTAAATGAGACAACAAATGTTTATGGAGCAAGTTCCAAAAGTAAACTTAGTGCTATTACTCCAGCTCCTAATTCTGCGAAGCACAGCTGAAAAAAACGGGGGAGAGGGAGTAAACATTGTAAAAAGGGCAGAAGTGAGAATGTAGGAATGTTAACCTGCAGTATCTTGTGGAGATAGGACAAGGAAAAACTGGAGAGCTTGGGAAAGAAAAAGATCACAAAATGTGACACATTTGTGTCAACATTGAGGATAAGGTAACAGATGAATAGGGAAGCGAGTGATTTCTTAAGTTCAGAGAGATCAGAATGACCCTGCAGAAAAAGTCCAAGGATGGCAAAGATATGGAGAGTGCTGAAGTAGGGCAAGAGGTAGTTAGGGTTGACTTGAGTAATATTGATGGTATTATTAATCCAAATCAAACAGAATGAAGTAGTTGTAAAATTTGCTTTTGTCTGATCTGCCAGATAAGTAGTGGAGCAACACAACAGGAATATTGGGAGGTGTTATAAACTTCAACGTGAGGAAATTCTAGCTCCTTTCTGAAAGTACAAGTGGCAAAGCTGGATACAATTGACAGAGATAGGCAACTGACCCAACACTTACTAATGATGCAGCATTCTGCACGATTTCTAATGTTTTTACTTCCATCAGCATGTTTTACCTTTTGCAGCAATGTTTATCTTACCCCTAGTAACTTCAGAAATTAGATGCGGATATTGTGGTACAGAGAATCAAGGGAAGCTCATCACAGCTGAATAATATATAATATTGCATCTTCAGGCATACAGGTGTCTGAGGTAGCATTAAGTTACGAGAGAGTGAATTTTAAAGACTCAGGACAGAAAAGTATTCTCATCTTTATCTTAAATGGGAGTGGCAGTTTCAGTTTTTAAAACAAAAAGAAATCTCTTCCCTATGAGTAGTTTTAGTCTCCCCAAAAGATGACACCTTTCAGCATCCACCCTATCAAACCTCCACTGAATATTACATGTTACATTATTACACCAAGACAACCTCTTGTTCTTCTAAACTTCAATGGACACAGAGTAGCCTGATCGACGTTTCCACACAAAGAAACTGTACCCACCCTCCCCCAGGAAACAGTGCTGTGAGACTTCTCCAAATTGCATTCAATGCATTTATATTGTTCCTTAAATAAGGAGGATATAACAGTACACCATTGCCCTGACAGGGTCCCACCAATATCCTGCACAACTCTAAGAAAATCTTTTACATTTTATTCTCCTTGCAGAATACTCTCAATATTCCATTTGCATTTCTAACATTATTATGGAGTATGTTACAACCTTCATTCCATGAATTAAGTTAACTTGCTTGATTGTATTCAAACAAAACAAATGCTGGAGAAACTCATCAACTCTGGCAGCATCTGTGGGGACAGAAGCAGGGTTAACGCTGAGAGATTAGTATGACCCTTCTTCAGAGACCAGTCATACTGGACTCAAAATGTTAATGCTGTTTTTCTCTCTCAAGATGCTGCCACACCTGTTGAGTTTCTTTGGCATTTTGTGTGTTTGTTTCAGATTTCCATCATCCGCAGTATTTTGCTTTTGTTCACTTGGTTGCATTGACTGAGACAGAACTATGTCTCAAGATAATTTATCACACAGAAACATTTGGAGGGGAAAATAATGCAGTGTGGAGCTGGACGAACTCAGCATACTAGGCAGCATCAGAGGAGCAGGAAAGTTGACGTTTCGGGTCAGGACCCTTCTTCAGAAAAAAAAAGCCCATTTCTGTGTTATCTCTGACTCCAGCATCAGCAATTCTTACTATCACGGAGGAAAAATAATGTTTGGTTTCCTCGCATGGAGATGCTGGACAAAGAGTCTAGGGATTAAACTGTTCATACCGTTGAAAAAATAAATTGCTTCAATTTGACACTGGCAATGGGATTATCACATCTTACAGTATTTGCTGCTCTAACTGGTCTAGGTTTATGTAGGCAGAAATTGTTGAGGAGGCAAGAGAGGGAAAGAGGTGCATCTTTTTTAAACCTAGTCCATATATGTGTAAAAGTGTGGTTAAAACTGGTATTAGGATTCAATGACTGGGCATGAGATTGCATCAAATATGCCTCATGACAAGTTCCCATTTTCAGTTATACAGTTAGGAGGCAGGACAATGAGGAAGAAGTGTTTCATAAATAAACAGAAAAGAGGAAATCACTGCAAGCTACTGTTATCCAGCTCAACTAATTGTTTCCAAACTAACACAGCCAAGCGTCTGGGAGTCTGCCAGCAAGCCATCCTTTCTGCAGAGCAAAGGTCCATTGTACAAAAGGATTTAAATCAAAGGATAAAAATAAACAAACTTGAAAACAGAGTCAAAAACAAGTTCTTTTTAAATTAAAAACCAATGCCCTCAGGAAGGAAGAGGATACAGTAGAATTACAGTCCAGATAGTTGAAAAACAAGGCACAGCACTGTTATTTGGAATGTACTACACCAAATGCTTATTATCATTTAACTAAATGACAGGGAGTATTCAAGAATAGCAGCTACTGAGGAATAAACCTTCTACATATCATTTTGAACCAATTTAGAGGAACCTTACTACTGAACTGACGTGTTCATGGGATTTATTTTTCATTTTTTAAGCGACTAGTAGCAATTGAGTGTTGATGCAAGATATAGGATTCACTGGCCTGATTTTGAAGCAGTAGCAATGTCGGTGCACACATCCCTCAGTAGCTCTGTTCCTAAAATGATAATTCAATGACATGCTTCATATTGTGAAGCATTGTTTTGCTCCTTGCACGGGTATGTGACAGAAGAAAAGGTCACACGTAGGAAGAAGGTTGCTGCTGTTTTGAAGGATTCCAGAGCAAATTTTAAGTTCTCTTCGTCAACATTTGCCTGATCAAAGAATCCTAAATAATCAGTTTATTCAAATTACAACAACCGAATAAACTCAGTTTGGTTTTGAGAGTTACTTGATTTCCTTCAGCTTAAAAAGAATACCAATTTGTGGTATTCCCTGTGGAGCTGTTTTCTGACAATCCAATAATAATATGTTCTTATAGACAGCTCCCTCAAAACAGAAAGTTAATCCCTCCTATAAGATCATTCGAAACCAAGTGAAGCACAGTTCCTTCCCACATTTTCACTTCTTACTATATACTACAGAATAATATTATTCCAGAGTAGGACCACCCTTCCGCTAATGATCAAAACATCCAAGAAGAAACATGCAGCGTCATAAACAGGTTCCCAATCCACAAGTGCACATTTAATCTGAAATCCTTCTGTTTCTTTTCATCTCTTTCCTCTCTTATATCCTAGTGGTCAACTACTGATAAAAGGATTTGTAATATGTATCCGATACCTATCAAATCTATCTTAATGCACAATGTGACTTTCACATCTCCGTATCAAGTGCTGCATTTATGTTATTAAATGAAGAGGAGGTTCTGAACATTCCCCATAGTCCACCACTCTGGATTCAAACAGACATGTATGCCAAATATCTTGACACTGGAACATTAACATAATTGTGCACTGATATTGCATACGTGCATATATTTCATTTTAATAAAAAGTCAACGAATAAAATTTTGTTCAGCAGCTGCCGTAACTACCGTCTTGTTTGCGGTTGGTAAGAATAGGCTAGTGACTGTAGAACTGTACTGTGAGCCTGTACAAACAGATAATGGAACACAGATTACTGCAGTCAGAATAAAGTAGCCTTAAGCTCCAGCAATACTATTTACATTGGTTCCAAAGACATCTGTGCCATCTGGTTTACCTTGGGCATGGCTGTTGAAACCAAGCTGCTGTTGGGGGTAGTATTATAAATTAAAATGCCTTGACTGGCCTAAAGTCACAATTCAGATCTCATTCTAGAGCACTTCCACCATCTGAATGGTTTATTGGTAATTTTAACCTGCTGGTAGCCAATAAGAGCCCCTTAGCAAGCAAACGTAAATGTTTTAATTGGGACATCACATATAAATTGAATACAATTTACACAGTATGGTACCTACCTCAACAATATCAGAGTTGGTTCTGCTTTCATGGGGTTCATTATACTCTGTGTACTTGAGTAAAACTTTGTCCATGTCAGTGCTAGCATACTGAAACAATTTGTTTGAACTGTTGAATATTATCAAAGCAATCTCACAGTCACACAGTACACTCAGTTCATAGGCTTTCTTCATTAATCCAAATTTTCTCTTCGTGAACGTCACCTGCAATAGAAAGAGGAAAACAGAAAACTGTCATGCCTAAATCTGAAGTTTGGAAAATTTACATTGTGCAATCTTACAATGTGAATTCCTGGAGATGAAAATAATGGCTTTAAAACTGTATTCTATCATCAGTATTTGTAAAGAGAAGTCAAACAGATACAAAATCAATATTTAATAATTATTATCCTAAAATTTTGTTCTTCTTAGATAATATATCTCATTTCCACTTCTTAACATATCTCATTGCCCTTTTCTCTAAAATTGCATCTGATCATCACTTAAATCCATCGATAGTATTTCAAATATAGTCTTACCTATTGTAGCTGATATGTCCAATAAATTTTGGGAGAAGTTTTCTATGTAAAATTGATCTATTTAGATCCAGCTTTCAAGTGTCCATTGTCAAAAATGTAATATCGCTAAATAGGCTTATCAACTTCCATAATAATTTTTAAAACTTGCATCCAATAGGTCATATTGAACTTTCCTCTTTTGAATTGAGGGAGGAAATGGTGATGTTAAAATAAGGAGTGGTAAAAATGTTCCTTATAAATGGGAGGTTCTGGAGAAACTCAGCTGGTCTGACAGTATCTAGCGTAGAGAGAAAGAGAGAGTTAATGTTGCATGTTAATTGAGATAAATGTGCTTCAGAAGACGCAGTTATATTGGACTTGAAATTTCAAGCCTTTGTTTGAATCCCTATATTTTCACAGTCAGAAATCACAGGACACCAGGTTACAGTCGGGCGAGAGGGCATGAGACACGGCATTTATAAGCGAAAGATAAAAAGGTTCACATCACGGATGAGGATATATTGAACAAACCTAAAGATGCTATTATAATTTTGAAGAAGCAGTTAGATATAGTTCTTGGCATAAAGGGATTAAAAGGGTATGTGGAGAAAGTGGGAACAGGATCCTGAGTTGTGTGGTCAGCCATGAGCGTAATGAATGGCAGGCAGGCTTTTATTTCCGAATTTTAATAAATTAGTAGGCTTTAAATGATTATTATGTACATGTAAATCCCCAAATCCCTTTCAAGTCATGGTCCTGAGAGAACTGAAGGTTTTATCAGTGTAAAGAAGAGGTGACTTTTGCGGTCAGACAATGCACGTTAGATGCAAAACGTCACCCAAAACATCAGCTTTCCTGCTCCTAAGATGCTGCTTGGCCTGCTGTGTTCATCCAGCTCCATACTGTGTTATGTCAAATTCTCCAGCATCTGCAGTTCCTATTATCTCATGCAATTTCTAACCTTGTCCAGCAAGTCCACCACCAACTCATCCTCATTATGTGTTTCCACAGAGAATGTGGATGTTGCTGCTAAGCTGGCCTCATCCTTAGTTACTTGACTGGACTGTCCTGTGAAGTGGCCAATCAAGAGTCATCCGAATCCAGGAAAAAGAAAACAAAAATGGCCTTCATGTGACTCCAGGCCCCGCATTGAACATACATTAGGGAACCAGATGGGTTTTATAACAATTTATAATGATTACATGGTTCTCATTATTTGCTTAATTCCAGATATCTTTTGCTATTGAATTCAAATTTCACTGTCTGCCCATAGTGGGATTCAAACCTATGTCCCTGGAACATTCTGGATGCCTAGTATAAAAAACATTGCCTTGGCAACATTGCCTCCCCTCTGTCCCTCCACAGATGCCATTAAACCTGCTGTGTTTCTCCAGCATTTTGCTTTAATTTAATTTCTCTAGCATCTGCAGTATTTTATTTTTATTTTGCCGTAAGTGTTATTTCTGCCCTTTCGCACATCCTATTCGCATAAATCAAACAAGGAAATTTAGTGGAAATGCTCTGTGACATTTAACCTGTTATCTAATGAGCAACTGACTCTGAAAAGAAGGCCCAAGTCCTGGTCCGTACTAAGCTTCAGTCAAGACGAAGGATGAGAATAATTAGATAAATTTATATTTCTAAATGCAATCCAGTGATTTAGGGTAGAAATGACTACATCTAACCATAACTCAAAGGCAGCCTGGCTTTCACACAGTGAGTTCAACACTGACAGCATTCATTGCAACCAGGTCACACAAGATGACAGGGCAACATTGCAGAAAGCAACATTAGTAAGGGATACGTTTCAGGAAATAATGTTAATAGAAATAAAAAAAACAAAAGTAACAACCGGCTTTCCTTATAAAAGTTAACACATACATGTTTTAGCAAGGTTGTTGGATTGTGGCCAGTTTTACACAGGCATCTATTTTACCAACATTGAGTGAGCTCATTAGAAGAGAAATTCAGAAACTGAATACAAAATAAAATGGTTGATTCAAAACCTGACAATGCTCAATTTCCAGAAACATTATAGCATACTAATCTCGCACCGTTCTCGCATTACACTTGTATTACATGAAACCTAGCTTTTTGAAACCATATATAAAATATTACAAGGAAATCAATGACAAAAAAATCTTAAAAATCAATTTTAAAGGTTTGTATTAAGCAACTTTTTTAAGAAACGTTAGGGGACTGATGGCTCAGTGGTATTACTTGTGGGCTGTTAATTCAGAGACCAAGGTAATGATCTGGGGATAACAAAGTGTGGAGCTGTATGAACACAGCAGGCCAAGCAGCACCTTAGGAGCACAAAAGCTGACGTTTCGGGCCTTGACCGTTTGAAGGGTCTAGGCCCAAAACGTCAGCTTTTGTGCTCCTAAGATGCTGCTTGGCCTGCTGTGTTCATACAGCTCCACACTTTGTTATCTCGCATTCTCCAACATCTGCAGTTCCCATTATCTCTGATCTAATGATCTGGGGATCTAGGTCAAAACCCATCATGACATATCGTGGAATTTTAATTCAAATGAATATCTGGAATTTATGAGTCAAATGAATTCCTTGTCAGTTGTCAAAAAACCCCATCTGGTTCACTAATGTCCTTAGGGGAGGGAAACTACCATCCTTACCTGATCTGGCCTATTTGGGACTCCAGACCCACAGCAAAGTAGAGAACTCTTAACTGTCCTCTGAGCAATTAGGCATGGGCAATAAATGCTGCCTAGCTAGCAACAGCTTTGTCCCATTAATGATTTTTTTAAAAAAAAGCATAACTCAGATTCATATCAAATCTCTCTCCCCCTCCACTCACCTCCAACAAGTACAACGGTTGCTATGATTGAGGTTATTCAGACAGCTGTCTCTTCCATTTCCCTCTTTGGTCCAAGCTTCCTGTAGACTTACCACTATTTCCCCAACCTCTCCACCACCAAACATGAACACAGACACACATGCATAGGCACACACCATCTTGCCTAGCCCTGAACTCTTGTCAATCTGCAGATTTCCTCCTCTCTTCAGCAATTTCTTAAAAAGTACCACCATTTGATCATCTGCCAAAAAATCCTCTATGGCGTTTGGTGTCAGATTTTGCTTTTTAATGCTGATGTTCGAGAGTTTTATTACATTTAGGGTTTATAAAAACATACAAGTTGTTACTGTTTGGGCAGAATCTGTAGAATCTGCAACCCTTGACAGGCAGCTTAACTTTAGGGACTTTTGACAGATCATCATAAAGTCCAACGGGCACAGCCTTCCAAGATTTTTCGTCAGAACTCTTCTGTAGGGGAAAAAAAAATTGCCACTGGGTTCTCAACAGGCTTGGCTAATTAGTTCAGGTAGACACACAAAACTTCAAGTTATTTCAGTTATTTTCAAGGTTAACAAAATCAAAAAGATCCGATTATATTCCTACACAAAAATCACTGTCTGTCCAGAATGATTGAGGAAGGAACCCATAGAGACATTTGCATGTGTGTATTTGAAGAGTTTTGCTGTGGGAGACACAAACAGCAGGAGATCCACACTGAGCCCAATTTATGGAACTACTATGGTCTCAGTCTGAATATGTCCTAGCTTCATTCAGTTATGGTATTTTAAAAATAACTGTACATCATTATTAAGCTACCTGGAAGCTTTTGTTACAAGATATTGGGTTAACCATTTAAGCAGCTTTCTTAACAAATACTATTGGTATCTTTATCTACAAAGAAAATGAGCTTCTCCAAGAAACCATATAAACCCTAACAAAAAGCTCCCCTTAGCTTTGCTCAATTATCACTCAAATGCTAAATTTTCAGAAAGTGACTGCTTGTTCTGGAAACCTGGTAGTTTTAGTCGGAGGTATTCTTACTCAACACGTGCTGATCTTACACATAGCCCCGTTTCAACTCATTAAGCACTCTATTCAATTCTGAATCCACCTCTTAGCTTATTGCTTTCTGTCCTTTTTGTCAACAGTTTAGAAACTGAATTGTTTTGGACTGTCTATATTATTAGGTCAATGGATTTGTCCAGTGGCAATTCCAAATGGGAAGAGGAGAAAGAAGAGAAGGATATCAGGCAGGCTAGAGGCAGACGAGCAGGCCACACCAATGCACACCAGGCAGCAAAGTAGCACAGTGGTTAGAAGTGCTGCCTCTCAGCACCAGGGAGTTGGGGTTTGATACAAGCCTTGGGTGACTGTTTAAGTGGAGCTTGCACATTCTGCCTAACGTGTGGGTTTCCTCTGGGTGCTCTGGTTTCCTCCCACAGTCCAAAGACTTGTAGATTAGGGGGACTGGCCATGGTAAAATTGTCTATAGTATCTAGGTTTGTGCAAGCTAGGTGGATTAGCTATTAGAAAATGCAGGGTAATGCGGTAGGGGGCTTGGTTTAGGTGGGATGCTGTTCAGAGGTTCAGTGTGTACTCGATGGGTCAAATGGCCTGCTTCCACATAGCAGGGATTTAATGATTTACAAACAATGACACACCTGGTAGCAGTCAACCATTGGGAATGGAAGTCTTGGGTTCACAATCAGCAGTTACCCAAATGCTGAGTTGCATCAATTGTTGATATGTACTTTATAGATAGCTGCATCCTTCAAGTCCTTTTTGATCCTTTCCAGCCCAGCTGGATGCTCTGCCCAGCAGATTTAGGCTTAATATCAAAAAGCAGGGCTTCCCACTTCATTCTTGTTTCATTCTGTGCTACTGCAAATCTGGGCTTGAAAGGACAGGCCACTGCATCACATGGGTACTGATAAACAAGGGGACTGCCTCTGCACTTTGAACCATCAAGTTCCACCAAGTAATTTCTGCCCTTCCCATCCCCAACATAAATAAATTTTGAGTAGGTTGGTGCTCATTGAAAATGTTAAGAGCCTTTGCAATTGCTGTCAACAGTGTCATCGTCAAACATGATCACTTTGCTTGAAGAAACTGCATGCCTTGAAACTTCGTAATCATCCTTTTAAAACTGCATGCAAGCACCTTTACATTGAGCTCTCATCACGAGAACCAACGAGGACACAGAGGGTCCCAAAATGTTTAGTGAAGGGAATGAAGCATCACAGTTAGCGGCATGGTCTGCACATTCTTGGCTGGGTAGCAGAAAAATCAACCTTCGTATCTTCTCCATTTAAAGTAAAGGGCAGTACAGTGGCTCAGTGTTAGCACAGCTGCCTCACTGCCCCAGGGACCTGGGTTCAACTCCACCCTCAGGCGACTGTGCCAACTCTGCATAGACATTCTCCCTGTGTCTGTGTGGGTTTCCTCCCACAGTTCAAAGATGTGCAGGGTAGGTGGACTGGCCATGGGAAATTGCCTACAGCGTCTAGGGATGTTTAGGTTAGACATGGGGAAATGCAGGATAAGGCGAATGATTCTGGGTTGGATGCTGTTCAGAGGGGCTGTGTGGGCTTGTTGGGCCAAATGGCCTGTTTCCACACTATAGGGATTCTATGATTCATAAAGTAAACAAAGCAGCAACAGAAGGATGCACAACGGTGAAAAGAGGCAATTGCTTTGTTTTATTTACAGTTGGCAACCAGGCCACAAAACGCCCAAATGTCAGTTCCCAGCAACTAATTCTTGAGTAGCATCATGGTATTGACAGAAACGGCCTGCCCTTGCAGGAAGTGAATAACATGATGTAAAATGAAACCTATTTAGAATACAACATTTACTACAACCTTTGTTTTTTATTTTGCAGAGCACGTATGGGTACTGAATTGGATTATAGAAGGTCACAGATGTGTAGAATCAAACCTAAATGAGTTGGTACACTGGACTTTTCCTAATAAGAACAGCAGGAACATGAGTCAGAATCATTCATACAATGAAATGTCTTGATTGTGTTTAAAAAATTGCATTAGCATATAGCTACATATACTTACAAGCCAGGTTCCTGTCACATGACATCTCATTTGCAATGGCTCTTAGCAAAAGCTATCTAAAACTAACCACATTGGCTTGTTTTCTCCCTAATATCATTGCAAGTATACCACCTGCCAAAACCACACGGTGTAACAAAATAGATGATCCCAGAAGCTACAAAATGGTTGCACCGAGGGGAACATACTTCCACTGACCATGTAGAGCTCATGGTGTTCTCATGATATGGGGGAAAAAGAGCCACTGGTCACTCATAACAGAAAATGTTTTATTTATTCTTTTCATAGGATGTCAGCATCACCAGCAAGGCCAGAACGTCTTGTTGATACCTAATTGACATTGGACAAGAACATCTTGCTAGGCCAAATCAGCAGACAATTAAAAATCAACCACATGACTGTGGGTTTAAGAGCCACATTTAGGCCAGACCAGTTAAGGATAGTGGATTTCCTTCACTAAAAATGACATTAATGAATCAGATGGGTTTTGAAACAATTGGCACTAGGTTTTTGATCACCACTGGGCAGACTAGTTTTCAATTCCAGACTTCATAAAATGAATTCAAATTCCAGCCAGAGGCAGCTCAGGGCCAGTCCCTATAACGGAGGAGACTCTCCAAATCCCCTGTCTACATCTGTCAACCAGAGCTCCCAGAATGGCCCAAGTTAATAACAATCAAGAATCTCAGTCAATGAGATCAACCTGGCCCTCATTCTAATCACTACATTTGTCTAGTGATAATCTCTTTTCCCCCCGCCCCCACTGTATTCACTTTTTCCCTCTCTCACAGTCTTGAAACAACAAGGTACTCACCATTTAAAAACTGATCACATTACTACTAAAAATGTAAATTACTCAGCTGTCGACATTCAGTCTAGATTAAAATTACTTGAAAGCCAGTTGAAGACCAAAGGTTTGTGGCCATTATCCTGATTGAAGTGTAAATGCAAGACAGTAGGTAGTTCGGTACTTCATCAGCCATGGCCTCATTGCCCACTTCAGTGACATCAAGATCAGTGTCAAGAATCAAACTTAAATCCTATAATAGACAAGGTTCCCTAGAATTAAATTTTGAAGCATCTCTGCGATGCACCTATCACTTTGGTTTGATGCCATGAGGTGTATAACTGTCAGACTAATTTAAAGGGTACTTCATCCAAATAATGGAACTTCAGACAATAACGTCCTTTAGGGAAAGAAACTGCTGCCTTTAGCTGGTCGGGCCTACATGCGACTCTAGGTCCACAGCAGTGCAGTTGACTCTTAATCGCCCTGTGGGCACTTAAGAAGAGGCAATAAATGCTGGATAGTCAGTGATGCCGATATCCCATTATTAAATAAAAATCTAAATCCACATTAAACCAAAGTGTCTTTCTGCAAATGGGGACTGAACCCAGGGCATTTGAATTGAAGCCCAAGAGAGCCATTCCAGCTGAAGGACAGTGATTACACCAGGGGCAAAAAAGATCTAACAAGGAAAGAAATAAACCGGGATCGTTTCAACGCAGCCTATTGGGAAAGAAGCAGGCAGCTGCATGTTTACAGTTTCCACTAATTTCAGTAGAGAGTAAAATCTGGCAGAGTTTAAAGTCAGAGACTGACTTGAACAAGTTCATTTCCCACCTTTAGGTTAGGTAAAAATTATGCCCAACGTGTTTCAGACATTGCTGGAATAAAGAACAATGAAAAGGAAACCTACTTAGATCAGAACATGCTTGCGACTCGTCTCCATTTCTGAATTTTAAAAGGTCATGAGCATTTTTTAATAGTTTGCAGGCATAGGAAAAGAAAAACGAAGTGGTAAAAGAAGTATAATTTATTCCAACCTCGTTGCAGCAGAGGAATAAACATAATGACATACTGCTGTACACCATTTTTATGCCATGCTCCATTCCTTAGCATGCAATTCTGTGTTGGCACAGAATGGAGTAACCTTGTTTATACCGCAGGCTCTCAGTGTACAGCTCCCAAGGGCAGCTTTGTGTTACCACACACACAGCCTTATGTACATGTGTGTATCAGTTACAAAATTTTTTTTTAAGTCACACGTATGGTGAACAGAATGGATTACAGAAACAAATGGCTCACTGCAGGTGAACACTTAAATAATTTGTTTTAAATGGAGGCCAATTCTCAATCCAGAATTAAACGCATCAATATGGATAATTAGACAGTACAATTTAATAATCCTGAACCTAATTCCATGCGGTAATATTAGCGAGCCTAGAACAACATTACCTCGTCACATGTAAAAAGTATAAATCATATTTAATTTCAAGTCTTAGATCAGTTGGATACCCAGCCAATGTAATAAAATTGCACTTGGCGTACACTGTATTTCCAGTATCTTGTGTTCATATTATAAAAGTATTAAAAAATAAAGTAATTTTACATAAGACGTGGGCAATGCTGTCTAGCTCAACATATGACATCTACCCCTAATTGCCCTTGAAGATAATAACTTGCTTGGCTATATCAGAGGGCAGTTGAGACTCAACAATAATGCTACGGACTTGCAGTCATGTGTAAACAATGGCAGATTTCCGTCCCTAAAAAACAGTAGTGAACCAGATGGGTGTTTAATGACAACGATATTTTCAATTTCAGATTTTATGAATTGCGTTTACATTTCAGTGTCTGCTACCTTTGAATTTGAACCTGTGGCTCCCGAGCATTAGTCTGGATTATTATCCAGGAACATGATCATTACACCACCAAGCCTCAGACAAAATAAATCTCAGAGACAACATAATGAAAGTGTAATGAAACCCATGTTTCATATTACTTTCTTACCTGCCTGTTACGTTCATCCATAATCCTTGTAATCTGAATCTTTTTCCGCCCCATCTTCAACTTCCTCCAATATATCAGTGTGCAATCCTTATTTTTGTCAGTATTTGACTTTTTAGTTCATGATACAAGACTTGTCTTGAGTTTCTTCTTGCAGACTTAGTTGGCTTTGGTCCTCTTTTAAAGCCTACAGAGAGCGAGAGCGAGAGCAAGAGCGCGCGAGAGCGAGAGCGAGAGCGAGAGCGAGAGCGAGAGCGAGAGCGAGAGCGAGAGCGAGAGCGAGAGCGAGAGCGAGAGCGAGAGCGCGCGAGAGCGCGAGAGAGAGCGCGCGAGAGCGCGAGAGAGAGCGCGCGAGAGCGCGAGAGAGAGCGCGCGAGAGCGCGAGAGAGAGCGAGAGCGCGAGAGAGAGGGAGCGCGAGAGAGAGGGAGCGCGAGAGAGAGAGAGCGCGAGAGAGAGAGAGCGCGAGAGAGAGAGAGCGCGAGAGAGAGAGAGAGCGCGAGAGAGAGAGAGAGCGCGAGAGAGAGAGAGAGCGCGAGAGAGAGAGAGAGCGCGAGAGAGAGAGAGCGCGAGAGAGAGAGAGAGAGCGCGAGAGAGAGCGCGAGCGCGAGAGAGAGAGAGCGCGAGAGAGAGAGAGAGCGCGAGAGAGAGAGAGAGCGCGAGAGAGAGAGAGAGCGCGAGAGAGAGAGAGAGAGCGAGAGAGAGAGCGCGAGAGAGAGAGCGCGAGACAGAGCGCGCGCAAGAAAAAAGAGAAAAGAAAAGAGCGAGAGAGCGAAAAAGAGACAGAGAGAGAAATGAACATTGTAATACAGGAACATACTTAATTAAAAAAAACAAACAAAAAACAAACAAACAAACAAACAAACAAACATTCTCTTTTGCAGGTTTACAATCTTACATATATTTTTAAAAAGCAACTGATAAAATCAATTTCAAAATTAAGAACCCCAAAGGCAGAGCAAGTATACATACTATATAGAAAGGAGGCCAAGGCAATAGACATGACAGCACAGATTCACTGGTTTGCACCTTGATTAGAAGATTCAAATACAAAGAAAGCCCCCAGAAATAATTGTGGCTACTTGCATCAGAAAATAATGTGCAAGCTAATTGATATTTTTCTAAATTATGACGGGATGGGATGGAGTAAATGGAAAGAGATTCTTTCTAGTGTGATACAGCACAAACACAGACCCTTTGGCCCACCATGTCTGTGCTGACTAACAAATACCAAACTACACTAATCCCATTTACCTGCACTTGATCCATAGCCTGCTATGCTCTGGCATGTTAAGTGCTCATCCAGATGCTTCTTAAATGTTGTAAGAGTACCTATCTCCACCACCCTCTCATGCATCATGTTCCATATTTCTACCACACTTTGGCTGAACAATATTTTTCTCATATTTCCTCTAAACCACTTAATCCGCACCTTAAACTTATGTCCTTTGGTTTTAGGCATATCTGCCATGGGGAAAAGATTCTCATGATTTACTGTCTCTCTCAAAATTTGAATGCCTCAATCAGTTCCCCTTTCAGCCTCCTCTGCTCCACGGAAAACAAACCCAGCCTGTCCATAACAGAGTCTATCCATCTCCGCATAACTGAGAAATTCATTCCAGATGACATCCTGGTGAATCTGCACTTCACCCTCTCCTGTGCAGCCACATCATTCCAAGAGTATCGTGACCAGGACTGCACACAATATTCCATTTGCGGCCGAACCATTGCTTTGAAAAGTTGTAAAAAGACATCCTCGCTCCTAAATTCTACACCCTAGCTAATGAAAGCAAGCACCTCATATGCTTTCTTCACCAACTTGTCTACCTGTACTGACAACTTCAGGGATCAATGGACTTGTACACCAAGGTCCCTTTGTTCCTCAGTACTCCATAGGGATCTGCCCTTCAGTGCATAAAGCCTTCCATTGTTGGACCTCCCAAAATGCATCACCTCATACTTATCAGAATTAAATTCCATCTGCAACTTCTCTGCCCAATTTACCAGCTGATCAATATCACATTGCACCCTGCTTCCCTTCGTGAACAAAGGAACCACATTAGCTATCCTTCAGTCATCTGGCACTTCACCTGTCAGCAGCAAAAGTATTAAATATCTTTATCAGGGCCCCAGAAATCTCCTCCCCTGCCTCCCATAGCAGCCTATGATACATCTCATCAAGCTCTGGCATTTACATAACTTTACATCCACCAAAACATCAAATAACTCCTCAAAAATAATCTTAACATGTTCTAGAACCTCACCATCCCAAGTGAAAACCCTGGCTACAATGTCTTTATCATTTGTGAATACAGATGAGAAGTATTCATTTATGATCCTACCCTCAAGATGCACACACAGGTTGTCCCTTTGATCTCTAATAGGTTCCACTCTTTCTCTGGTAATCCTACTACTAACATTGTAAAACTATGTCTTGGAGATTGCTTCAATCCTAGTGATGGCGGAGTGTGGAACAAGGGGGTAGCACAGAAATATGCTGAAATATCCCTGTTTAATCTTTACAGCAGACAGAAGAAATGTCTGTTTTACATGTAGGGTTGCAAGACCAACTACTGAAATATTAGACAGTTAGTCGAAGAGAAGGAAATACGTGAATACAGGAATGAGCTGCATATTGCCATTTGCAACAAGGTTCTATTTATTCTAATGGAATATAGCAAGGCAATTTGTCGTGTAAGAATTTTGTCTGAATGTTAACAACATTCCATCAGCGAGCAGATAAAGACTGTGTGGAACATTGAAATCACTGGTGCTGACAAGCAGGAACAAGCTCGCTTCAAGATTCCCCACTAACTTACCAGTGTTCCAAACATTAGTTTGCGTCATTATTTCTCAAACATGATCACCAAGCCAAATAGTCAAAAGGCTGTGATGGAACAAAGTTTTTCATTCTTATCAAGTAGTGAGTGAGTGACTGTACTACAGTGAAGTTAATCTTTCTTGCCAAGAAGTTATTGATTTAGTTTTCACAGCACTGAAGTCATTTTTTCCAATCCACAATCCAATCCCTAATCATAAATGCCTCTACCAGCTTTATTCCCTCTGATCTTTCAAATCAGATGTTACATACTTACAACAACTTGCATTTATACAGCTCCTTTCATGTAGAAAAAACATCCTAAGGAGCTTTACAGGATAATTATCAAAATATCCAATACTGAGCCACATGAGGTGGTATTCAGGTGGTGAAGGAACAATAGTTCCAATAAAGTGGTAAACTCAAAGAAACTTCTTAAAAAAGGATAGGAAGGTGGCAAAGCAAACAGGTTTACAAAGGGAATTCCAAGCCTAAAGGGTCAAAGCAGCTAACGACCTGACCAACAGCGACGGAAAAATTTAAATCAGAACTGCTTGGGGAGCCAGAATTAGAACAGCACTGAAATCCACAAGGTTTGTAAGGATGGGAGAGGTTGCAGAAATAGGGAGAAGCCAGGCCATAGACAAACTTCAAAAGAGAATATGCAATTTAAACTTTAGCTGCTGATGTAGTCAATGTCAGTCAGCAAGCACCAGACCTTGCTGTGAGTTTGGACACAGGTATTTCTGCTACAAGAATGTTTCATTAACACCAATTGGCTGTAATGTGGTTGATGAATAGTGGACACTGTTAGCATAACGCAAACTTTCTGCTGTGCAGATATAGCGATTTCCCTATAACGTGATGTTCTACAGCATGAGGTCACACAAGAACACAACTACCGTGTTGTAGAAGAAATACCTGTACAGCAGCAGCAAGGCTTTGGTTCAGCTCATGGAGACTACACTGAAATGGAGAAACCAAGGGTTGGAATTTAATCTAGATGCCAGGAGCCTTGCCTATTGGCCAGAGGACCAGCAAAGAGGTCCTGTCAGCTCCTTTTATTATGGTCTGCAGTATTAAGATGCCAGCAGCTCTTCCTTATCATCCGTGTCACTGGGCACTGACCTATGTCCACGTGCATCCACAAGAAGAACAGGACCAGCAAGCAACTCAGGCCAGTAAGTGAGGGCGTGATGGAACCACTGTCAAGGGAGGGTTCAGAGGAGAGAGCAGATGGGAGCTCTCACTGGGTGCATGCTTCCTGATATTAGGTCGCCCTATCAGGTATAGGGTTCTATGTACCTGACAATGAAGGACAACATCTCTCCCATACCCCACCAGCCTCTCCAATTCCATCAGGGAAGAGATGGAGAAGGAAATGGGAGCCCCACCTGGCATCCTCACATCCGTTGAAATGCCTTCCCTACCCCAGGCTTCAAACTCACCTATGGTGGAAAGACATTATTAAATTCTGCCCCTAGAATGTAACAAAGGTGTGGACAATAACTCCAACAGCCAATGAGTGACATGGGTTAGAATTTGAGCAACACATAGATCTGGAAGTAGGGGGTTACATTACATGCAAACTAGGAGCAGAACTAGGCCATTCAAGGCCATCCAGGTTTTACAGATGGGGGCACACATGTAGGTAGAAATACACCATGGTGTTAAATAACACCCAGTTTGCAAATAGTTTGGTTTGGCCTCAGACAGCTATCAGTGAGAGAGTGCAGTATACAGCATTGAAAACAATGTAACTGTTTAGACAGAGGGTTTGGGACATTCATTTGAGCCAAGTGCCATCAACATACCCATGCAACCTGACATGGTATTTCTGGATATGCCAAGAGGCAGCTGGCAGAAAGGAAGCCATAAGGGGTCCTTGAAGCCTTGGAAAACTCCAGAATATAAGGCATTACAGGTGAATCATTGCGTAGGGAGGACATACAAGAATGGCTGCTAGTGGAAAGGAGACATCTGCAGCATAGCAAATGCAACTTTACACAACATCCAAATTCTGAACAAATGGGATGACCATATAGTTATCCAAGTAGGTAGACAAGTATCTTTTTGTTATAATCTAAAACTTGAATCCTCTATTAAAAAAATTATACATCCAACTGGACAGTTATAAAAACCTAACTTCAGAAAGATACATCTCAACAGTGTTTGAGTACATGGAACAGTACAGGTTAGACGGGCTCGAGATCGGTATGACAGGTCGGCACAACATCGAGGGCCAAAGGGCCTGTACTGTTCTATGTTCTATGTACAGTCATCTATTAGTCCTTGTTATCTTTCAGGCACCAAGCAAATCATAAATTAAATAATTACTTCGTAAAATAAAAGCTAGGTGACTGACATGTTCCAAAACTTCCACATTCCAGTAAATTTTAACACAATTAAAGAAAGGGAGTGCATCGTGGCTTACTGGATTACTCACTGGGACGGTAAGACTGGTTCATGAGTAGAGATTGGAGGAAAAAAGGCCTGTATTTTCTTGATTTTCAATGAAAGAGAGGGAGATTTCTGTCTCCAATTAAGGATGTGACTGCCTGCTAATTTTCTCCATCTCATTATTTTTCCAACCATCACAAATGAAAGAATTCATATCCTCTCTTGATAAGACCCATGCAATTCACAACGTGTGTCTCACTTCTGGTTCAGAGTTTCCTTTTACTTTCACCTTCATACAGTGCGCTGTAATTACCAGAGTTGCAAACATTAGCTCAATTCCAAGAAAAACACTGACAATCTTGTGCACATCAACACAGCAAATGATTTCTATCACAGTGAGGTGGAACTGTCGCTTCAGTAGGAGTTTATTACCTGCCCATAGTAGATAGATGGCTCATTAAACACTCTAATCAATTCTTCTCCTCAATTAAGTCAATTTGCAACCACCCGCTTTGTACTCCTACCAAAACCGAGTAGGCTTTTGACTGTGCCCACAGACGTCCCTCAGTTGGAAACGCTGTGGACTGAAGATCCAAAAAGGTCCCTGGTTCAATTCTGCGTTTCAGCAGGGAATAAAATTAGGGCTCTTGTAGAGCAATATTAGTGTCCTTATTTCTGAATCAGGAGGCCTGGGTTCAGGTCCCACTTGCTCAAGAGGAGTTATGACATCCCTGAACAGGTTGATCAGGAAAATATCTGAAGGAATTTCTGACGTGTAATGGAATGAGGGAACATGGATAAATTACTTGAGTGTTAATTGCATTTAAACTGGTTGTATAAAACATGGGAAACTAGTCATCAGTGGGGTGCCCCGGGTTTTTTAAGTAAATTATTCATTTGGAAACACGAGTGAATTAAACGCAGGTAATTTGGTGATGAGAAAACAAACCAGACCATTTAGTCACGTGTAAGAGCACTTAGGAATATAAGAAAAATAATCAGTCCATACCTCAGCGCCTGGGTTCAAATCCCACCTGCTCCAGGTGGTGTGTAATAACAGTGCTGTAAAACGTTGATTTTAAAAAAAAAGCTCTATTCACAGATCTGCATAGGTTCATTAGAACATCTTAACGCTCCAACTTGTGTTTTGAACACTGTTTGCTGCATATGCAATACAGCTTTGCATAAAGCTTCCATTTCACTGCAATGGGTGCAAAAGGGTGATAAGGCTGGAATTCCAAATGAAGAGCAATCAAATCATTACGTACTGACACCCAGGTTATTCAATGCAAGATTAAATGAATAGTTCTTTTCTTTTAAAGTTACACCAACAGAAATAAAAAGTTGATTTTCCCTGCGTGATTCTGACTGCTGCTGATCTTAATGGGCATTTGGTGCAGCAAGGCTCTGGGTGACATGAACTCACTGCAGAATGACAGATCGTGAACAAGTGGAACATTTATAATGAAAATGCCATTTTACACACATGCAATGACCCAAAAAAAAAAAATCACCAAACTCAGGCATGAACTGGTTGCATGCTTTACGATCAAACCTACACAGTAAGCATCCTCAAGCAGCTCTCTATGGACCTGACGTGAAATTTTTAAAAAGTGGTCAAAATTGGGTGTTTTGACAGGAGCACAAATACCCAAATCTGCTCAATGGACAGAACATATTCAGTGCCTGCAGCTGGCCTACAAACTTGAATAATCTGTCAAATACTTTATAGGTTTCGTCACCATTCTAGGTAACATCAGTGAGCCTCCGACGAAGAGCTGGTGTTATGTCCTGCTTTCTATTTATATGTTTAGGTTTCCTTGGGTTGGTGGTGTCATTTCCTGTATTGGTGATGTCATTTCCTGTTCTTTTTCTCAGGGGATGGTAGATTGGTTCCAAATCAATGTTTGTTGATGGAGTTCCGGTTGAAATGCCATGCTTCTAGGAGGCTCACTGATGATGTTACCTAGAATGGCGACGAAACGTCTGAAAACTAACCTTCCAGCTCAGCGAGCAAACTCACATCCAGAACCTCAACCTAAGCTACAAAATCTTCTCAAAACTCACTAATACTTTATAGATTAAGAATTAGAACAGCTACAAGACAGGACTTCCAAAAGTTGTAGTAACAGTTAAAGCTGGCACCGTTAAGAAAATAATACTGGGAAGGCTATGAACCTAAGTAAGAAACAAAAAAATGTTGAATAGCACGGTCATCCAAGTGATCTTTTGCACTGAGCCTTATATAGAAGAAAAGAAATCTTTTAGAGAAAATATGCCACTTGTCAAATTAACCAAAACTTCCTATTTCAGAGGCTGATTACTGCGTTTTTGTTTTTACTTCAATAATACTGATCTAGTTTTCAGGAAAAGTAAGCAAACTTGAAAAGTTAAGAACCGACTATCCATATAAATTTTTTGAAGCACATGGGATTAATTTATAATGAAGAAATAAAACATTCCGTAATTATAAAGTTAGATTATTATTCATAGCAAGCTTCCAGAAGCAGCAGTGATTTTTCAACCATCTTCAACTGCTTCAAAAATGACTTTTCCCTCCATCATATGGTCTGAAGTGGGAGTGCTCGCCGATGATAGCATAATGTTTAGCACCATTCACAACTCCACAGATACTGAAGTAGTCTGTGACCAAATATAACAAGATCTGGACAGCGTCCAAGCTTAGGCTGACAAATGACAATAACGCTCGTGCCACTCAAATGCCGGTCTATAGCCGTTCCCATCAACAAAAAAATCTATGCGCTGCACCTTGATATTCAATGACGTTATCATCACTGAATCCCCGACTAACAACATCCTTGGACTTATTGCTGATCAGAAACTCAGCATATGAATGCAGTGGTTACAAGACCAGGTCAGAGCCTAAGAATGCTGCGGCAAATAACTCACCATCTGACTCCACAAAGCCTGTCCACCATCTGCAAGACACAAGTCAGAAGTGTGATGGAATACTCCCCACTTGCCTGGATGAGTGCAGCTCCAACAACACTCAAGAAGCTTGGCACCATCCAGAGCAAAGCAGCCTGCTTGATCGGCACTACATTCACAAGCATCCATTTCCTCCACCGCTAACGCTCAGTATGCACTGCTGCTACTAACTACAAGATGCACCGCAGAAGTTAACAAAAGATCCACAGACAGCACCTTCCAAACCCACAACCAACTAGACTGACAAGGGCAGCAGATATATGGTAACACCACCACCTTCATGTTCTCCTCCAAGCCATTCACTACTCTGACTTGGAAATATATCGCCATTCCTTCACTGACACTGGGTCAAATTCTTGGAATTCCCTCCCTAATCGCATTATGGGTTAACCTACACCATATGGACTACAGTGGTTCAAGTAGGCAGCTCACTACCACTTTCTCAAGTGCAACTAGGGACGGACAACAAATGCTAGCCAGCTAGTGATGCCCAAATCCCACAAAATGAATAAGTAAAATAAAAAAAAATTTGTAATGAAGGTGTCAGTGCTATGACGTTTACACAATTTCTAGCATTGCACAAGTGCAGTTAAAACCTAGAAATCCAGAAACTGCCATTAGATCTTCCTCACTCCTCCATTTAGTGCAGTATTGATTATCTTTGCAGGTAGACTTCTTACACGTCACGAGGTTCCACCTTTTGCCTTACAATATAGCCTTTGCTGAATGAAGTTTGACTTATGTAGTAACTTATAATTAATTGCTGAACAAAGTCTTCAGAAATCTATTTTTAGACTTGTGGAACATTGTATTTTCATAACACAATTGAGAAATAAATAACCTCTCTTCCCCGCCGTGGTATTCTTCGAGCTCAGCAGCAAGTTCTGTCACTTTGCAGGTGACTTTAAAATCAAGGCCAATATTAGCTAATGAACAGAACTTGCATTACCCAAGGAAAATGAAATGTTATTTTTGATAAAAGTTACCTGTTTTTTTTTAAAATATAGCAGGGAAACAATTTCTGAATATAAACAATATATTGACTGCATTTTGTGTGCGTTTAACACTTGGTGTTATCAAGCTTATTGTTTGTGGCACTATATAAAAAGGATTTATTCTAGATTGATACTTCCATGAGTATATTAATACAAGTCCAATATTTTGGTTTAGGCAATACCCAGTGTATAAACAATAAATAATAGAATTAACAATAGCTCAACAGTAGCAGACTGGTCTCAGTTTGTCTGGTTAATTACTATTTCTTCCCTTTTAAGCAACGTAGGCCAAGGCTGTAAAAAAACACACACACATTGGGGCAGGAAATAAATCTCATCTAGGTTAACAGTTTCCAAGAGCTTAATCCTAGCTTTTCAATAAAGTCAGCTCCACCTCCTCAATGAGCACGTTGACTGCAATCCCCATTATCCAAAGTTACTAAAACAGTAATTCTCATAGGGGTAGTTTCTTCTACACACACGTACAATTTAATGTCAGACAGCCACAGAGAGCTGTTATTACAGGAGGACATATATTTATACAGCAATTTAAAGGCAATAAAATATCCCAAGGCTGTCCTCAGAAACATTTGTAAAATATGATCTGACACCAATGCACAAGAGAAGCCATGAGGACAGATGACCAAGAGTGCACTCAACAAGGTATTTTGAGGATGGAGTGAAATAGACAGGCATAAAATGTTTAGGGAGATAATTCCAGATCTTAGAGCCTAAACCAGGCGACGTTTCTATCACCAACAGCAATAGGATTAAAATCAAGGATGGTCAAGAGACTAGAGTTGGAGCACAAATACTTACAAGAGTTATAGGGCTGCAGGAGGTCAGCGAGATAAGGAGGGGGCACATGACCATGGTAGATTTTAAAATCAAGGACAAGAATTATAAAAAAAGAGTGAGACATTTCTGAAACTGTAAACAAAATACAGTAATGAGCATAGGGGTTAAAGTTAATGGCATCTGAATTTTTAGACTGCAATACATTTGAGGGTCGGGGCTGTGAGGGGTGGGGGGGGTGGGGGTGGGAGCAGCAATTGCAGAGGCTTAATTTCTAGCAGACCAGTCTGCTACTGCTAAGCTATTGTTAATTGCAGTGTGCTAACTTCAACCTATTTGGCCACAGGTGAGGTCTGAGGTCTGGATAATAGCCAATGTTGTCCCTTTGTTTAATATGGGTAACAGGAAGAATCCTGGAAATTACACGCCCACGGGCAAACATCAGTGGTAGGGAAATTATCAAAAAAGCTTCTCAGGGTCAAAATCTATATGCATTTAGAGGCAAATGGACTTATTAGCGATAGACAGCATGGTTTTGTATGGGGGAGGGTGTACCTCACTAACTTGATTGAATTTTTTGCGGAGGTAGTGAAGATGATTGACGAGGGAAAAGCAGTTGATGTTGTGGACTTCAGCAAAGCCTTTGACTAGGTCTCTCATGGCACACTGGTACATAAAAAGGTGAAGTAACATGCTATCTGGGATGAGTTAGCAACATGAATACAGAATTGGATTAGTCATAGAAGACAGATGGTGATTAGTAGTGTTCCACAGGGATCAGTACTGGGACTTCTGCTGTTCATGATCTACAGAAATGATTTGGAGGAAAATGTAGCTGGTCTAATTAGTAAATTTGCAGAAGATACAAAAAGATTGGTGGAGTCACTGATAGTGAAGAGGGCTGTCAGAGGATACAGATCAGTTGGAGGCATGGGTTAAAAAAAAAATGGGAGACACAGAGTTTAATCCGGATAAATGTGATGTGACGTAATGTACTTTGGAAGCTCAAGTACAGGTGAAAATTATACAGTGAATGGCAGAACCCTTGAGTATTGATATGCAGAGGGATCTGGGTGTGCAGGTCCACAGATCACTAAAGGGGACAATGCAGGTAGATAGGCCTTTTCTACTATCTTACGGCATGCTTGTCTTCATTGGAAGGGGCATTGAACACAAGGATAGCCAAGTTACGCTGCAGCTTTACAAAACGTTTATTCAGCCACACTTGGAATACTGCACAGTGTCCTGGTCACCGCACTACCAGAAGGATGTGGATGCTTTGGGGAGGATACAAAAAAGGTTTACCAGGATGTTTCAGAGATAGCAGAAACTGCAGATGCTGGAGAATCTGAGATAACAGGTGCAGAGCTGGATGAACACAGCAGGTCAAGCAGCATCAGAGGAGCTCCAGAAGCATCAGGGAAGAGAGAGTGGTTTACAAGAGGTGTGCGAGGTAAGTTCTTCCACACAAAAAAAGGTGGTGGGTGCCTGGAACGCGCTGCCAGAGCTGGTGGTGGAAGCAGACATAATAGCAGCATTCAAGAAACACCTGGACAAATACATGAATAGGAACAGAATAGAGGGGTATGGATCCAGCAAGTGACGACAGGTTTCATATGGAAGGGCAAAATATGTTGACACAGGCTTGGAGGGCCAAAGGGCCTGTTCTTGTGCTGTATTGCTCTTTGTTCAACCCTGACTACTTTTCAGGCATTGAATTGGAGTTGGCAGAGCTACCTACCAACAGGTTACCAGCCCATAAAACTCAATTGACAATCGTAGATGAAGAAATTGATGTGTGCATGAAAGCTTGTCTCAGATTCAAATATAACAAAGGACGCCAGTTCAGCCTTAGGCACTTGCCAGAGAGAAGGTTATGATCTATGTTTGGAAAACCAATATTTGTGTTCAAGATAAAAAAAAATTATGACTTCAAACTTTCCAATATTTTGTTAGGAGAATTTCTGCAATGTCAGACTACTAGTATGAGAGGAGATGTGTTCAGGGGCTAGGGGTATTGTAGATCTGGATAGCGACAGTTTGAATGACATCAGCATACAAGAGAGAAACAGGAGCTGGCCAGAAAGACCAAATAGGAGTCAAGAGGACTCAAATCTTATGAAGAGACATTCAGGTTTTACCTTAAGAAAAGCAAATTACTGCAGAAATCTGGAAATCAGAAACAAGCATGGTGAATGCTGGAGTAACTCTAAGTCTGGCAATATCTGTACAGAGAGAAACGGGGTTTATGTTGAGCCCAGATGACCCTTCATAACTTAAGAACTTTATTCTAAAGAGAGTCACACCAGAAATCAAAACTTTAACTTGGTTTGTCTTCACACTGCCAGACTCGTTGAGTTTCTCCAGCCTTCTGTGTTGCCTTTTGCTTTGAACTAGATCAGACAGTGCCCGGAATGAAAATTTGATGCTACTTAATAGATTCTTCAATTAACATCATTAAGTTAAAACAAATTTCCTGACCATTATCAGATAGCCATTTGAGGAAACCTGTCGTCATTTTTCTAGGATTTCAGAAGTTCTTCACTAGCTGTAAAGCACATCGTGACATTCTAAGGCTGTGAAAGGCATAATTTAACTTCAAGTGCTACCTGGAATTGAGATATTGTACACTTGCTAATCAGTGGGATAGGAGATTCTAACTTTTTTCTAAAAAAAAAATCACCATTTTGTTGATGTTTATGTTTTTTTTGTTTCATTCTCAGAATGTAATTCCTGTTTAGAAATGCACATGTTTGTGGTGGTCACTTCTCACTAAGCTAGCAGTGAGTATTTTAAATAGTTAATCTGCATGCTGGCATTTGCTGACAAAATTAAAATGGGATCGGTGGAGTTCTCTGTGTCACTCATCGACTTGGCCAATAACAGAAGAATTCCAGTCAATAAATACTATACATCACAAGGAGAAATTCCCACAAAAATGGCCCATCCCTTCAAACAGAATAAAAGAAAAGACACCATGGGACCATTTAAAGAATATGAATCGCCGTACGGCCAATAAACAGAACTGGTCATTTATCACGGGGTTGTTTCTGGGACTTTGTTGCATGTAGGCTGTCTGCTGTCTTGCCTCTATACAATGTCTTCACTTTGGAAACGTTCAAAGGACCGAAGGTCAAGGTAAAACTGCAATGTAATTCAGTTGTTTTGATATTGCCCAACGGACACAAACTGCACACTCAGTAAGTGTGACATAAGAAAGGTTAGAGTATTTGATCTACGAGTTCTGGTAGAACTTTGAAAAAAATCAGCAACAATAGTGCAGTTGATGATGTCATTGATACAGGAGTTCAGCACCATATTTGAATTATGGAGCTAGTTCAATTATGATCATTCCTACAGACAGGAACAAAAATACTTTGATGTTTCATATTATGTTATTCTCTTTCTTCTGTTAACTAACCATCACCTATCTGAAAATCACTGCACTAGACCACTTTCCAATTGCTGCTTACTCTTCTATATATAGTCAACGTTGTTAACACAGACCTGAAATTTGAGGGAAAAAAAATGTCAGATTGCAAACTGAATATTCAGCCTAAAAAGATCAAACTCTTTGCCACAAATCTGTTACACATTTAAGTACATTATGCCCTAATCTCCTCAAATCTTTAGCCTGAAGGCCTGCCTTGTCATAACAATGAGCTGAATCCCCAGTTGCAGAGCCTTAGACATGCATTGCCTGCATTTGCATGTACTCAGAGGCTTTGTTTATGTTATACCCAGATGTTCAAATCCAGTAGAAAACAACTTATATTTTTTGGTGCATTACTGCAATGCAGAGAAATAAACTTTTCCATTTATTGCAACGGTGACCAGCTCTGAGTTTCACAGCTTCAGTATGAGGGTCACCATACAAACTGAAAAAAAACTATGCATCATTGCAGCTTCTCAAAACTTAAATGACATTCAATATGGTATTTGGCATTTTCCTTATCCTTCCCTCAATTGATAATGCTGATTTACAGCTATTTTATACTCAGTCACTTGCACAGGAAATTTGAGCAATATTTGACATCGGCTGACTTCAAATCCAATTGCTTGGGTGGTACAGACAACATCTTCATCAGGCATATCCAGATCCTGGAAAATTCACGCCTTCTGCAGTCATCATGACAATTCTCCAGATTGTACTGGATTCCTAGACAATTGATCTTAAGTTTGCTCAACATTCTTACTATCAGCTATTTATTATATTTTCTAAACAATCTGTTCTGAGGTGTTATTACACACCTCGAGCAGGTGGGACATCAACCCTGGTCTCTCAGTCCAAGGGCAGGGACATGACTACTGCAGCACAAGCAGCACTCCACTTTCAGCCATTTATCTAAATAGAAATGGGTAGAAAAGTACCTTGAGAAGTACCAAGGCAAAATTCATTAGGGAACACATCTACTGATAAGTGACCTGAAACCAGTCAAAAGGGATATCAGTTTATAAAATGTAAATGGTTTATAAATAATATAGGAAAACAGCACTTGAAATGCAAAACCTGGGTATGATTTACATCAAAGATATCATCTATCAATTGGACCTTTGATGCCCCAACCTCAAATCTTAGGGTAAGTTTTTGAAACATTTTGGCAAATAATCATGGTCTTTCAAGCATGCACCATCTTGGCTCTCACAGGCAAAGAATTCACTGTTGCTCTTAAAACAGAAGTGATTTCGTTACAATGCATAAACATGTTTAATGTCTAGCAAACAGAAAGAATGGAAAATTAATGATGATAAAATGTGAGGCTGGATGAACACAGCAGGCCAAGCAGCATCTCAGGAGCACAAAAGCTGACGTTTCGGGCCTAGACCCTTCATCAGAGAGGGGGATGGGGAGAGGGAACTGGAATAAATAGGGAGAGAGGGGGAGGCGGACCGAAGATGGAGAGAAAAGAAGATAGGTGGAGAGGGTGTAGGTGGGGAGGTGGGGAGGGGATAGGTCAGTCCAGGGAAGACGGACAGGTCAAGGAGGTGGGATGAGGTTAGTAGGTAGCTGGGGGTGCGGCTGGGGGTGGGAGGAAGGGATGGGTGAGAGGAAGAACCGGTTAGGGAGGCAGAGACAGGTTGGACTGGTTTTGGGATGCAGTGGGTGGGGGGGGAAGAGCTGGGCTGGTTGTGTGGTGCAGTGGGGGGAGGGGATGAACTGGGCTGGTTTAGGGATGCAGTGGGGGAAGGGGAGATTTTGAAACTGGTGAAGTCCACATTGATACCATATGGCTGCAGGGTTCCCAGGCGGAATATGAGTTGCTGTTCCTGCAACCTTCGGGTGGCATCATTGTGGCAGTGCAGGAGGCCCATGATGGACATGTCATCAAGAGAATGGGAGGGGGAGTGGAAATGGTTTGCGACTGGGAGGTGCAGTTGTTTGTTGCGAACTGAGCGGAGGTGTTCTGCAAAGCGGTCCCCAAGCCTCCGCTTGGTTTCCCCAATGTAGAGAAAGCCGCACCGGGTACAGTGGATGCAGTATACCACATTGGCAGATGTGCAGGTGAACCTCTGCTTAATGTGGAATGTCATCTTGGGGCCTGGGATGGGGGTGAGGGAGGAGGTGTGGGGACAAGTGTAGCATTTCCTGCGGTTGCAGGGGAAGGTGCCGGGTGTGGTGGGGTTGGAGGGCAGTGTGGAGCGAACAAGGGAGTCACGGAGAGAGTGGTCTCTCCGGAAAGCAGACAGGGGTGGGGATGGAAAAATGTCTTGGGTGGTGGGGTCGGATTGTAAATGGCGGAAGTGTCGGAGGATAATGCGTTGTATCCGGAGGTTGGTAGGGTGGTGTGTGAGAACGAGGGGGATCCTCTTGGGGCGGTTGTGGCGGGGGCGGGGTGTGAGGGATGTGTCGCGGGAAATGCGGGAGACGCGGTCAAGGGCGTTCTCAATCACCGTGGGGGGGAAGTTGCGGTCCTTAAAGAACTTGGACATCTGGGATGTGCGGGAGTGGAATGTCTTATCGTGGGAGCAGATGCGGCGGAGGCGGAGGAATTGGGAATAGGGGATGGAGTTTTTGCAGGAGGGTGGGTGGGAGGAGGTGTATTCTAGGTAGCTGTGGGAGTCGGTGGGCTTGAAATGGACATCAGTTACAAGCTGGTTGCCTGAGATGGAGACTGAGAGGTCCAGGAAGGTGAGGGATGTGTTGGAGATGGCCCAGGTGAACTGAAGGTTGGGGTGGAAGGTGTTGGTGAAGTGGATGAACTGTTCGAGCTCCTCTGGGGAGCAAGAGGCGGCGCCGATACAGTCATCAATGTACCGGAGGAAGAGGTGGGGTTTGGGGCCTGTGTAGGTGCGGAAGATGTCCATTTCAAGCCCACCGACTCCCACAGCTACCTAGAATACACCTCCTCCCACCCACCCTCCTGCAAAAACTCCATCCCCTATTCCCAATTCCTCCGCCTCCGCCGCATCTGCTCCCACGATAAGACATTCCACTCCCGCACATCCCAGATGTCCAAGTTCTTTAAGGACCGCAACTTCCCCCCCACGGTGATTGAGAACGCCCTTGACCGCGTCTCCCGCATTTCCCGCGACACATCCCTCACACCCCGCCCCCGCCACAACCGCCCCAAGAGGATCCCCCTCGTTCTCACACACCACCCTACCAACCTCCGGATACAACGCATTATCCTCCGACACTTCCGCCATTTACAATCCGACCCCACCACCCAAGACATTTTTCCATCCCCACCCCTGTCTGCTTTCCGGAGAGACCACTCTCTCCGTGACTCCCTTGTTCGCTCCACACTGCCCTCCAACCCCACCACACCCGGCACCTTCCCCTGCAACCGCAGGAAATGCTACACTTGTCCCCACACCTCCTCCCTCACCCCCATCCCAGGCCCCAAGATGACATTCCACATTAAGCAGAGGTTCACCTGCACATCTGCCAATGTGGTATACTGCATCCACTGTACCTGGTGCGGCTTTCTCTACATTGGGGAAACCAAGCGGAGGCTTGGGGACCGCTTTGCAGAACACCTCCGCTCAGTTCGCAACAAACAACTGCACCTCCCAGTCGCAAACCATTTCCACTCCCCCTCCCATTCTCTTGATGACATGTCCATCATGGGCCTCCTGCACTGCCACAATGATGCCACCCGAAGGTTGCAGGAACAGCAACTCATATTCCGCCTGGGAACCCTGCAGCCATATGGTATCAATGTGGACTTCACCAGTTTCAAAATCTCCCCTTCCCCCACTGCATCCCTAAACCAGCCCAGTTCATCCCCTCCCCCCACTGCACCACACAACCAGCCCAGCTCTTCCCCCCCACCCACTGCATCCCAAAACCAGTCCAACCTGTCTCTGCCTCCCTAACCGGTTCTTCCTCTCACCCATCCCTTCCTCCCACCCCCAGCCGCACCCCCAGCTACCTACTAACCTCATCCCACCTCCTTGACCTGTCCGTCTTCCCTGGACTGACCTATCCCCTCCCCACCTCCCCACCTACACCCTCTCCACCTATCTTCTTTTCTCTCCATCTTCGGTCCGCCTCCCCCTCTCTCCCTATTTATTCCAGTTCCCTCTCCCCATCCCCCTCTCTGATGAAGGGTCTAGGCCCGAAACGTCAGCTTTTGTGCTCCTGAGATGCTGCTTGGCCTGCTGTGTTCATCCAGCCTCACATTTTATCATCTTGGAATCTCCAGCATCTGCAGTTCCCATTATCTCCGAATGGAAAATTAATATTTATTTGTTCACACACTTTGCAAAGCCAGGAAAGAGGATTCCTCGACTTCTATTTAAAAAATCAAACTCTGATTGCATAATCAATAGCTGCAACATGGGTTTTAAAAGCAAAGTTATAAGTATTAATTTCAGAGTTTTTGAAACTTTGTTTGGATGCCTTTGAAGCTGACCTACATGCTTCCATCCAGCTCTGGGACACCAGCTGACCTTCAGGCCATGTGCACAAGATCCCCTTCTTTATTCTGTTCACTTGATTAGCAATGACAACTTAAGCTGATTAAATCGCTGTTCGCTTCAAAATCCTGTATACAAGAAAAAAAACCCATCAAACACAACGCCAATATGACCTGGGGAAATGTCAAGACTTAGGTATTTCAGTAGCACCTATACGTGCTCATTATGAAAGAGCACTTATTCAACTAGATAGCCAAGTAACACCAGGTGCAAGTTTATTATTCTGGTCAATTATTGCTTTGATTTAACATTGCTAGTAACAAAATAAATGTCACTAGCCTCACAGTCAGAGCCAATGTAAACAACTCAGGTCTATTTTTCCCACCATATCTGGTACAAGTTTTCAAAATCACATGCAATCTGATTATAGTAGAAAGGGAGAAACAGTTCCCACTCATGAAGGATCAAAAATGACAGGGCACAGATTTAAAGTGATTTGAAAACATAACAAATGCGATGAAAGAGAAAAATGACTTTCACTCAACATGTGTTTGGACCAGGAATGCACTGCTTGGAAGTTGAGTAGAGAAAGAGACAGCGTTATTTCAAGCATTCAAGAAGGCTTTTTATAATTATATGAACAGAAACAACATACAAGGGTGTGAGGGAAAGGCACTAAATCACATCGTTCAAATATCTGGTGAAAACTCTATAGCTTGAATGGTTTCCCCCCAACACTAACAATTCTCTCAGATTCCCAAGCCTATTATGCTTTTCATTTTGATGGTCTTGCAATACTTAGCCTATAAAGGTAGCTATCACAGCATTTAGAAGTTGCACTGGCCGCAGTCCAGTACTCCTAACATTCTCAATTTTAAAACTTGTTTCGTCAAAATTATACTTCAATCTTTAAAAACCTCAACTGTCCAAGGAGTCATTACACTGCCAGGGTGGGAACTGCAAGGCTACACAAATGCCAGTTTAAATATGCTGACTGTGACAATAAAATAAAATGTTAAAAAGGGAGAAATTACGTTAATCTATTCTCAAAATCGTGCCAGTTTGTTGAGACATCACCAGGCTTCATTCAGCAAGGCTGATGCACAGCACAATGTTCAAGGGGGGAAGCAAACTAAAAAGCGATTAAGCAAAAAGCAGCCACAGATCATTTTGTCTACTTACAGGTTTTTAATCAACATAAGCTTCCAATACAATTGTGGCTGTGTCTGCTGGATCGTGGCACTGATCCAAGTGAAAGAGCTTGTTTTCAATATTAGGCAAAAGGAATATCTCCTCAAATTATTAAGAATTTATCTGCTGTTGTTTAAATAAAAAGCAAATACAAGCAATTCAGATGAAACAAACTTTCTTTTGGCTAACATCCAACAAGATTAGAGTTTACAGGAAGACTTAAAACAACCATAACAACAACTGCACAAACGCACTCAGGAGTCTGTGACCTTCCTAACAGGTTTTGCTAACTAGGCCAGTAAGCCAGATTCAGTCCTGAGCTAACGCCACAGCAACAGATTATATTTGCACAGTTCAGGAAAATCAACTGGGAATAAACACACACACACACACACACACACACACACACACACACAATGCGCGCGCGCGCACACGCACGCACCTCCACTGGATTGCACCATCATTTGGTTTAGAAGCTGGAATGTTGGAAATGTTTCTCAACTAGACAGCACAAAAAGTCACCTGCTCCTGACAAAATAAACTTAAGATAACAAGAGTTAAACTCATTTCCACAATTTTGTCGCAATACAAGTTGACAAGAAGCCTTCAATGGGATGAGGTTTGACACCAATGCAGTTCAAAGTTCACTCCAGAACCGACAAACAAGACTGTTAACATTCGTTTTAATCCATATTTGATAAGATAAATCTCATCATTTAGTGAAATAAATGAATGAAAGTATTAGCTTACCCATACAAAAGGTATTATTAGCTTATGAACCAGAATAATGGAAAAAATATTCTAATCAGCACCATACATACATGGAAAGAATTTTACATTATATTTGAAAATGAGGTAGTTCAAGCTGAAGCCAGGGTGTTAAACTTTAATAAAAGAAGATTATGAAGATGAGGTGTAAATTGGCTGAAGTGGTTTGGGTCACTGCATTAAAAAGAACATTGTTACATAGACCAAAGCGTCTCAATTCCACACCTGATTAAATCTCTCATCATCCCCTCCAAACTGTGACTCCATTTTCATAGCTCAGGCTATGTGTGCCACCAGATTGTTGCATGAGGATGGCGGGGGGGGGGGGTATTTTTGGCTGTGGCTTCAGCTGTAAAAGGGAGGGGGGAGGGTGAATCAGCACTGATAGGCCTCCCAACGCCCACACCCTGTCCCCATCATCAACTTTCCCTCCCATCTGCAGCCCGCCTCGTCATAATCATCAAGGGGCAGTTGGGAAAAGGACAGACAGAATGAACACCTCTTTTCACACGTGCTGTTACAGGAGGAATGAGGCCGGGCTGAGCAGTCAATTCGGCTTTGCCTTCCAGCAGAAGGCAAAGTGCATGTTTTAAAATAGTCAAGCACCTATCAGGGATCAGCGCAAGCTCCCGAACGGCCACTGCTGCTTTGGAGCTCACAACGCTCAGACTCGTGACTCACACCCCTCCTGGAGGTTATGACCCATAATTTGTGAAGTCCTGACACGTGCAATGGATGATCTTTAAAGAATTATTACCTGGCTAACAGCAACTAAATCTTCCTTCAGGACACAAAAACACTCACAAAAAGTCAGTCATCTGTGGCTAATCAAGGAAGTAAAGAATTTTATGAAATTCAAAAATACTTTTAAAAGCGGTCAGAAATGGTAATAAACCTGAGGGTTGGAAGCATTTTAGAATTAAAACAGAATGTAAACTGGTAAAAAAAAGGTCTGTTAACCTTCCAAACAGGTAGGTAAAAAGGAAATTCTTGGCTAAAACAAAAGTAAGCACAGAGAGTTAATAATATTGGGGAACACAGAAATAGCTGAGAACTTAGAAATAGTAATTGGTGTCTTTTAGCACCAAGGAAAATACAGCAAACCTTCCAAAATTCAAGATCTAAAGGGCTAGGATAAAGAAAAATTGAAACAATAATATATAAATAACAAAAAGAATGAAGAACTGGAGGAGATTAGCTTTAGCATTAGTAAGGATACGGTTTGAGAAATTAAATGAGATTAAAAGGTTGATAAGTGCACAGGACCTGATGGTCTACATCCAGAGAGAGGTATAGTTATAGAATCAGTGGATGCATTGATGATCATTTTCCTAACTTCTAAATATTCTGAAGTGACTCCAAAAGACTGGAATGTAGCAAATGTTACTCTGTTAATTAAGAAGGGAAGAAAAGAGAAAACACTGAAATAGAAACCTGCCAACCTTACATCAGTAGAAAAGAAAATGATAGAATGTATGATTAAAGAATGTGATAAATGGATATGTGGATTATAATGATCTGATTGGGAATAGTCAGCAAGAATTTATGAATGAGAAATGTGTTAGACAAATCTGGAGTGTTTTTTTCAGGATTTTACTGACAGAATTGATAAAAAGGGGAGTCAGTGGATAAAGTATATTTGGATTTTCAGACGGCTTTTGATAATATCCACCTCAGGAGATACTTTAGCAAAGTTAAAACACAGGGGACAGGAGATGATATAGTGGCATGGAAGAAGGGTCAGCAGACAGGTTAAAGAAAAGTAGGAATAAATGGGTCATTTGCACATCGGCAAGCTGTGACTAAATGGGGTACCATTGGGATCCAGCTGTTCACAATACACGTTAATGATTTGGATACAGGAACCAAATATAACATTTCTAAGCTTGCAGATGACAAGGTTAACTGAGAATGTGTGATGTGAAGATGATACAAAGTGGCTTCAAGAAAAATTTGGAGAGATTTGGTCAGTGGGCAAGAGAGTGTGGCAGACTGAATATAATGTGGCAAGTGTGAAAACATTCGAAGGAAGTGTAGGTACACTAAGAAACCTGGGTGCCCTTGACAATGAGTCATTGAAGACTAAGGTGCAGATGAGCAAGCAACTAACAATGGAGATGTTAGCCTTTCTCGCAGGAGAATGAGGGTGACCCTTCTACAGAACCATACTCGAAACGTTAACTGTACTTTCTGCTTCACAGACGCTGCCAGACCTGCAGAGCTTTTCTAGTAACTTTGTTTCTGTCTCTTGATTTACAGCATCTGCAGTTCTTTTGGTTTCCACTTAGGACAGAGATGAGGAGAATTTTTTTAAATTTAAAAAGGTTTGAGAATTTTTGGAATACTTTATCCCAGAGGGCTATGGAAGCTCAAATCATCCAACATATTAAACTATTGATAAATTTCTAAATACCAATGACACAAATTATCATGGAAATTTGTGGGAGAAAGGCATTTTGGTGGAGATCAGACATTATCATATTGAATAGCATCACAAGCTTGACTGGCAAAATGTTCTATTCCCACACCTACACGTTGTCCCTCGAACAATGCAAGAATCTTTTCTCCCAAGATATATTGCAAGCATTATTGCACAATGTTATACAATTCTTGTCCCAACTCTGTCATCAGATTCTCAGAGGTTAGAAACACTTCTGTATCACTTTCGATAAATGCATAAAAATGAAGATCATGTGTTAAGCTGCACCGCTGACACTTCATTTACACCTTCAATTCAGTGTTGGTCAGAGACCTGCTAGATACGCATTTAATGGAGTTAGTTAATACATACTGTGACAAGTCATTGTTATCCTCTGAAAGGGGGGAAAGGTATAGGAAATAGGAGGGTCTGAAAGGGAAATGTACAGCACAGGTTTACAGCAATCACAAAGTATGTACTGCAGCTAAGACATGCAAACATGTAATGATATAATTGGATAATACAGTCATGAATTAATTTGAATATGATTGGATAATACAATATTGTACACTAATTGGAATGTTAACGATGCGAACATGATTGGGTAGAGATTGGCGTGTGTGAAGTGCAACTATTTGATTACACGCTGCTATTTGTAGGAATATTATAGCCAGTTGGATGCTTGCGATTTATAACACTAGTACAAGATCTTTGTTCAGGCAATAAATCAAATCTTCGTGTGTCATTTTTGGATATATACACATCTCCCATGTCAGCATGAACAAACGTTTAAACAAAGAAGCCAAGAGTCTCATCTAGTTCAAGAGGATATGAAGGATTAAACTCAATCTTTCATGTCGAAGGTTCTGTGTACTCATTTAATTGTAAGCAGTTTGAAGTTATATACTAACTATAGTTGGCTCCATACTTCTTATTCATTACACCAATTACACATTGTATTTAAATACACAGTATTTATTAACACAAGCCCATTTTTGGTTCTCTATTTATACAGTGGTTTGTTAAATGTTTCAACTAGTCTCAACTTCTAGATTAGCTTAATTTCAAATTATCATATGCAGCTTCATTTTATTATCTTTCCCTCACCTTGGATAGCTAGAGACTCAAATTCAATTTAAGTTTCTTATTAAAACTGAAAATGGCTGTTTTATGCTAGTGGTCTTTTATGTTCCAATCCCTTTTATTCCATCAGTGCTTAAAAATGTCATTTTTCCTCTTATTCTCAACAGTTCAATATAACTCATTTTAAATATTAATTTTGTACTTTGATAACCCAATTACATTAATTACTTTTCTTAATGATAGTCAGAGTTTCTTTTGTACTCTTCTTTTTAAGATGTCTTCATTTCAGATGAATGTTTGTGATTTTGGCTGTTATGTATAACTTGAAACATTTCAACCTTTACTGGAATGCTCTGACTGCCAACACTTTTGTATTTAAAATTTCCTATTCACAACAAAAAACAACACAGAAATCCAGAACCAGTTGCAGAATCAATAGTCCAATTGATTAATTGCTCCTGTTAGGCCAGGCTGCAAATAAATATCACTATACAGGAGATGGAATAGTTAGGTCGAATTGACACTCTTCTTCATGTAATGTATATACACCATGCTGTGAGTTCTCCAAAATTGTCTGAAGGAGAAGTAACTCTTAACGAAATTTGACATTAACACACCATCTGCATTCACAAAGTCCAAAAACCATTAGTGTTAAATCATCCCACTTACAGTTCCCCAAAAAAAATTTCCTATTACACTTTAGGCTACCTTCAACAGCTTTCCAAAGTTTAAAACAAGTATTACACCAGTCCAACCTGTCTCTGCCTCCCTAACCGGTTCTTCCTCCCACCCCAAGCCGCACCCCCAGCTACCTACTAACCTCATCCCACCTCCTTGACCTGTCCGTCTTCCCTGGACTGACCTATCCCCTCCCTACCTCCCCACCTACACTCTCTCCACCTTCGGTCCGCCTCCCCCTCTCTCCCTATTTATTCCAGTTCCCTCTCCCCATCCCCCTCTCTGATGAAGGGTCTAGGCCCGAAACGTCAGCTTTTGTGCTCCTGAGATGCTGCTTGGCCTGCTGTGTTCATCCAGCCTCACATTTTATTATCTTGGAATTCTCCAGCATCTGCAGTTCCCATTATCTCTAATTACAACATATTGGTTTATTTCATATTTGGTTTCAATATTTTAAGTTGGACAATTTAAACTCAAACACAAGAGGCACTTGCTCTTTGAAAAATAGTAATTAACCAGTTGGATGTGCACTAAGGAGAACTGAAATTTTCTATGTTTGCTTCAGAAAGTGAATGTTAGGTTTATTTTCAACTTAAGACTGTAGTAAGATTGAGTCAACACCAAAGTAGGTAAACATTAACAAGCCTTATTAAACGTTACATTATATAGATGAATTAGGATAGGAAAGAGCTTTGAAATGCCACACACTCAGTTCCAGGTTCTATTTTGTCCTGACATCACTGATGACATAAATCCTAACATATCATGATACCCTGTTGTATTATAAAAGGCCTACACCTGAACTTAAAACCAGATCCACAAGTCACCTCTCAATAATTTCATATAATTTGATTCCAGAAATTCCTGTGATTTTATGCTGAAGACCTAATTTTGGACTTTAACATTTTGGCATTCCTTCAGATATGAAATACTGGCTGCCATATTACACTTAAAAATGTTCTCAAACTCAATCATATTCTTTCTGGTTACAAACCATCCAAAGTCTACCCTAATACTGGCTGCAGTTACATTACCAATCTTGAGGACAGTGGATGCACTTAAAGTAGTACAAACAGCCAGACTAAATTATAACATGCTACTAGTACTCAAATTCTGCTCATGCACAACATTATGCTCCCTACTGCTTTCTATTAGGCCAATAAGCATCTGCACTCTCATTATGTTAACTGACTCAAAGTCAAGCTCATCAGAGCAGAGAAGATCAAATCAGCCAGCCAAGCCACTTTTAAAATTCAGCGTAATGTCAGACTGAAATTACATACCACCTTCTGGATAGGTGGCACACTGCTTAGCATTACTGCTTTCACAAATTGGATTGTAACCAAACAAAAAAAAGACCAAAATCTTGGTTCTGAAGTGTGACCAGACCAATTCACACCGATAACAGGTAATGCCTTGCACATTTTCAACTCCCGGTAAATCATCTTAAAAGTACTCTCATTTCCAAAAATAATATACAGTCAACACGGCTTTGTGAGGGGTAGGTCATGCCTTACAAACCTTAGAGTTTTTTGAGGATGTGACTAGAAAAGTTGATGAGGGTCGAGCTGTGGATGTGGTGTATATGGACTTCAGTAAGGCATTTGATAAGGTTCCCCATGGTAGGCTCATTCAGAAGGTCAGGAGGAATGGGATACAGGGGAACTTAGCTGCTTGGATACAGAATTGGCTGGCCAACAGAAGACAGCGAGTGGTAGTAGAAGGAAAATATTCTGCCTGGAAGTCAGTGGTGAGTGGGGTTCCACAGGGCTCTGTCCTTGGGCCTCTACTGTTTGTAATTTTTATTAATGACTTGGACGAGGGGATTGAAGGATGGGTCAGCAAGTTTGCAGACGACACCAAGGTCGGAGGTGTCGTTGACAGTGTAGAGGGCTGTTGTAGGCTGCAGCGGGACATTGACAGGATGCAGAGATGGGCTGAGAGGTGGCAGATGGAGTTCAACCTGGATAAATGCGAGGTGATGCATTTTGGAAGGTCGAATTTGAAAGCTGAGTACAGGATTAAGGATAGGATTCTTGGCAGCGTGGAGGAACAGAGGGATCTTGGTGTGCAGATACATAGATCCCTTAAAATGGCCACCCAAGTGGACAGGGTTGTTAAGAAAGCATATGGTGTTTTGGCTTTCATTAACAGGGGGATTGAGTTTAAGAGTCGTGAGATCTTGTTGCAGCTCTATAAAACTTTGGTTAGACCGCACTTGGAATACTGCGTCCAGTTCTGGGCGCCCTATTATAGGAAAGATGTGGATGCTTTGGAGAGGGTTTAGAGGAGGTTTACCAGGATGCTGCCTGGACTGGAGGGCTTATCTTATGAAGAGAGGTTGACTGAGCTCGGACTCTTTTCATTGGAGAAAAGGAGGAGGACAGGGGACCTAATTGAGGTATACAAGATAATGAGAGGCATAGATAGAGTTGATAGCCAGAGACTATTTCCCAGGGCAGAAA
Source organism: Stegostoma tigrinum (assembly GCF_030684315.1). Taxonomy (NCBI): domain Eukaryota; kingdom Metazoa; phylum Chordata; class Chondrichthyes; order Orectolobiformes; family Stegostomatidae; genus Stegostoma; species Stegostoma tigrinum. The sequence continues at coordinate 13,821,049 of NC_081386.1, forward strand.
TGGCTAGCACGAGGGGTCATAGTTTTAAGCTGGTTGGTGGAAATTATAGAGGGGATGTCAGAGGCAGGTTCTTTACGCAGAGAGTTGTGACAGCATGGAATGCGTTGCCAGCAGCAGTTGTGGAAGCAAGGTCATTGGGGTCATTTAAGAGACTGCTGGACATGTATATGGTCACAGAAATTTGAGGGTGCATACATGAGGATCAATGGTCGGCACAACATTGTGGGCTGAAGGGCCTGTTCTGTGCTGTACTGTTCTATGTTCTATGTTCTAATTACGTTCTTCATTTATTTTTATTAAGTTCTTGCATAATCCTCCCCATTGTATTAAGTCAACATATCATTCATTTTTCAAGTTCATTTCATTTCATTTCTTGAGGCACTGGAGATATTTTATCCTGCATTTGTAATTTCTAATTCTCTACCGAGTCAAATTGAATAAGTTGTTTCTAGTTGCATCATCTAAGTCTCTCTTGCCCTTTTCAATTTTCTTCAGTAGAACCAAGTGCACTTAGTGCATCACTCTGCATTACAGCATCCCAAAATAATTCAGTGCTCTCTGAGCCCTCTCCAGTACATCAATATCCAAAATCTAAACATAACCTCAAATGATCGACACAAGGTTAATGTTTTGAATTGTAATCAAATATGCTGAAGCATTTCTGTTGTTACTGGTTTATATTGCCCAGACACTCTGTCAATGAATGAACAACAACTGCACCGATATTATTTTTCTTAGTTAGTGGACACTATCATTTGAACTTGTTTAATTCACATTCTACTAAGTAATACATTGTTTAGGTCTTCGGTTCAGAATCTATTTATTATTGCTGGGCACATTTGGTTACCATAAACTAAGAGCTCCACGACCATGCTGTTAACTTATTCATGGAATAGTCAGTAACTTAGTCAATCATCTTTAATATAGTTGCATAGTTGCATTAAAACTGATTTTATGTCAAAGCTTTTGAAACTACAGTTTTAAAGCTGCGCATTTGTTAAAAACATCCCAGGACAGAAAGGCTTACATCATTTAGATTGGGATTCAGTAAGATAATGAGGGAAAGTAATGATTTTTATTTTTAAAATGATTTCAAAAATATAAGCAGTGAACATGACTGAAAGCAACAAACAAAAAACAGAAACAGATAATGTAACAGAAACTCAGCAGGTCTGGCAGCATTTATGGAGAGAAAAATCAGAGATAATGTTTCACGTCTGGTATGACTTTTCTAAGGTAATGTTATATCAGACTCAAAACATTATCTTTTCTTCTCCCTCCACAAATGCTGCCAGACTTGCTGAGTTTCTCTGACATTCTCTGTGCTTGTTTCAAATTTCCAGTATTTTTCTTTTCATAAAAACAAATTTTGGAAATGTTCTGCAAGTCTGGCAGTATCTGAGGTCACAGAAAGAGTTCACATTTTACATTGATGGTGGTTGATCATAGCTATTCTTGTATGATTAAAAGCAAGACTGATGATGACTGGTGGCAAAGGCTGGAGCTTGTCAACATCCATTTAGCAATCATTTTCAGAAGGAGGAGACACAAACCACAGTTTGTGTTACACTTAAACTGGCTCCCACTTTGCTTACAATGATTACAGCTCTGTTCAAATGGTCAAGAAGTACCTTTGAAGATCAAAAAAATGAATCAAACTTTAAAAAGATGTTAATTAGATCAGCATTTTAAAAAAAGGAGAATTTTTAAGTGAAGGAATCTGCAATCTTTCACACGACAGCCAGAAAACATTAATTCTGACTTTCATCAAAAGGAAATAAGCTAAATTTTATCTTGGCTGAGGTGGCAATTACACATTTATGTCGCTGGTAGTCAAACGCTGTTGCTCTAATAATTGGATGTTGCTTCAAATTTCCATAAGCAACTTATTGTCAAAACATTCTTGAAGACAAGATACACAATATCACCACAACTTAGAGATTTCCCAGCAAGGAAAGCAATAAAAAAAAATTCAACTTACAATGGGGTTTGTCAAACCACATATTGCATCAAATAGTCTGCAATTCAAACTCAAATAATTCTAACAAGCTGGAGGTGCACTTCACACATGTTATATCAGTTCCCATTCGTCAATAAATGAATCTGCGAGCAACTAAACTAACTCATCACAATAATTGAATGAGACACTAATGAATTTCAAGTGTTTACAGCAGACTAACATGATTAATATCTGCAATGCCAAACCAAAAACACATTACTTCAGTGTTTGTTGCAATTTTATACCTGTAATGCCAAGCACCATTGTAATAGAGCATGAAAAAGTACAAAACGTTCCTCAATTTAAGCAACAATCTTACCCTGCTAATTAACAGTACCTGCATACCTTTAACATATTTGTTCAAAATGCAAGCTTAGAAAATTATTTCTCAACCAATGACATACTTCAAGATTGTTTTAAAGAGAAATGGAAGAGTGAAACATAACTCTGTTGGCTAAATAAGGAAATACTGAATAAAACAAACTTTTTTAAAAACAGTGAACAAAATTTACTTCCTCACTTCCCTTTCCTTTTAAATGTCCACTGGTATCAGGGATGGGATCTTGGGGACTGAAGTTTTTGGCTTGTTCAGAACTACAGTGATAAGCCTAATCATTGGTGTCTCTATGACTCTTGTGAATCATGACAAGAGAAAAAAAAAATCAAAATAATTTCACAGAAGATCTCCCGGTTTTTATTTGGACAGACTAAAATTAATGCAGAAATCAAAAAAAAATGCTGGAAAAATCACAGAGGGTCCGGTAGCATTCATGAAGAGAGCAAGCTAATATTTCAAATTGAGATGAATTATTACAGTTGGTTTCAAAGCATTTTGTTTTAAGTCGAGAGACAATACTAAGCAAACCATTTTAAAAAGTCACCAGATGTGACACCAAATAAAAACCACAGGAAGAAGCATACTTTAAAGATAGATTTCAGAGAGTGTACTTAACCCAAGGCAGAAAACATTGAAAGGAAACAGTGAACAAGATAGAAGGCAGGGGCCCTGATGATGAAAGTCAGAGGTGGGCACTGTTAAAAAAAAATCGTCAGTGATATGAAAGAATTTCTGCACATCAATAACCACTCCTCTATGTTAACAACAAAATGGCCACTACCTTAAATGAATATCATTCAATATCTTTGACCTGTTGAAATTCAATCAACACTGGAACACAGATATTAATCTGGAACTTGTGGTCATAACAACAGTAAAACTATCAGTACGCCATTACTCTGAAATAACCAGAAACTCCTGGCATCCACACATGCACGGTTGTGGGGGGAAATCTGGAATTGTTGTCAGTGACTCACCATTCGTACTCGGGATGTGATGTTGGAAAATATTGCAGATGGGAACTGGATTTAAAAAAAAGAGTCACTAAATGATGTGACCTTCCACTTTCATGCTGTAGTCCCACCATTTAAAAAGAAATCACTTTGCCAATGCACACAGTTGATTTTTTTTGAACTCTAAAAAGAACACCAAAGTCCTTGTTAATTCTAAATACTACGTTGGTCCTGAAGAAAAAGCACAATTTGATATAATGATAACTATAATCAAGAGTTTTTCTATTCTGCATAATTTTGTCAATTTGCCTCCAATTTTTAGTCTTCCCTACCCTTCCAATAGTCTGTCTCTGATTCACCCTTCAAGGACTTGCCAATCTGTAAACATATATCCACTATATTGTCAATATATGCGCCTGGTACTATGACTAAACTTTGCCCCAAACCACTTCCTGTAAGGATTCCAACCTTCTCTCCCAGTTTCTCGCAATAACAGTGTTATGAAAATGAATACGGGTTCCATTACAGTGTGTCTGATATGGATTATTTTCCTAAATTGACAACATACCTCCATGTGTGTTGGCAAGGAACTCAACCGTGTTATTCCATCACTTCTCCTCTCACGTCTTCTACTCCATGCCAGAACTATAAAAAGGTTCAGTCCCACTCCATCCTCACTAGCCGTGAAATGCAATGCAATACCCTCTGCCATTGCATCACTTCTAAATTGCGACGTCAGCACCATAAATCCCTTACACTTGCCTCCATCTTAAGATGGAGGCAATGGCCTGGTGGTATTATTGCTGGACTGTGAATCCAGAGACCCAGGTAACATTCTAGGAACCTGGGTTCAAGTCCTACCATGTTAGGTGGTGGAATATGGATTTAATTTTAAAAAGAAAATCTAGAATTAAGGGTGTAATGATGACCATGAATCCATTGCCGATTGTCAGAAAAACCCATCCGGTTCGTTAATGTCCTTCAGGGAAGGAAACTGCTATCCTTACCTGGTCTGGCTTATGAGAGATTCCAGGCTCACAACAATGTGGTTGACTCTTACTGCCCTCTGGGCAACTAGGGATGGACAATAAATGCTGCCTAGCCAGCAACACGCTCATCCCCTGAATGAATAAAAGAAAAACAAGCATTCTACGGGGCTCCATTTATTCAGTCAACTCCCAACAGACCCTTTCCTAACTTGAGGCCCTCCGCATGCAAGTACAAGAGATGCACACCTACCCCTTCGGGTTCCTTTCTTTGTTTTTTCCAAGGCTTATTTACTCTTACGGTTTATATTTTTGTATGCTGTATTCACCACCCATGGTGCACTCTCCTTAATGGTGCAGAGACCAAACCATGACTGCTAGTTTGCAAGTACAAAGTTAAACTTCTGGTTGCCTATTTTGATTATTGACTGTACTTTTGTACTGACCTTTTGGTCTTTGGTCACCTATAAGAACCCAATTAAGTTCAATTTAAACTTGAGGAAGAGCTCCACACTTGTTAAATAGGTACTTTATCAGCTTCTGGACCCAACATTGGTGTTGTCAGTGAAGATTCTGATATTCTAATTGACATCTCCATTGGTTCACTTTTCCAATTACCTTTTTTTCCCTTCTTGGGGAGCCCTTCAGATTCCAAGAGACTTCATTGCACTCTGGGTCAACTGGTTCTGACATGACAGATAAGTGCAAACATAATCTACAGGTTCAGCCACATGTGTGGCAGGTAATGATCTGAATCTCAGGTTAGATATTCTAGTCCTCAGATCTCCTCAGTCAGCTGAAGTCTGAGCTGGGAGATGTGACGCGCTTCGAGATGTGACGCGCTTCGAGATGTGACGCGCTTCGAGATGTGACGCGCTTCGAGATGTGACGCGCTTCGAGATGTGACGCGCTTCGAGATGTGACGCGCTTCGAGATGTGACGCGCTTCGAGATGTGACGCGCTTCGAGATGTGACGCGCTTCGAGATGTGACGCGCTTCGAGATGTGACGCGCTTCGAGATGTGACGCGCTTCGAGATGTGACGCGCTTCGAGATGTGACGCGCTTCGAGATGTGACGCGCTTCGAGATGTGACGCGCTTCGAGATGTGACGCGCTTCGAGATGTGACGCGCTTCGAGATGTGACGCGCTTCGAGATGTGACGCGCTTCGAGATGTGACGCGCTTCATGGCTAATGTGTGGACCCACTGAAACAAGGCTTCTAAAAATGGATCACTTCATTTACCTTAAAAGCAATGGGGTAGGGGGAGGATGATGATGTGCACTGCGGGAACTGGTTAGAATTTCCTGAGCATAAATACTCTGCAGATTGCTCAGACAAAAATGTATTATACTGGAAGAACGAGCTGCCTTTCATGAATGCAACTGAAAAAGTACTGAACAGAAACTGAACAGAGTTTTCTATCAATAGGTTAAAATTACACAAAAAAAATGCAGACCTGTGAAACCCACTGTCTGCATTTTTAGAATGTTTATTTTTAAAAGTTTTGATAAACTGAGGCTCTACCCCCAAAGTTAAGGAGTACATATTCTAGAGAAGTAAAATAATTCCTGCCAGACATAAACCCAGAATTAGGCAGCAACTATAAAGAGCTGTCATTATGACAGATTAAAAATGGATGCAAAAAAGATAAATCTTCCCACAAATTGTCAGAAAATTCATCAATAGAACAAATCACCAGTATAATACTGCACATCACTACAATTCAACAATCTAAAACAGGGCTCAAGGATTTAATGACAATATCATATTTAATAATTAAATACAATTCTATTTTAGCAACAAATATATAAATACCCAGACATGGTACTTCAAAGACTTTTGTTTAATGCCCCTAACATACATTCAATAAACACATCTTTTGTAGGAGTCAAAATACACTACAAATAAATGCATGACCAATTACAACTCAAATAAACTTGGTGGGCAAGAATAGAGTGTTTTCAGGCCACATGTTTATTTGAAACCTTGTTTATATTGAGCAAAATTTAAAACACTTTCAAAACTCATACAGTAGGAGGGTGATTAACAATAAAGTTGAAAGAGACAGTAAAGTTGTGATCAAGTGAAACGGATATTTGTATATTTGAAGCTCCTAACCTCAACTATGATACTATGGAGATAATGAGTAAAGCTCCTCGACTGTAGAGTTGTGGGTGCCATCGGCTAGACCAGCATTTTCAAATTCTTGAAGGCAGCACTGAGCTACTTGTTGTGTCTGCTGCAATCCACTGTAGCTATGCTTAAGCAGGTAGTTCTGGATTTTGACACTGCAACAACGAAGGAATGGTGATTTATTTCCAAATCAGGATGGTGTGCGGCTTGAAGGGGAAATCACAGATGATGGTGTTCCTATGCATCTGCTGCTCTTGTCTAACCCAGGTGGTAAAAGGATACCGGTTTGGAGGTTGCTGTCAGTCAGAGAAGCCTCAGTTAGTTGCTACAGCAGATCTTAGATATTTTGCACACACTGTGCATGTTGAAGATGGTGAATAGGGTTCCAATCAAGCAGGTTGCTTATTGGTACTGTGATTAAAGGATTAGCAAACCTAGAAGGTAAGCTACTGAATGCCCCCAAATGGGATTTTCATAGAATCCCTAGATGTGGAAACAGGCCCTTCAGCCCAACCAGGCCACACTAGCCCACAGAGCATCCCACCCATATCCATCCACCTATAACCCACCTAATCCAAATATTCCTGAAAACTATGGGCAATTTTTCGGATGACCAATCCACCTAACCTGCACATCTTTGGACTGTGGGAGGAAACCAGAGCACCCTGAGGAAACCCACGCAGACACAAGGAGCATGCACAAACTCCTCATAGACAGTTGCCCGAGGGTGGAACTGAACCCTGCTCCCTGGCACTGTGAGGCAGCAGTGCTAAGCACTGAGCCACCATGCTGCACCATATTGTACAATTGCTTTCTTCAAATCTGATAACGTCGTTTTAGCCAGCAAAATGAAATTTATTCACAAATTGTTAAAAACGTTAAACAGGTATATCAATAGCCTGTCTTAAGTGGTCTAGCTAACACATGATTTCAGTACATGTCAGTACAGCAAAACATCCATACGTTGCTTTTAGGGGAGGGGGTGGGGGGTGGGGATGTGGAGGCGTCCTCGTTTGAATACCTCAACTCAGTCTTTTCTTCCTACTGCAATCTCCAGTAGAATCTTCCTGAGAAACGCCTCTGAATATTTCAATTTACTGGGGAAAAAAAAAGACCCTACACAGTTCGGATTAAGCATAAAATTAATTTAGATTGAGGCCAACCAAACTTTTGACATAACACAGTGTGCACCTGCAGGAACACAGCAGGCCAGTCTGCAGAGGAGCAGGAAGGTTGACATTTCAGTTCAGGACACTTCTTCAGAAATGGAGGGCATTGCGGGGAGCTCGTAAATAAATAGATAGAGGAGGGATGGGGCTGGGGAAGGTAGGTGAGATGTTGATAGGTGATTGCAGGTAGGCAGTGGTGAGGATTGGTCAGTGGGATGGAAGGAGCAGATAGGTGAGGGAGAAGATGGACAGGTTGTGCCAGGTCAAGGGGGCAGATATGAGGGGGAGGGTTGGACATGGGAGGATGAGATTTTGAAACTGGTAAAATCCACATTTAGACCACTGGGCTGCAGGCTCCCAAGGCAGAACATGAGGTGCTGCTCCTCCAGTTTACGGTTGGCATCATTGTGGCACTGGAGAGGCCCAGGATGGAAATTTCACCCAGGGAGTGGAAGGGGGGAGTCGAAATAGTTTGTGACTGAAAGGTGGTGTTGTTTGTCACAAACAGAGCACAGGTGCTCTACCAAGTGGTCTTCGAGCCTCCGCTTGGTCTCACCAATGTAGCGGCGGCGGGGGGCGGGGGGGTGGCGTAGTTGCGGCCCTTGAAATAAGAGGTGCAGTAGATGTAGAGCTATGGGAATTGGTGAGCTTGAAATAGATGTCAGTTTCGAGGCATTCACCAGAGATGGAGTTTCTGAGCGCGAAGCGAGGCGACAGAGCAGGCGCGCGCGCGAAGGGAGGCGACAGTTTCATAAAGATGCTCCCCACAAGATACTGCCAGACCTACTGGAGTTTTCGTTTCAGGCACCAACATTGTTGCCTTCAGGCAAGTCTCTGGCAGCTTTAACTGGTGCCATCATGTAATAACAGAAGTTTGACAAAAGCTGTTTGAACATCCTAGCTTGGGAATTATGTTCCATAGATCTTCAGTTACATCTATGAATAGTGTATATATGTTCTGATGGTGCACCCCTACACTTTTCTTGTAGTTGCTTGCTGCAAATGCATAATTAGCTGTGCCATATTAAGCCCTAACACAACTTTCATGATTGAGAGGGTATCGACAAGATGGTGTAGTAGAAAGCTTATACGGAACTCTCTAAGCCTCTTTCTTATCATTGAGATTTAATCTTGGATAATTAAAATATACATTTTGGATCCTTTCTGCTTCCAGATGTGGTCTTTGTTAGTACTCAAGGCCCTATGGAATAATTTTTAAGATTTGTTTCATTAGATGTGGGCATTTCAGTCTGGGCCACTATTAATTGCCAATTCTGAAGAGTCATTCTGGACTTGAAACATGAATTCTGTTTCCCTCCCTCTCTCCCTCCACAGATGGCTTGCTGAGTTTCTCCAGCATTTTGTGTTGATTCGAGATTTTCAGCAGCTGCAGTATTGAACTTTCATTTATTACCAATCCTTAATTGCCCTTAGGAAGCTAGTAGTGACCTGCCTTCTTGAACCACAGCAGTCCAACTTTTTCCTGATCCCAGATTTTAAGTTTGCTAGTAGGGTCTATATCATTATAATTCCAATTCTCTGCTGGTGTGCTACCTGATCGAGGGGTTTTGCCTTCTTTCATTTCATTGCTTGCATCATCTCTTCAGTGGGAGGAGGAATTTGAGACCAACTTGCTTTCTCAGGCAGCTGCTCATTTCAATGCAGATAATCTGCTGAGATGTGGGAGTTTCTGTGGAGCTCAGCAAAGTACTCAACCGCTAGCTTTGCATTACAGCCACCTTAGATATTTTTGAAATCAACCTAGTCAGAGATTGCAGCCACCTTATTGGTGATTTCCATCAGCAGTCAGGATAGGAGCAAAAAGGTTGCATTGGGCAGGAAGCATACAGTCATGCCTCTCAGTTACTAGCCGCAGTTCAATGTCTTTTGTGTGTTTAATACGAATCATTCTGAATTTCTCTGACAGCATGCTGGAGGTGTTGATATTTAGCATTTTTATAAGCTTCTTAAACTCTGCTTCTCCATGTAATTGTTGTTCAATGTGATAAAAGCACTTGGAGTGATAAAATACTCCAAGGACCAAGCACTGATTTAAAGTACAGCAGATCCTCTCACTCTTCAGCCGCAAGGTTAAAAAAGGTATGCAAAGATTGTACTGAGGCATTTTTTTGTCAAAACTGTTCCCCACCACAAATGATTGATCTTAATCTGAACAGAATAAGGTTACACGTTTTAAAGCAATACAACAGGAGCAGCAGATCAACAGACAGGAACCTGGAGTTTCATCTAGAGCAATCTAAAGTTGCCTGCTATTGCCCAAGTCATTTTACATTCAAGTAACCTCCTAATCCAATTAAAGTGTGTAAATTTAAACTGAGCAGTCATCTTAAAACAGTAATTCCCAAAAACAACCATATGCACATTAGTATAAATCTTCACATCTTAACATGTACCTTTCAACGCAATTATTCATGCAATTTACACTGTTTCAGTATCTGTAGTCAGAAGATTTTCAAATTGTTAAATGAGATTTACACGCATCATCCAAAGAATGCATTAAAAACATACAGAAAATATGCAAAAGTGTGATTCAGTGGTGGCATTCTTTCTTTAACAAATTAAAGAAATTGCAGTCAAAAGGCCAGAGAAGCCATTTGTGCAATGGAAGGAGATATTTCCACCTGCTGCAAGGAGCATGGACCAAGATTTTTTCAAAATATTTGATGAATGGGCATTGAATCAATCAAGATAAATCAAGCATATTATACTTAGGTACACAGTTCACTAACTCAAGAAAAAAAATGAGAAATCTTTTAAAACTACGAAACTGCTAACTGCCCAGATTGCAGGTTTAATGCAAATATGGTTCTGGACAAAAATAGAACCCATTCAGTTTTTCAGTTGCAATTCCCAAGAACAGGAAAGCAATGTTTAACTATAAATTAAGTATTCAAGGATTGTGTTTCATTTGATTAGTACCTCTCCTTATATATGTTTATTCCGCACTGTATAAACACATACGTACAAGTTTGTGTGTATGCACATAAATTATTCTAGTAAATCAACGGCAGGAAATATTCGGTCAATTGTTAATTTTATGTCAGGGATGGATAATATCTCTGGTTAGTAGTAAACTAAGGGATATAAGCAAAGGTCGGAATGTAGATCATAGGCTAACCATGATCATCTTAATTGATGAGCAGTCTCATGGAGCTAAATTACTTACTTCTGTTCTCATGCTCTTCCTGAAGTAACATTTTAATTTAGTCAAACACTACATGGTAACATTGCTAAGTGAGCATGCTTGAAAATAATTGAGTCTTTTGATTAAACAATTTTAGACAAAACACAACTTCAAAGCTCACCAGAAGTTACTATATTCATTAAATTAGAAATTTCTGAAGAATATTAAGTACAGAATTTTAAGGCTTTAAATGGAACATAAATTTTGCTCTAAAAAAGTGCGCAGTTTTCAGCATTCAACTCACTTCGAAGCTTTTGACCGTCATCTTTTCCCTTTGTTTCTACCCTTTACAATTTTTGTGTTTCCTACCATCATCACCAACTGTATCTTAGATTCTACTAAGAGCTATTCAGATGCCACCTCCTCCAACAGTCTTCTCCCCGATGCAGTAAGATGGCCAGCCTTTCTAGTGAAATTGAGAGATCGCTTCTCATTCATCAACAAATACTTTCGGGCATTTACAAAAAGGTGTCGTGCCTTACAAAATTACTTCACAACTTTCTAAATAAAATCATGACTGAAGAAATTTGAGAGTCCAATAATACTTTAAAAACACAAATTCCAGGTCATTTTTTTTTAAACCCTTCACCTAGGAATTGCATTAACTGTTGGATAATGTTAAAAGTTGTGATAACAAAATTATTTCAGAAATCTATACTCAACATTTCTATAATGAATCAGCGATAGGGAGGCATATCTTCAAGCTGTGTACTAAGCATAAAATAATTCGTTTTGGAATGAGAAAGATTTTCCGGATATGAAATGCTTTACTATAGATCGCCAGTAGAAGCTAAAATCAAAAGACTACTTTTACGAAGGTAATTCGACAAATTGTTGAAGAAATCTTTGATGCTTGCAGAAGGAAGCAACTACATAAATGGATTTAGAATATCAGTTTTAATGGGAAAATTACCACGGGGAAAGAGACATGAAAGGCCAATGATCCCTTCCCAAACTGCATTTTCTATGATATGGTTGATCATAGATTTTAATATTGAAAGCAACATGGTGATAATGTTTATATTCGTGAATAGTTTTTCAACTTCTGATATAAATGTACTACGGACTCTAAAAATAGTAAGCACTGGATACAGTAATATTACTTGCGAAGAATTTGTGAAGATAAACACGACAGAAAACTACAAATATCTGACATAGTACTATTATTATTGATAAAGATCAGACATCTCCGACAGATACACTTCTAAAGAAAACAACCAGAATAGCAACGACAGACTGCCTTACTTTCATTTCTCATAGGAATATCTACATAAAAGCCAAATTATAGAAGACAACCCACTGAAGGTCACAATGTTCAACAATATCAGCCTCCAGCAGCATTATGATTCCTTTTTTATCCCAATGCAAAATTATTTTGGCTAAGTACATATGGGCAATTATGATTAAATACCTATGCTGTAACTACTGAATTTTGAAATCAAGTTGGTAAACATTTCAAATCGATTACTCTGTGCTCACTATCAAAATGACATGCACAGTCTCACCACAGATGAATTCTAGCTCCTCTGTAAATGGAGAAGACAGAACTGGGAATATCAGTATAGTTAACAAAGATAACACAGGTTTGCTTGAAGCTTGTTCCAGGAAACAATATCTTAACTTGTACATTTGCTTGACATTGTCTCAGTTTCACTCCCTATGCTTTGTTGAGCAGGAGCCTGCGTTAGTGATTTTTGCCTGTCCTAAGGATCAAACTATGATTACTGTGTGTTAGTAACCACAGAGACAAAAGTCAAAAGACAGTGAGTCTTTATAACAATGAATTAAATGTCAGCTTAACAATTAAGTGGCAGTAACACAGTCAGTGCCAAAAATGCAATCACTAGATGTATCTGTATTTTTCCACTGCAGAGAAACACAAATATTTCTATCTGTTTCCGATAGTGACCAGCCCCTACGAAAGCACACCACTGTTGCCTTTTCCTCCACTTATGCATTAACAGGATTTTAAAATGTAATATCCAACAGAACTGTTTTTAAATTTATAATAGTTCCAAGTCAATTTATTTACCGCAATACCATCAGAAAGTTAAAACCTGATCAAAGCACAAATGTCCAGAAACAATGCCATATTTCAATAGAAATCTTCAGTAACTGAACAATGCCCAACTTTTGTTACTTATACGTAATATACGTACTCAATGTATCAACCAATCAGTAAGATCCCTATATTTTAGTAAAATAAAACATGAAAGCAGATTAAAACTTGCTCAATGGCCAACACGATGGCATTACACGACTGAGCAGACAACTCAGATTCTAATAAAATTCATTCCAAATTTCAATTACTATTTTCAGGAACCGACACTAACAAGCTTTCCCTAAGACACAGGTCCTCAAAACAGCATTTCTAGATCCCTTGGGGTAATTCATTGAACCATGTGCAAGACAAAAAAAAACCGAAGAACTGAGCAAACAAAATATTAAAATTGCAAAATGAGTGTACGTTTGGAGTTCAGATCAATAATTTCCTTGACATTAGGAAAACTGCCATCTTTTGATGACCTGACAAAGGTGCTCTCTAACAAATTACTAACACATCATTTTGAAAACAGAAAACTCCTTCAGGAAGGTGACAATATTAAGTATTACATAACTAAGTAGTTTAGTCACTTTTAGATTCTACAACACCATTGGGAGTCACTATATTGGTATTTATTCTAACAGTTCTTTTGTCTGTGGATCTCAAAAAACAGACTTACGCACCAAAATTTGTACCATTGACCTAAAAAGGAATATTTTGCATGCGTATGAAGTTACTATTTGATATACTTTCTTTTGAAAAATTAACAACTTTGATTTAGTCATAAACATATGACAACCAATGAGTCATAAAAGGAGGGAAGAAAAAAACCTCACTTGTATGGAATTTTTCAAAAAAAATTTAATACCTCCAAATTGGAGTTCTAATCAATCAATTTACTGCTCCAAAACAAAATGCCGCAGTAGCAACATCCAAAAGAATCTCAGTAGTACAAGTTCAGTAGTACAAGTGACAAGTGACAGTATGCATGATAATCCCTAGAGATAGGTTTAGAAACTTGTTTTTCATTCTGAGGCCCTGTGGAGTATTTTCCTAAGAGACTGCTCATCGTACATTTATTTTGTAGTTGCATTTTTGTGAGCGTATACTACTTTGAATCTTATCACTATTACCCTAGTGACCCCTTGCTCTATTCCTTCACAAAAAAAAAAAAATCGGTTGTTCTCAACTTCAGTATTCTACAAAGAGAAAGGTGACATCAGCACCTCTGAAGCAAGTGATGAGTCCCAAACTCCAAGGATCAATGGCTTTGGAATATAAGATTAGTAATTACACTAAATATTCTTTTCACAGAGTGCTGATTTTCCACACATTCTTGATGAACAGATCAATGGTGGTTTATAGTCGGTGGTGAGCTGTCTTCCTGAACTGATGCAGTCCATGTGATATAGTTACACCCACAACATTGTTAGGGAGGGAATTCCAGGAGTTTCACTTCACGACAGCAATGGAACATGGGATATATTTCCAAGTCAAGGTGGTTTGTGATTTGGACAGGAACTTCCAATTGGTAGGGTACTCCCACGAATCTGCTGCCCTTTATCCTTTGAGACTGTAGAGGTCACAGGTTTGGAATGCACTGTTCAAGGAACCTTGGTAAGTTGCTGCGGTACATCTTTTAACAGTACACCACGCTACTATCATGTGCAAGCAGGCTCCTTTGTCCTGGATGGTATCGAGCTTAGAGTCAAGTCTTCTTATAGCATTCATCCAGACAAATGAGGAGAATTCCATCACACTCCTGATGTGTGCCTTGTGGACGGCAGACAGGCAATTGAGAGACAAGAGGGAAATTCCTCATCACAGAATGCTGGCCTCTAACCACTTTTGTAGGCACAGTATTTATATGGCAGGTCCAGTCCAAAAATTGCACCGTCACAGAACATTGGCCGAAGGTTAGATTATCATTTGTTAGTGATAACCACTGTTTGGCACTTAAGGGACAAATAACATTTCTGCTGCACATTAGCCTAAACCTGACTGTTGTTCAGTTCTTATGGCATATAGACACAGGCTGTTTTAGTATCTTAGTCACTGTAGATAGTTTTGAACATTTTGCAAATCAGCAACCATCCCCACTTCTGATCTTATGATTGAAGGGGAAGTCATTGATGAAGCACCTAAATATGGTTGGGACAACAAGGTGTAGAGCTGGATGAACACAGCAGGCCAAGCAGCATCAGAGGTGCAGGCAAGCTAATGTTTCGGGCCTAGGCCCTTCTTCCGAAACTGAAGCAGGGTGCAGACTCGAAACGTCAGCTTGCCTGCTCCTCTGATGCAGCTTGGCCTGCTGTGTTCATCCAGCTCTACACCATGTTGCCCGAGATTCTCCAGCAATCGGAAGATCCTACTGTCCCTAAAGATGGTTGGGCCTAGGACACCACCTTGAGGAATTCCTGCAAGGACGTCCCCTAAGTAGGACTGATTGACCTCCAACAGCCAGAACCGTGATCCTTTATGCTTGGGGTGTCTCCAAACAGTCTTTTCTGATCCTTACTGACACATAGTTTTGCCAGGACTCAATTATGCAATACTCAGTCAACACTACTTTGATGTCAAGGAAAGTCACTCTCACTTCCGAAGTCGAGTGCCTTTGTTCATGTTTGAAACAAGGTAATGTGGTCAGGATCTGGGCAAGCCTGGCAGAAACCAAACCGAGCATCAGTGAGCAGGTTATTATTTTATAAGCGCTACCGATAGCACTTTCAACAACTATGTCAGTCATTTTCCTGATTAAGAGTAGATTAACAGGGCAGTATTGGTGGGTGAGGGGTTGTATACGTCCTGCCTTTTGTGCGTCAGACAGCCACAAGCAATTTTCCACATCAGCATTCTAGGTGCACTGTAACAGCTTGGCTAGGGGCATGGCTAGTTCTGGAGCTCAAGTCTTCACTACTATTGCTGGAATGTTTTCAGGGGCTGTAACTTTTGGAGGGATGGACTACCTTCACAAGGATTGAATTGGATTGATTGAGTGCCAGCATTTGCAATGCTGAGGACATCAGGAAACCAGATGGATCACTTAATCGGCACTTCTACCTGAAGAAGAAATTTTGATGCCTTAGCCTTCTCTTTTATCCTGATGTGCTGGACTCTCCAATTCTTCAGGATAGCGACAGTAGAGAAACCACCTCCAGAGGTTATTTAATTGTCCACCACTATTCACGACTAGATGTAACAGGACTGCCAAGCTTAGATCTGATCTACTGATTGTCAGCTTATTTGGACATGTTCATCACCCACTGCTTTTGCCGTTTGGTACACAAGTACTCATGTATTGTAGTTTCACCAGTTTGTCACCTCATTTTCAAGCATACCTGGTGCTGCTCATAGTGTGCTATTCTGTACTCTTCACTAAATCAGGGTTGATCCCCTGGCTAGATGGGGAAGGTACCAAAGGGAATAAGTATTGTTATCAGGTCACAGGTTCTGGTCAAATATAATTCTGTTTCTAACAGCACACAGCCTGTTGCAGATGTATAGTTTTGAGTTACTACATTTTGTTTGAATATGTTAGCATGTTACATTTTGGGTTTGAAGCCAGTGCAAGATCCACTTGAGAGTAGCTTTAGAAGCTGAAGCCAGGAAACTATTTAATGCAGCAAGGTTATCAAAAACAATGAGTAATCTGCAGGAACTTATCAGCAAGATATTTCCCAAGTTCTCCATTCTAATAATGTTACTGATTTTGTGGGAAATATCATTGGTCAAGAAATTGTACTATCCAACAAACTGGAAAAACCTTTGTTAAAGAGAAATTTCAAGCCATTTGTACCAATACATAAAATTTCATCTCATGGCAACTTTAAAAGATCAGTAAGCAAATGTTTACTGAGAGCAAGTCATGTTTCCACAACAACATTTCTAAAGTGAAGAGAATGTTCTTGGCCAACTCTTAACATACACAGCCTGAATATCATCTTTCAGGTAATAATTAACAGCCAACAATCAGAAGCAGCTAATCTCTGGCCAAGGACACAATTGGTCCTTTTCTCATCCATCCACAGTTCAGTAGTTAATCATAACAGTTCTTGTCAAAATATGAAATAATAAAAAAAAAGTTGCCATCTACATAAAGCCTGATAACCCTGGTCAATAATTTACAGCAAAGGCCAAATTAATAACCTTAAAGACATAACAAACATTATATTGGTGAATGAAATTTACTAAAACGTTCTGGCTATTTATTCACAACGATCATTACAGGGTTTTGTGACACGGCCTATAGGTCATTTCCTTTTTCAGAAGTCCTTAGGTTGGGGGTGGGGGGGGGGTGGAATTAACACAAAATGCAAGTAGAGGGTCCAGGGGTTTTGTCGGGGGGGGGGGGGGGGGGGGGTGCAGGGTAAATGGGAAAGATCTCCAAGCATGTTAGGAAACCAGCTCCAATCCTACTTAGTTCCAGGCTTTAACCAGAGGTGGCAGCCATCTGGGCAAGCTTTCTAAGGCTTCAGGAAACAAGGCAGCAAAAAAAAAGTAGTGAGGACAACTTCAAGGCGGTTGCAACCACTCCTGTAGATCAGGAAGATTTCTTTATGTGAGCCTCCGTTTCCCACAAACCAGGGAGGTCTCCTTTCCATCCCACCCCCAGGGATGAATTGGTCACAAACATTACGTTGGGTTGTCTTGCCTCCAGCAGGAAACCACGCCTGTTTGTCAAGATCAACCTCTGGATTATGTAACCCATCACAGTTAGAAGGCACAGAATGATCTATCTAGTCCAATTCTCTCCCTACACCATTTTTGGTTCAAGCAGCTATCTATAAGAGAGTTTGAAGAGGAAAGCATCAGGAACTTTTCTCTCAAAATACACCCTTTGAACCATCAGCAACACATTTCACTAACTATGGAAATCTCCTGGAGTCTCGCATCTTCCAGCCATTATGAAAATCTTACTGTTGTAAGTGGCAGCACCAGAAAAAGGATGTGTTTAAGATAATCATGTATTATACTAATTATCATCTGGATACTCTCCCATACTGACATGTGAACTTGATCACAATCACGTTCTCCTCAATCTTATGCCAAAGATAGTTTAAGATTCCAAAAGCCATTCAACAGGCAATCAATTTTTTGAAATTGACCGATCACAATAGGAAATGAACTCATCTTTAACACATACCAATTCCTCTGCAAAGTTGGATTCAACCAAAAAAGGAGAAATCAATGCCTGGAAACTTCACGTGCTGTTGAAACTTTATTCTGGTTAGTGTTTCTAGGACTTGTGCTTCAACCCAGAGCACCAGCGTCAGAATTTGCCATTGTTGAAAACTAATACTTGAAACTCAGGTAATGGGAACTGCAGATGCTGGAGAATCTGAGATAACAAAGTGTGGAGCTGGATGAACACAGCAGGCCAAGCAGCATCAGAGGAGCACAAAAGCTGACGTTTCAGGCCTAGACCCTTCTGATAAAGGGTCTCAGTCCAAAACGTCAGCTTTTGTGCTCCTAAGATGCTGCTTGGCCTGCTGTGTTCATCCAGCTCCACACTTTGTTATCGTGAAACTGAAGATTTGGCTAAGCTGTTCCTGCTACTTATCATTTTACAAATATTCTTCTTTGCTTGGTCCAATCTAACTTATGTCATCATAAATTGGAAAGAAGATATGAACACTGTCCATACACAAAAAGAAAGCGTTAAAGTTTGCTTATTACTCACACATTAAAATTACTGATTCAAATCCAGTTTGTATCCCTACACGTTATCAGCAGCTGATAATATACTTTTGTTAAGAGTACAACTGCAGTGTAAAAAAAAGTAAAAATCAAACATTTGCCAAAGTACAATTAGAGCAAGTGATCCATGAATAAAATTACTGACATTACTCTTCATCCTTAAATATACTCCACACCTCTATTCCTCCAGCTACCCCACTACTTGTCAATTACCAGCTGCTGCACTTCTAACATTATTCGTGTGGGTGGCACGGGGAAAAACATTTTTTTGTTGCTCACGAGTCAACTCTATTATAGCAATGGAGTCACATGTAGGCTAACACAAATGGTTAAAGGTCCTTCGAGACGTACTCTCAAACCTTTTTAGCAAACATCAACCCAAAATTGCCAGTTACAGAATTCATTTTCCAATTTAAATGTGATATGTTTTGATCGCTGGTCCGTGCCATAAACACTGGATGCCCCTGCCCCTCATAACCTGCAGAATCCATAGCTTTGCTTCAAGAATAAAAGAATGTGATAAGCACCCTCTCTACTAGGGCGCTCAAACCACTGTATTCTCAGCAAAGCTGGAGCCTGTTCCTAAAAATCAGGGTTCACTGTCACTTATTTCACAGCAACACAGAAGTGACAGCAGTAATTGCGCCCGTTGTTCCTAGTCATATTTTCTCATCATTCTTGCATTTCATTTAATGTCATCTTCATTTCTTAATCGTCCTGCATATCTGTTTTAATTAGCAGAGTCCAAACAATTATAAATCAGAGTATATTTCCTTTCCACTTACAAGTGAAATTTCAGTACAGTTAATCATCTACAAAATAATTCATCATGAAGAGTATTGCACACAGGGAAAAAAAAAGCAGCATGTTGAGCTTAGCATCAATTTTTCAGATTGTCCACGCTATCAACACAGAAAATAAAACCTTACTCCTGCTGGAATTGCAATCTACGCTTCAAAAAGGCTACATACCATCATTGCGATGAGAGATAAATGGGAACTGCAGATGCTGGAAAACCAAGATAACAAAGTGTGGGGCTGTATGAACACAGCAGGCCAAGCAGCATCTTAGGGGCACAAAAGCTGACGTTTTGGGCCTAGACCCTTCAGAGAGGGGGATGGAGAGAGGGAACTGGAATAAATAGGGACAGAGGGGGAGGCAGGCTTAAGATGGATAGAGAAGATAGGTGGAGAGGACAGTATGGGTGGGGAGGTAGGGAGCAGATACGACAAGAGAGTTGCAGTGGGAGAGAGATCCCCGGAAGTTGGTACAACAAAAAAGTTGCAATGGGAGACTCTTTTGTCGTACTAACCTCCGGGGATCTCTCTTCGCCCTACAACTCTCTTGATGCATCCCGCTCTACCTCCCCACCCATACTCTCCTCTCCACCTATCTTCTCCTCTATCCATCTTCAGTCCACCTCCCCCTCTCTCCCTATTTATTCCAGGATCCTCTCCCCATCCCCCTTTTCTGATGAAGGGGCTAGGCCCAAAACATCAGCTTTTGTGCTCCTAAGATGCTGCTTGGCCTGCTGTGTTCATCCAGCCCCACAGTTTATCTTATGTACCATCATTTCGTCCTTTCAATCCATAGTTAGGTAAATGCCTATCATTGATGAGGAAGGCAAACAGCCTGCTTCATGTCTTTCATCAAGTACACATTATCACTACAAAAGGATGCTGAGGGTTCAATAGAGACACTTTTAGGAATTTTTCTAATCTTTGTACAGCCAGGTACCAGATTCTTTGTTTCACTGATAGGTAAGCAACTAAATTTGTGAAACAAAATGGTAGGAAAGGAAACTGCAGCAACAATTTCTAATTTTGTTAATAACATAAAACAGGACTGGATGTTCCACTAGTGTAGAGGAGTGTGTTTGAGGCCAGAAGGTACATAAATCCAACATGTGGCCTTGCGACCTACTTAGACCCATATGAACTTTTCTTTTAAAAACAGGATGGGGCGGGGGGGGTGTGGAAGAGAGGCACTGGGAGCACCTACCCACCCCTCGTCCTATGGACACCATTAAAATGATCCTTTAATGGTCACTTAAGGGTTGTATCCCACCCTCACCAATTGTAGACCCGGGCTGGGCACGGGTGGGGTTTGGGTCAACACCATGCAGGGATCTGGTGGCATTTGGAAGAAGGGAGGGGTGCAGAATCCTCATTTTCAGATTCGTTGGCCCCCCAAAAGTTAATCCTTCCCTTTTAATCTTAAATCCATCCTCTACTTACTGACCCCAGCCATTCCCCCAAACCCCAGTCTTGTCCATTATCCATGGGCTTCAGTATTGGGGATTGTAATGCTGCCTGTCAACTCTCTGGGGAACTTGCTTTCGACAAAAGGGATGGAAGTCTCTCCCTGACATCAGCATGACTTTCTGAAGTGGAAATCATGCCTGACGAACTTATTAGCATTCTTTCAAGTAGTATTAAGCAAGAAAGATAAGGGATAGCCAGTCAAGATATTTGGATTTCCAAAAGACGTTTGATAAGATCCTGCACATAAGGCTACTTAATAAGATAGCGTGTTGGGTGTAATATATTAGCATGGACAGAGGATCGGCTAACAAATAGAAGACCAAGTAGACGATAAAGAGGGTATCTTCAGGGTGCAAAATAATGGAGGGATCAGCGCTGGAGTTTGCATTATTTACAATGCACACAATTGTATGAATGAGAAAAGTGAATGTACTGTCACTAAATATGTTGTTAACACAAGAATAGGTGGGAAGGCGAGTTGTAAGGATGACACAGAGCTAAGTGAGCAAGCAAAAAAAAATGCTTGGCAGATAGAAAACGATAATGCGAAAATGTGAGGGTATGCACTTGGTGAGAAGAACAGAGGAGCTCGTGCCGAGGTAGTATCCCTACCCTTGGTTCAAGAGTTCTGGGTTCAAGTCCCACCTGCTCCACAGGCATATTGGAACACCTCTGAACAGGCTGATTAGAAAAATAGAAGTTAAATTAAAAAAAAACAAAGGAGCTGAATTTCATTTAAAAGGAGCAGTACTGAAAGCTGCAGCACAAAGGACACAAATCACATAGGGCGAGCATTCAGGCTCAGGAGCTAACAATGAAGGCAAATGGAATGTTGAACTTTACATAAAAGGAAATGGAATATAAAAATAGGGAAGTCTTGATAAAACAACAGAAGGCAAAAATTAGACCACATCTCAAATATGTGAATAGTTTTGGTACGCTGATGCTGAGGGTAGTCCAGAGAAGGGTCACTTGGTTGATCCTGGGAATACAGGGATTTTCTTATGGGGAAGAGGTTGAGCAAGTTAGCTCTCTACACATTTGGATCGAGAAGAATAAGGGGTCACCAGATTGAAACATACAAGATTCTTTCAGGGCTTGTCAGTACAGGTGCATACAGGTTGCTTCCCTTTGTGGAATGGTCTTGGACCACAGGGCATCATCTCAGATGAAGGGGTTGTCCATAAAGCCAGAGATAAGGATGAGTTTCTTCTTTCAGAGGGTGATGAATCTGTGGAATTCTTTATGGCAGAAAAAAAATGCTTTAGAGATATCTTTACATTTATTCAAGGCCAAGATCGATTTTTCATCAGAGAGTTGAATCAGTGTTGTAGGGAAAAGGCAGGAAAAGTGCAATTGAAGATAAACAGAACAACACGATTGCTTTGGAAAAGCTGAAGCAGACTAGATGGTCTGAATAGCCTAATTCTGCTCCTACATCTTAAGCAGCAGCTGTCAATAACATAAGAGATTTCCTCTCCCCATGTTTTAGCAAGGAGGGGTGTGGGAGGAAATAAAAGGTTCTGTTGCTTCTACAGGTTTTCTGAACATAATGTCAGAGTTATACATCAAGCTGTTGTCCACATGCTATGAAACAGAAGCAAGGCAGTGTGAGTAGGTGATTAAGTATACACATGCAGTGAGCTTCAATATGCACATGAACTTGCAGACTTTATTTTACAAATTTATTTGAAGATTGTTGCCAAAAAACATAATTCATATAGCAGGTGCTTGAAGTCTGAGTCTGTGGCTTGCAATTGACAAAATGATTGCAAGTTGACAAGCAAGGCAATGGAGGCAGTGGAGTGGATTAGGAAGAAACAGCATTCTTTAATAGATTGTTGGATAAAACTTCCAATGAGAAAGTAAAATGACTGAGCCATCTGTTAAGTTAAAATTTCAACTTCCTCTTGCAGGCTTCTTCATAAAACTAGGATAGAATGTATGTGACAGAAATGTGCTCTGAACCGTATGCCAATGTCCAAAATTAATTCAAGATAGCAGTCTGGAAATTAAAAGGAGAACCTGTGCAGGAACCAGGATTGGACAGTCAAACATCTCAAATGTTTTAATTGTTACTGAATATTGGAAGTATCATCCATATGAAGCATGCCAATAGAGATCAAGCCATTCAACCTTAAAATGATTTAACTGCATAAATGTATGCTACTCTCTGGAACTCAAAAGAAAATTAACAATGAGAATTTTTTTAAACTATGACTATGGTGCAGAATAGACCACCAATTTTCTGGGGACAAACAAACACAGAGGTCAATATTGAGATTAGTTTAATGTCTGAAGAGTTATTAACAAATTTTAAAAGACACTACATACTACAAAAGGTTTAACCAACAAATCAAAGTCCAATTCTGCACATTCCATCACGTTCACCAATGAAAATTTCATTAGAATACCATTACTATAAGACCAGATAGCTCTCTAAAATATTATTAAACCTGAAAATCTCAATCAATAATTAATAAATTGGCATCAGATTGCTCCTCCCTAGAGGAATCTACCCTCTTATTTTGTGTGGTTTGTTAATTAAGCAGGAAAGAATGTGATTTAAATGAAATGTACAGTAACTGACTGTAAAATAAATAATTGCCATCAGTGGTCAAGATTCAGGGAATGTTGCACATGACAAAAAAAAAGTGTAGCTCAAAGCAAAAGTCGTCACTGAAATCTCTGCTTTGGGGTGAAAACCACAATGATACATCTCTTCCAGATTGAACAAACGGTACAAGTTATTAAATCAGATGTCTTTTTTTGGCAGTTTGCAAATGATGGTTGTACAGAAAAATAGAATGTGATTGCTCTAAAAAAAAAGCTTGTTGTTTAATTTCCTCCAGTTTACTGTAAGGCTTTTGTGGCAGCTGTTGTGCTCCTTATACCCTGGATCTCTTGGTTGAGGGGTAAGTCCCACCTGCTCCTCAGGTGTATAATAACATCTCTGATTGGAAAATATCTACTCCTGATTGCGTATTCCATATTGAGCATTTGAATCCATTCTAAAATGGAAACCAAACATTTAATATCCTCAAAAAGCTGTCATTGTTGATATCAGTTTCATTGTTCTTCAGATATATGGTATTTTTCAACAGACTTTCCGATGTGATTTGAGATACAGATTTGGGAGTGTTTAGTAGGGATTTCTAGGGTTTTGGCACAGCTCTAGCAAAGCAATGGCAATTGTGGCTTTGAGGAAAACTTGGGTGCTCGTCATCCCATGCACCTGCTGATCTTTTACTTCCAGACTGTGAAGGTCATTTTTTAAGAGTCGAAAGTGGCTTGGAAAATTATAAAAGTGCAACTTGTAGATAGAATCACTATTGCAGTTGTGCAGTGGTGGATGGGGTGCCAATCAAGTGAATTACTGTGTTTCTGGTGGGTATCAAAGCTTCTTGACAGTTGTCGGAGCTGCACTCAACTGTTGTTGCAGATCTAACTATCGCTACAACACGTCACCCAGTGAAAATAGCATTGGATTTCCTGACTATAGTGTCAACCAAAGTTGTCATTGTTACATGTACTTAATCACTCCTTGCAAATTTCTATAACCTTTCAAAATAAGAGTTAGCTGAGTAAAGTATTTCACTGAACATACATAAAATATACCATTACTAGTTTTGTAGAACCAATTTCAAATGGCAAGCTTTACGCCAAGTAACATTTACAATAGATTCTAGGCAGTTCGGATATAACGCGTGTTCCATCAATGAGAATTGGCTGTAATGCGATTGATGAATAGGACAATGCTACTTCTGTAACATGATTCCATCGGTGTGCAGAGGAGTATGTGATGACATCACATGATCGCTTCATGAGCTTTCTCATGAACATGCACAAAGTTAGCATCAAAAGAGTCTCTGTGCTGGCATCACATGATCATTTCACAGACTTTGTCATGAAGTCCTTTGAGAGATGTACAGTACAACCTCTTCCCCATCAAGTCTTTTTACCTTGATAAAACATCAAGGTGTTAAATTTACATATTTCAAACTGTATATTCAATTTTATATTCTATTCTAACTATGCCATCCTTTGTGTTAGGCTTTTTAGTGGCTTTTGAGTGATCTTTAGTGATATTTTTCAGTGGTCTGCCCCTAATCTCACTTTTCCTTTAGGCCCTGTTATTTCTACAGCGTGATTTTCAATAACACAATGCTGCACAGGACCGCAATTATCACGTTATAGCAGAACTGGCTGCATTTGGATATAGACTAATTTTTCCTAGACAATTTAAGAAAATCCAAAAATGTCTCTGAATCATGCAGACAAACTGCTAAGCAGTTACAATTTTTGACACCCTCATTGGCCAAAACTAGTATTTCAGAGCTAATAGCAGCTTTAATCTGTAACCAGTAAATTCTCACAGGCTTGTAAATTTTCAGCACCATTCCAGAAAAATTAATATTTTTCATTACAAGTTTAAGGCCAGACTATTAATTCACTTAACTATATAGGAAAAAAATCTACACATATCATAGATCTGCAACTTTAGTTTCTGCAGTGATAAATGCATCAAATGTTTAGAACAACAGAAAGTAAACTCAACACTATTATTCATGTTTCATTAAAATCTATTTGCCTGCAAGTAAGAACACATTTTTTGTATATATTTTCTGGGAATACAATACCCCTGGCAGGGCAATAGGTTAGTGTCCAGGCTTAAATGTTATTGAGATAAAACAGCATTGAGTCTTCTAGAACCACCCCACTCTGTGTAGTGAAGGTACTTCCTGCTCAGCCAGAAGTTCCAGAGTTTTGAACTGAATGAGCTTTAATTGTCACATTACTCGCGTGACTGCAGCAAAAAGTTTACAAGTCACTACTCACGATGTCTTCTTAGGTTCAAAAGGTACCTAAGTACAGATTCTCGAGTATAAATTCTTAGTGAAAGAACAGAAAATAAAGAACTAAAAAGTCTAGCATTACAGACCTTCAAAATGCACAAAACCATTGTAGGAAATTAGAAAATAGGGAGTAAAACATTCAGACTAATCCTTCCACAATAATATAATAAGAGGGAAAAAGGAAGAAATTGAGAGAATTTAAAACAAAAATTCATTTTGTCCATTTCATTGGGCTTAAGGACCCAATCTGCCACCACTGGAGTCCCACGCTGGACCCACCACAATACCGAAGAGGAGGATATGGGGAGTCACAAACCAACGGAAGCCATCACAAGGATGCAACCTTGAGAGATGTCCAAGTTATGGTCATGAGGAAGCTTTAGTACTCCTTCGCTTTACATCACTATCAGTGCTGTCTGAACCATCTGCCGACAGTTCCTCCTGTCAGAACTTGAATTAACAGGTGTAGCGTTGTTCAAATGTTCTTTCTGTGCTCATACCCCCTTTACCACAAACTACACCTTCTGTCACTAACAACTGAGCACTAATGAAATTGTTCAGAAGCAAAATAGAGAGTGAATATTTTTCTACAGAAACCTGCAAAGAACCGATTTTCACATTAGAAAGCAAATCTCAATACAAAAGGATATTTTAAGCTAGGATATCACATTTGCACAATGATGCAACTCAACAGTATCTTCATACATTTATGTACATCATTCTGATGCAGAGTTACCAGACTCCAAAATGTTAACTGTGCTTTCTTCCCACACTTGCTACAAGACCTGCTGAGTTTATCCAGTGATATCTGCAACATCCGCAGTTCTTGGTTTCATCTTTGTGCATTTACTTTAGTTATGTTAATTAATATGACTTCATGATTTAGGCTCCAAATTCTAGCAACTTGCTGATGTCAATCACTCCTTTAACAGTCAGATACAAATAAATTACTTTGCAACCCACGAAACTGTCTTTGATTCATTCATTACATGTAGGTGACACCAGCAAGGTCAGCATTTGTTGCCCAACCTCAAATGGTATGGGCAAGTAGTGGAGGACTGTTGTTTTCTTGAGCCATGGTAGTCCAATTGCATTAACAAGCAAGTACAGCAATCAGTAGAATACTAATTAAATCGAATGGATTCTATTTGAATTCAACAATCTTTCTCACTAGAAGGCAGCACGATGGGTGGGGAGGGATGGGATAGAAGGTGGTGAAGAGAAGGATGTGGGAGTTGGGCAAGGCAGTATACAGGTCACCTTTGGAGATTATTCCCATGCAATGTCTTTGCACTTGTACACTTCCCAACACCAATTGCAAGACATACAGAAAAGTATAATAGAGCATCACCATGGTCATTAGGAACAAAAACCAAACCAAACTACACCTTGGAACATGCGCAAAAGTATGTTATTATTCATTTATACTAATATGTGATGAAAAGGTTCATGTTTATTAAGTAGCCCACACATTTGTCAGTATGCCATTGCTCACGTTTCTTAAATGAATACAATAGCCATTTTTAAAATCAACCCATTCAAACAAGTTACAATACA
Organism: Stegostoma tigrinum; assembly: GCF_030684315.1. Taxonomy (NCBI): domain Eukaryota; kingdom Metazoa; phylum Chordata; class Chondrichthyes; order Orectolobiformes; family Stegostomatidae; genus Stegostoma; species Stegostoma tigrinum. The sequence goes on from NC_081386.1 coordinate 13,848,251, forward strand.
TGCCCATAGCAGGTGGGACTTCAATCCAAAGCCTCTGGCCTAGAGGAAAGGACACTACCACCATGCCTCAACAACCAATGATTCATCCAATACACAAGTATTTTGACTTAATTGTTCAAAGTAATCATTTTCAGGTTAAACTATACAACAAAAATCACAGCATTAAAAGATTTTTATAATCAGCAACAAAGCAACCATCACAGGTTAACACAGTGTGGAGCTGGAGGGACACAGCAGGCCAGGCAGCATCAGTACAGCAGGAAAGCTGATGTTTTCGGATGGGACCCTTCAGAAATGGGGGAGGGAGAAGGGAGATCTGAAATAAATAGAGAGGAGGGTTGGGGCTGGAGAAGGTAGGTTGGGTGGCAATAGGTAAGTGCTGGTAGGCAGTGGTGGGGATTGGTCAGCGAGGTGCAAGGAGCAGATAAGTGGGAGAGAAGACGGACAGGTCAAGGAGGTGGGGATGAGGGGAAGGGTTGGTCATGGGATGAGGTCAGGGCATGGGGAGATTTTGAAGCTAGTAAAATCCACAGAGACCATTGGGTTGTAGGCTCCCAAGGCAGAATACCATCACAGGATGCCTGCATTCCCGTTAACGATAGGAAAATCAGAGCAAATCTGTCGCTTAAAGAAATCTGCCAACAAATCTAATTGTAGTCTTTAAAAAGTACTCTTCAGTTGACACTTTGCTCAAAAAAGAAAATTACTGCTTGCATAAAAATAAAATGTCAATTTCCAGTATTTTAAATTAAACAAAAGTAACAATTTAGCATGCAACTTAAAAAAATTTCATCTGACTTTCCCTTCAACCAAGCCCCCGCAACCACTCATCTCTTGATACCCAATAGATGAAAAGGTCCACTTTTTCCAGTGGTCCTTTATTCAGAATAGATACCCATACATCCCCAGTTTGCCCGGCAAAGGTATCATAATGTTCAAATGACTTTTTTCCACCTACTTGTTTAAAGTACTTCTTCAGAGATTTAGATAATGCTGTAAAACACTTTATGAGCTCTCTCTCTCTTTCCATTTCCTATGTAATAGTCATTAAGGTTTACCTGTTTAAGGAAGACAGATACTATGCTTCTTGCAATCTATTATATTTCTATAGGGAGGGTGAAGTTCACTGTACTATGCTTGCAGTTACATATTAGCAATTGCTAAACCCAAGAGATTAAAATATGGGTATCACAAAACTGAGGTCTGGACAAGAAGTCAAATTCCACAAACTGTCTTGTGCAATGCTACTGTATGAATTATCTCACAAGGAATTTTTGGCTGCAAAAGTAGCTTTCAGATCACTGAAAAAAAATCAAAAAGAAAAGCTGCGCTGGTGCAGCTGCAGACACTGTACAGACAGTTAAAGTGTGGCCCCTATTATAAACGGTTGTCACAGTTAAATAGGGCTGCCGCTCTTATTTACAATCAAAGTCTCTGAGTGATGTTAAACACTATTCTAATTGTTCCCACTGTTTTGAGCATCCTCCCACTTAATTTCAATTACTGGTAAAACTTCATTCACAAGCTTGTTAGTGGGTTATTCTCTGACTGCTGAGTTTTTGAATATATTTAAGTATGACTTTTACAATTTGTCAGCATTACAATGCAGGCACAAGCGAGTGATAGCTCAAAATGACTCATTTGACGATGGAAGCAGTGATCTGTTTCACTCACAGCTAGTGACCTTCAGTAAAATCTCCCTTTCTTAAAAGTTTAGGCAATGGATTTCTAGCTAATCCTGAATCCCAATAAAAAAGGTACCTTAAACAAAACTTTTAACAAAGTGGTTTAGTTACATAATATAATATCTAAAAGGGATGATTTTGTTTTCCAAATATAGTCCAAATATATTTTAAAACATTTTTGACCATAAGATTCAGGAGCAATCAATGGCCATTCAGCCCATCCAATATGTTCTGCCATTCCACAAAATCACATTTATCTGATAATTCCCAACTTCCTGTTCCAGCCCTTTTCCCATAACCCTGGATTCCCTTGTTGATTATAAATCTCCTTCAGCCCTGAATACTCAATCACACAGCCTTAACAGCCCTCTTCTATAAAGGATTCCATAAAATCGGCACCCTCAAAATAATCCTCATCTCTCTAAATCTCCTTCCTCTGAGATTACGCCTTCTAGTTCTAGGCTCTCAAAAAGGGGAAAATAGTCTTTCAACTTCTAATCTTCAATAAGGTCTCTTCTCACTCTTCTAAACTCCAGCATGTCCAAGCCCAACTTTCCCAACCTCCCCTCATAAGAAAATCCATCCCTACCTAGGATCAACCTCATGAACTTTTCTAGACTGCCTCCAATACAGAATAGAATAAAAATTCATTTGAACTTCTATAAAAATTTCACAGTATTAGGGCATTTCCACAGTGCTCTAAAATAGATCATTTGAAAGATGATCATTTATTATGCAGGTAAAGGAAGTAGCTAATTTGCACATCAGAAAAATCCCACAAATATAAGTCATGCTGGCTTTGAAACATGAACTTATTTCTCTCTCCACAGATGATGCCAGAATTGCTCAGTGTCTCCAGCTCTTTGTTTTTATTCCAACCCTTCAGCTTGTAGAGCAGTCTGCTTTTACTTTGGGCAAAATATTCAGGTGATCTGTTTTCCATGTTTGTGGTTCAGACAAACATCTCACAGCACAGACAATCTCTGTACTGCATAAACATGTTAGCCTAGAGATTTTTGCATCATGCAGCATTAGGCTTGAACATACAACCTTCTGAATCAAACGTTTATGCAAAAAGAAAGAACCCTGAACGAGCTGGTTATTCCTAAAAGTGTGCATTCATATACTGCTTTTAAATCTGTCAGTATATTTCACTGGATCCACTTTAAGTAACAACATTCTGCAAAAGCTTCTACAACTTGAGCCTACAAACCCACTAAAAGCCTTTTGTATACATGCGCTGTCAAGCGATAATAATTTATCATCTTCTTCATTATTTGCACAATGCGTGATTGTGGTGCCCTGTTATTACAATTAAGTTTATCCATTCATTTTAACTACAACAAATAGGTATAGCATGACTTCAATGTCGTAAAATGGTCCAAAAACTTCACAGATGCAAATTTGACAAAAATAGTTTGGAAAGGTCCGAAGACAAGTTTTAAAGAAGGAGCAGTTGTGAGGAGTAGGGAGAGAATTGCAGAAGATTAGTGCCTAGGCAGTTGAAGGTGCAGCATCCAAAATTGCAGGAATGATAGTTGGGCGTCTGCAAGAGACCAGAATTGCAGGAATCTCAGTAGCTTATAGGGCCAAAAGAAGTTGCAGAGTTAGGATGGCATGGGTCAATAAAGGAATTTGCAAATCAAGTACAAGAATATTAACAAGTGAGCAGCTGAGTAATCTGGCATAAATGCAGATCAGCCAAAACAGGGGTGAAGAGTGATCAGGTTAGGTGCAAATCAGTTTTGGATTAGCTCAAGGTTCCAGAGGTTACAAACCATAGGTGGCCAGCAAAGAACTGGCAGAATGTCTGGAGGTGCCAAAACACACGGTTGAGCCAAAAGGTGGCAGAAACACGACGTGTCATGGTAGGTGGAAGTAGGCAGTATTGATTTTGGGGAAGAAAGTGTGTTGGGAGATCTCTGACTGATGGCCTGGAGTGGAGGTCAGATGCATTGCCAATTGCATATCATTGACAATAGATATTTTCTAAAGAACCTGTTCAGGGAGATGGTATTGCACATCTCTGGAGCAGATGAAACCTAACCCTGGGCCTCCTGATTCAAGAGGCAAGGACACTTACACTGCACAAGAGCCCGAATATGCTTTATACTAAATCACACAAATAATTAAGCAAATTTTTAAAAAAGTTCAACCATCTCTGTTAATTCATTCAAAAAGACAATTCCTTCTTCCAGTTCATTCTCAAACAATTCCAATTCATTCACATCCCTATTGGGAAGTAAGCCTATGTAGTACTTGATGTACAAGAGAAATACCCTCTGGATACCAGTTCCAAATTCACCTTTAACTAGTTTAAATTGTTTTCTTGTATTAATATTCCAGTTTAATATTTCAATTTTTGAATTTTTCGTAACATGTATCACGAACATCAATTCCTCATACACAAATGAACAAGTGTTTCACTGTAAAATACACCTAACAATAAAAATCATTCAAATTCAAAATCTCACTTCAAGGCTTGAAGATTTACATTTGTCCAGTCATTGTTGATAATTCTGACTTAAAACACAGGGAGAAAGCCTCATGACTCTTCCCTTTAATACCCTGAAATGCTAAAATGTCTTGCATCTTCATGACAAAAAAAAGGAATGCCATACTTCAAATGGACCACTAAGTACATTTATAGTTTTGTACATACCCAACTAACGGGAGATTTTGTTTGAATAAGCTGTTATTACAGTACATTTTAATTCTATTTTAGATTGCACAAAGCATTGCTTGATCTCGTTTTCAGCCGAACAAAGCAGCAAGCAGGGCAGTTCCCAACATAACATCCAAGCTGCTTCTTTCTCTGCATCCTCTTCTTGCTCGAGTTGTGGGTGTGCAAAGGTTTTAGATTAGAAACTGCACAGCAGCAACTAGATGAATATCTGAGGTGCAATTTAAACTGCAACTAAGTATAAGAGCATTGTATTTGGCAGGTTTCCATAGATTAGGAACAAGCCCAAAAAATGAGAGCAAGAGGTCTAATGAAAAGAAGCCATTATTTAAACAATCATTTTGAGTTAAATGATGTTCTTCGATCAGTCAATAAATCAAACGACAAAGTCATCTCTGGCTCAGTAATACATGAAACATATTTTCCTCAACAGATTCCAGTAAAATCCGCAAGTCTTTTGACTACGTGGTGTTACATAGTAATCGCAGTCACATATGACAAGAGTACTCTCAGTAATTTAATCAGCAAGAGGGAAAGGCTACAGCTCCCCTCTTTGGCAACACTGAGGTTCTGCTTTGGGATCAGACTAAAGTCACAAATACTTTGTTGTGATGTCTTTGTGCAATGCATTTTAGGTGGATGCCTCTGCCGCCCTTAACAGGACACCAAAAACAAAAGGCAACTCAATTCCAGAAGCATTTGGCAATTGCATGTCTGCGTTGACAATAGATTTTTTCTAATCAACCTGTTCAGAGATGGTATTACACACTTCTGGAGCAGGTGGAATCCGATAAAGGGGGCAAGTCATGTACAGAAGAATTAATCTGTGCTTCTTCGAAATGTACACAATGAATACAAGAGTTCATGGTCACAGGAAGAGTCCAATAATGCAAAAGAGTGATTAGAAGGAAGAACTGAGGAGAAGGATAATCAATGAACGTTAGATCATAGAACATTACCAGATTCCTCAAGGGCAGAAACATGGGGAAAGTGGCATTATGAGAAAAGATCAAGACAATAGCACTCACTAAGAATGAAGATAAATATTAAAAAATTTCATTCATGATCCGAATATAATCGGTATAGATCATTCGTTCATTCATGTTGGTTGCCTCATTCTATCCAGCTGAATCCTTTTTCTTCATTCAGGAAAACACATTACTGTAGCAGTTGTAAAGCAAATGTAATGCACTGTCAAGTATGGAAATGCCTGGGAAATGGTGAACTTAATTTGCAAGAGCTCTGGGCAGACGATGTTATAAAGTCACCATCAAGGAAGCAATAAAGATCTTTTGAACCAACAGACCCTGCAGCTCTTTCTTTGCTTTCAGGAATGAACAGTGGAAAGTGTTGAACCAGATGATATATCCAATGTAAGTTACGATCCATTGATTCTCTTAGGAGGTAAAGCTATCGATCATCTAAATTTTCGCATTTTTGGTTAGTGCTTCGTCAAGTTCAAATGTATGGTGCCCACTTTACCATGATTTTTCCCCACACAATATTCTGCAGTTCACCTCACTAAATTAGGTAACTAGGCCTAACTAGGCCCTTTGGAGCTCTACTTGTGGCACTGCATGGTAAGGATGGAACTGCTGACCAATAGCAGCACCTTCCAGTGCTCACTCCCCATACAGCACCCAGCTGCACAGTCCTTCAAATGCTGTAAGCCTGGATCTGCACTTTGTCATGCGGGACGTGACCACTAACACTGGGGATACAGGCCAGAAAGTAATGCTTGTTCCACAGTTTCTGGACAGGGGCTGGAAGATGCAGAAAGGTGGGGTGGCATTATCTGTAAACTTCAGACAGAATACAGCCCAAACTCCAAACTGCAAAGATATAGAATGTCGGGTTTTGGTATAAATCAAGGACCAAGCGGATTGTAGCCAATCTCCTGGACTGGAAGCAGAAAAGAACCTGGACTGACAGTGACAGCACTCCTTGATTGACTGGAGTCCCCCCTGACTCCACGAAAGTAAGTTCAACTTGTTGACAGGGTTGTCTGCGTTGACCATTAGACAACCAGATACCACAAATGCACTCTCCGAGAGACTGCATCCATTTAACAGATGAAATTCTTCACAGCATACAACTTCCTCATACTCATATTTCAAACCATTTGGCCCAACAACTCACAACATTCCAAGAATCCTAGACGGGCCTCCACCGCAAATTTCCAAGATGTAGGGGCAGAAGTAGTCCATCAAGTGTCCTCTGCCATTTAATGAGATTATGGCTTATCTGGCAACCCACTTTCCTACATTTTCCCTATAACTCCCGATTCCCTTATTGATTGAAAATCTGTCTAATTCGGCCTTAAATGACCCAGCTCCTGGTGGTAGCCAATCCTACAGACTGACTACCTTCAGGAGAAGGAATTTCTCCTAACTAACTATCTTTCTTACAAAGAAATTGGTAGATGAGAGTATTAAGGTTTTGTTTCAAGAGGAAGTTCACTACAATAATTGTGAAAAAATTGGGGAAACATTTTAATTCAGCTTCTATGATTCCAAAAACGTAGATGGTTCAAAAGTGTATGATGCAAATTCATTGTGCCATGATGCAAATCTGGTTATTTACAGGCACAACGCACCTTGTTTTGTGGTGCAAAGTTGAGGAAGTGAAATCATTTTAACGTTGCATTTGAATTACACGGAATAGTAAAAGTAAGTAGCTTTATGATACTTTCCTGTCACGAGAGCTCTCTCAATTAGAGATGGAAAACTTACATCACACAACATCAAATAAAGCTCTCAATAATATATGGTTAAACCAAGAGCTCAAATCAAATTCAAAACAAGATCAGCTGCATTGATACAGATCACCAGTATTGGCTATACACCAGTTGTCAAACACCACCAGCCATTACAATGGTTGAAGAAGACTACACATCAAGTTTTCAAATTGACTATTCTGATCAGAAAAGTAACATGTTTAACAACTTTGCAACACTTATTTTACTACTGATGTTCTTATTAAGATCACAGTCATTTTCCTGTAGCTAAACAGAAACCAACATCATGACAATGCAGAAAAACTTTTTACAGAGAGTAGGAACTGCAGATGCTGGAGAATCTTATATACAAGGCGTGGACTGGATAAACACAGCAGGCCAAGTAGCATCAGAGGAGCAGAAAAGCTGACATTTTGGGTCTAGATCCTTTCTGAAGAAGGGTCTAGACCCAAAACGTCAGCTTTCTTGCTCCTCTGATGCTGCTTGGTCTGTTGTGTTCAACCAGTCTACGCATTGTTATAGCAGAAAAACTTTGTTGTTTTTGATGCACCTTCGACTGATCAAAATCAATGCCACTCCCATTGTTGATTCAACAAGGTTTTTCCAGTTTGATTTTAGACTGTCCCATGCAACCATTGTTGGCTAGGGAGACTGCAAAGCCATTGTTCATTAACAGCAATCCAGAGATACTGGTTATAACGAACTACCAAAAAAAATTGCCTTTCTGCGAAACCTGAAGTCACAGGTACAAATTGAAAGTCAAAAGATACAACTTTTTGACAAGCCAGTGGAGTAGAATTTAAAAGTATCAGAACGCATGCCTGCCCATCGGCTGAAACAAATATATGGTGACAGTTACCGGGGGGGGGGGGGGGAAGAGAGGAGGAGGAGGAGGAGGAGGAGGAGGAGGAGGAGGAGGAGGAGGAGAAGAGAAAGGGTTTTAAAATTTTCCCTCAATTGAGAGTAGAAAATAGAAATTTGGCTTAAGATGCTTCCAGCTCTACCCCAATCATTTTTGAGCAGAAGAGACTGCAGATGTGCCATAGTCCATCAGTATATGTTAAAGTCCATAATGATGCTGCATAAAATTGACAAATAAATTTGTGATATTTTTCCTGCCATTTGCAGTGTCACAATGCTGGGTTTAAGAAAGCGGAGTAAAATTACTGCATATTCAACCATACTTTGTAAATAAAATTTCAAAATCATGCCAATCCCAGGATTGTACCAGCCTTGCCGCATGTTATCCAAGCTTGACGTAACCATTTGCGCAAAACCAGACAACTCTTAGGAGGTGGAATTTCTGCCTTAAGCTAAGATACGCTAGGACATTTAGGTTGTTTCATCAACAGGCGAACTACAATAAAACGCAATGTTCAAGAATGGTTTAATTGTCTCCAAATATTTTGCCAATCACAAGACATTTCTTGCATGTTAATTGCCTTTATTTTGTCTGACCAAGTGAGAAATTTATATTTATAAAACATTCTCTCTTCCCTTTCCCAGTATCTAATCCCCATCTATCCCTCCCTCCCCAACAAACAACTTCCTCCACAGCTGTGTCAAGCAAAAAGTGTCATTTCTTTATTCCACAAGCGAACGGCTTCAATTTGCTATTATGCAAGATCAAGCTTTCATCTATGCCCAACATCTATTCATAAAACTTCAATTCTCATTTCATTCAAACACAGTGTTCTCAGATTTTGGTTAGGCTTACACCTAGTAGTCTTATTCTTTAAACCGCCCAGCTCCAGACAATAAACATGAGTCCGGAATAGGCCATTTATCCTCGCTAACATATTATGCCATTCAAATGGGGTCATTACTCACCTACAACCCAACTCCAAAAACACCACAGATATATCACAATTCTGCTATCTCCACTGTATATTCTCAACGTCAGCAACATCCCTCAATTACTCAGCTCTTTACTTTCAACTTCAGCTTCAACTCCTCGTAGCACATGCTGTGTACATGAGTGCTCTTACATCTTCTTTCCGCTTTCTTGCCTCCTCCACCAAACACCAAATGCAAATTCCATAAAATATCCTCACTGCAAACTCACATTTTTTTCAGTTAATATTAGTGGGGAAGCATACATGAAAACAGAATCACAGGTCAAAAATATTTCTCCTTTCCCTCATTCATCCCTCCAAAAACAGAGGGGAGAAAGAACAAATGATTTTCTATTTCTTCGTAGCTCACTTATGCCACGCAGCAGTCAAGAATGTTTTTTTTTGGCTTTACAAACATGACCAATGCTTTTGGTTCAAGGAAAGAAATAGAAACCCTAAATTCCTCACTAAAACCCTAGTAAAAAAAAATCCTGTAATCCATGTGGTGGACTAGACAAGAATGGTTCAAATCACTATAAACCATGAATTAGGTGATTATCATGAAGGGGTTAAAAGCTGGGCTTTGCGAGGGCCCACTCACCCAGTATATAAACAAACACCTCTCGGTGGAGCTTGATAGTCTCCAGTTAGAACGTCAACAAGTAACTTAAACACAGCTACTGTCTGGTGGGAGAAAACAATATTTCTTAGTGTTAATATAGTTATCTATTCTTACTCTACTGTCACCTATATAACTTCTCTCTAATAGAGACATATTCTTGAAAAACAAGGAAGGGTTTATGCTAAAGTGTTCATAAGGCCATTTGTTCACTTAGAATTTGTAAGCCTTAGACTAAGACAACAAGATCTCCATACATCTTTTAAAGGTGATTATCTTGCAAAAGTTTCAAGTTCCAAAAGTGTCAGTTACAGTAACTCCAGCACAAACTGGTGTTTCATATTCATGAAGTAATTGAACACACAGCTCTTAACTTTTAAATTATTTTTCTTTCTTTTCATTTTAAAACCACCTACTTGATCATGTTTTTCACTTAGTTACAGATAAGGGCCAGCCTATTCCTTTGCATTCAACTCAAACTAAAAATGTGATCTTGTGATCTTCTGTGGGAACAACAGGGATTTTATTTCAGCAGATGCCCTGAAGATACTGTTGCTGTTATTGTGCAGAGTGCTTAATGCCATGACGATTACTATTTGGAAAGCTTTTTAAGCTGAACATTTTCTCCTCTGCCTCTCCCTCTGTGACGCTGATTTATTTATTCCAGATAGCTAAGGCTTAAGTAGGAAACCTCTGTCCATAAATAAAGATCAAGTGCCACCTAGATGGGTCTCACACCCCAACTTCAGTAGAATACTGTACCAAAACCTTGTGATCCTCAAAAAGTTGTTCTATTTGGCATTCACTTTTTAAAGAATTAACAAGAATAATGATACTGCCTCCAATTCAAGATGACTAGCTGCCAATTTCTGTTCCCCTTATTCACAGATGCCACTGGAATTCCATACCTGATCTGATCATTGAACAATAGTTGTTTATTTTGGTTCTACAGTAATAAATTTTGTTTCTTAACAGCACATCTCTTCATAACACAATAAAAAGGTCAGAAATGCTGTGCGCAGTCCCTGTATTGTAGTGTTAAAGCATATGTGGAAAGGCACTGGAGCACAAACCTGAGACTAAATCAACTGAAGGCAGAATCTCCAATGTCAGATTAAGAAAAGGAAAGCGGGGTACAGGACCAGACAGAAGTGATAGAGGGATGCAGAAGAGATCAGACAGGAAGTTTTGTGGAGGTCTTGCTATGGATAGAAAGGCAAAGTCATAGACTGATCTCTAAACGAGGGCAAGAAAATCTTTAAGTCATAGCATTAATGGCCTGACAGTCCACATATCTCAGCAAAGCTCAGTGATCAAAATGAATGGGGTCTAGATTTGGATGGTAAGACAAAGATCAACTGAACCTTATACAGGATGACATAAAAGGGTTAAGAATTCTAGGTTAAGTGACTAGCAGCAATAATATATGACCGTGGCTGGAAGTAGAATGGAGGATACTTGGATGTGAAAGAAATGGGATACAAAGACTATACAATCAGATTGGGTAATCAAAGGTTTCCAAACATGTTGTGATTTAGTGAATTTGCTCTGAAACCTCAGAATGAATTTTCCCATCCCTCCAACCACTCAGCTGAGGTCACTTCAACATTCACGATTTAAGAAAAAAATGTAGCTTTTAACTAACTGGTTGGAATTGTTTGAACAGGTAGCAGGGAGAGTTGATACAGTTAGTTAATGTTGTTAATACAGTGCACTGGTTTTGTGCTATAGCAAGGTTTGTAGTCGAGCTACCTCGAGGTAAGTACAGGGACCCAAGCTTTCCTCGAAAATATTAATGAGCTAGACTTGCATATGCAGGGGAGAATTCCAAAAGTTGACAGATGATATAAATTGGAAGCATTGTGAACAGTCAGGGGAGAACAGTTTAAAACTCAAAAAAAGGACATTGGTAAGTTGGTAGAGTGGGTAAATAGGTGATGGATGAGTTCGATACAAAGACAGGAGATACATTTTGACTGAAGGATCATAGAGAGAGAGACAGTATAAAGGGGACTACTCTAAAGAGAGTGTGTAGAAAAAGAAAGACCTGTGTGTTAGTCATTAAAAAGGTGCTAGAACAGGCAGAGAGAACTGGCAAGAAAGAATTAATAAAGCTTTAAGTATTGCATAAAGGCACAGAATACAAAGCTCAAAAGAAATTATGTTAAGCTTATATAAAACACCAGTTACACCTTAGCTGGGGCATTGTTATCATTCTGTGTCCCACACTTTAGGGTGGGAACACCTTGGACAGAGTGCAGAAGAGGTTTACACGAGTAGCTGCAGGGATAAGGAACTTCAGTTATGAAAACACACTGGAGATCGTGGAGCTGATTTTGTTGGGAGAAGAGAAGGCTCAGGGGAGATAGAAGAATTCTTTGCGAGGGGTCTGGACTGTAGATTGGAACAGTTTCTCCCATTCATAAGCAGATTAAGAATGGGAGAGTACAGGTTTAAAGTAGCAAATGTGATGCAGGGAAAAAGAGAAGTGTGTTTAGCAAGACGAGCAGTTAGAGTACAGAAAGTACTACCTGGACATAAGGTGGTCATGGAATTGAAGGAGGCATAAGACAATTATTTAAATAGAAAGAATGGGCAGGGTAATGGACAAAAGGCAGGAGAAAATCACAATGCTCATTTGGACAGCCTGTGCCTGAGCTGAATGGCATCCTTGTAACAATTCTGTGCAAAAATAATCATAATCATTTCTCATTTTTGCACTGCCAGACTAACATTTGTTTGAATAGTGTTATACTTCCTTAGAAAATACCTGCTCCAGAGAGGCCCACCCTGTATCACGGTCCAGAATACTCAACACCAGTTTGTTTGAAGTCAAAGGTGTGTGTTGGGCTTTGACAATGATTTTAATCTGTTTCTTTTGGTTAGCAACCTGGTTAAATACCAAACAGCAAGAGAGAATAGAATTTGCCAGTGTTGTGTTTAATTAATTCCCCTTGTAGGGAAGAATCCAGTAGATGATCACAATAGTTATTGCCAGAATTATTTTTATCCAATCCAGTTGGAAAGCTTACGAACCCATATGATTTTTGTTGTGTTCCCGTAAAGAAAACACTGAAAATGTGCTTTGAAATAAGTGGAGATTTTCTAAATACTCACGGTGGCTCAGTGGTTAGCACTGCAGCCTCAGTGCCAGGGACCCAGGTTCGATTCCAGCCTCAGACAACTGTCTGCGTGGACTTTGCACATTCTCCCCCTGTCTGCGTGGGTTTCCTCCCACAGTCCAAAGATGTGCAGACTAGGTGGATTGGCCATGCTAAATTGCCCGTAGTGTTCGGGGGTGTGTGGGTTATAGGGGGAATGGGTTTGGGTGGGATGCTTCAAGGAGCAGTGTGGACTTGTTGGGCCGAAGGGCCTGTTTCCACACTGTAGGGAATCTAATCTAATCTGAATATCATTTGCCCAAGTTGGTTTTCCGTCTGAACCATTAAGAAAATCTTCACGATCATAATACTAGGCTTCTTCAAATCAAATTAAATAAATCTACTGTTTCAAATCAAATTCAAACAAGAATCAGTGAAAAACACCAAATGTTTTTAAACAGCTCTTTAAAATTATTTCAAAAGGACTAAGACATATATTTATGATGCTTCATATTTTTGAAAACATTGTTGGAATATTCCTGCCAAAAAGCCTTTCCTCAAAACAAAAAAAAAACTTAGTACCCGACAATGATATTATTAGATTGATCGTTTCCAGTGAGCAACAACTTGCCTTTGTATACTGCTCCACATATTAAAAAAAAACACTTTCATCCAATATGTCCTAAACAGGAAAGCAAGAATTAAATCAGACAGACAATGATACTGGGAGGTAAATGCAAAACCACCAGAGAGAGACTGCTTTCAAAAAGAAATTAATCTGAAGGCAGAGGCAGGTAACAAGGAAGCTCTTTCTGGAAGACGATGCTGTGAGTGCGGGGTACGGAGGCCACATCGCTATTTGCGGTAATCAGAAGTCAGGGGATTCAGGGTGCAGAATGAGAAGATGGAGAAGATTCCCAAATGAAATAGACAAAAAAAAGCAGCAGACAGGTCAAACAGCCAAGCCCAAGGCAGGTTATCTTTAAAGGCACGATGAGGAGGTCAGTAGAGAATATAGTGATGTAGTGGTTAATTAGGAAATGAGCCAGAGGCAAGTAAAAATAATCATGGCAACAGAATTGACAATGGCATAACTAGACCAGACTTCATCCCACTAACTCCTAAACTACCAGGAAGCTTGATGAAATTAGGACTTTTTTGGGAGTTCAAATTTAGAACAATATAAATACCACTACAGCACATCTTATGAAAATGTCTTCTAAAATAAGAGTTTATACAGAAGATTGTGGACAGCATTTAAAATGTAGGCAAAAAGTGTCAGGGAATAAAAACAAAATAAAAAAGTAAAGAAAAACACAAACATCAAAAAAAAACAGACCCTAGATGAGGTGAAGCACCTTTACACAGTTAATGTTTGTTGTAACTCTGTACTTACAGGGTGCAGAAATGCAAAGTCTCTGCCAGAAATCAGTATTTTGGCATTTTTTGAAGACCAATAAATTTTCATAAGAATGTTGAATGTGATGGTTTCCAACAAGCTCAAAAACATCCAAAGATGGAAATTTTGCTCAGTGACCATTTTTCGAATGAATGAATCGCTACACAAGAGATAAGTTAACCATTGTGGCCACAAATCAATGAGGCAGCAATCGCTTTGGTGAAAAATAGACGCCCAAGGAGCAAACTGTGCACAAGACTATTCTTTTTACAATGGCACTTTAAAAAGGAAAATGGATTACAAAAGAAACAAAAAACAAACAGTCCTATAGTAAAAACTGCGCTTCTTAAGCATCCAAATTACAACAACCTCACTGATCTGTGGCTTCAACAAAACCATGAGGTATTAGGCAAACCTTGAATCAACTTCCTTTAATTTCACCTATCAGTAGTTTGGCATGATAACTGACGTTATTTGAAGTTGCATACTGATTTTTAAAAGAATGATGTGCATTGACTGAATAGAAAATACCAGCAAGCTGGTCCGAAACCATCATCCATTCAAGTCATTTTCCTGTTGCTTTAACAATTGGTCAATTGCACTAAAACTTCCATTCCCATCTCACTGCTGAGCACGTGAAACAGAGCTGATTAAGAAGCTTTTGGTAAAGGGGGAATTAAAGAAACCATATCAACAATTGTCGATGGGCCCTACATCAAAAACGAAATAAATTACATTTCAGTAGCCGCACCTTCATGTCTTGTGTGGCAGAACCTGTTTATAACCATGGAAACAGCTTGACACTTCAGATGCAAATAGTTTGTGTACAGATATGAAATGAGTTATAAGCATGTTATCTGCAATACTGCATGCCCTCAAATTTCATCACAAAATGAGTCACAAATCCTTCAAGCTTTTTCGACAGGTTCTTAATACAGATCTTGAAGGAATATCCGTGACTTCAGACTTCCCTTACAAGGACACTGGTCACTCATTCATCATTAGTGTGCAGGCTAGTTTGTGTTTTACCCAGGTTAAAATTTTCACTGTCCAGAATTTCAATTGTTTGCCCAAGCACAATTTTATTTCCAACAATTGTACGTCACCTTACATCATTCTTTCCAATACATCAGTACTCATTCCAATGTAATAATCCTCTGTGAATGTTAAGAAATTTCCGTATGTCAATCTGGTATAATTAAGATCGTAATGGATTCTATTTCTAAACAGCAAAATGAATTGACCTGAACACCGAATATACAGCAATACTTTAAAAAGGCCCAGGGTGGAACATGAAATAATTTAAGGCGCAAAAACACGCTAAAGATTTCCAAAAAAAAAATTAGAAAATACCCACCTCTATTTTGTCACCTCACTATGTTGGTTTTAAAAGTCTGTTTAACTGCCATCTATTCTAACTGCTACTCCAATTATTATAATGAATCTACAAACATTTGGAAAAATATTAATTATAACATTTTAATAAATTTGACTGGAAAGCCAGTCATGCTTATAAACAATTTGAGTCACTTAAAAGTAATAATGTCAGTAAATTACAAATCAATGCAAAACTGGATAGGACAAAGTCTTTAAGTGGAACAAAAATCTGCTAATCATAAAACAAATTTTTAGAAAGCTAAATTCAGTTAAGCTTTATAATTTTTTTTTAAAGAAAAGAAGAGTCTGAAGTCCAAGCAGTGAGTACAGTTGATTTAGAGCTTCCGACAAGCAGCTTTAAGCTTGCACTTAGAGAAAGAATTAAGTGAATGCTGAGAAGCTCATGTCTAGTCAACACTTAGCTAGTCTGAGAAATGCAACATTTTCTTATGCAAACTAAATTGGATCCAAACAAGTTTATTGCATCTTCCTTTCTCTTCTCTCTCATTATTCCCCCACTCACCTAGTAGTCTATACGTCAGATACATTTAATGCAGGTTTAATAAAAATCTTACCACTATTTCTGCTCACTGCCTGAAGGACAGTTGACAACTGAACACTGTAGTGACACTTCATATCATTATTACATTATATACTGTCAGGACACAAACAAGCACAAAAACAAATGTTTGTAGTATGCTTCAGTTGTCTTGTTACATTTACATCATTTTTAAAGTCATGATAGATTTTAATAACTATAGATTCTGATTTAATTACAAGTAGTACGGTATCAGATCATTGATCGTAATGTTTTCAGAATTTAGACAGTCACAGATCATATACTTTTTCAACACTTATTTTGATCTACAAACTATCGCAGTCACAGCACCAAAAGGCCAAGTAATAATATGGAAGTGCCCCATTAAATCAGACACAAATACTTATACAGCCCAGTACGAAACAGTCAGCTTCCAAAGGAAAGTACAGTTAACCCAACTTACAACTCAAACTTGTCATTAAATAATGGCACCTTTCAGTTGTTTTTCCAGATATTAGCCATTTTTTTAAAAAAACATTACAATACAAGCCATTCGCAAGGTTCACAGTTTCTTTTTAAAACATTTTAAATCAACACATTCAATCCTAGGAAAAAAATATTTTACCTACACAAACAATCTGCAGAAAAAAAAATGAAATAAATCTGAAACCGCAGTTCTTCCCAGTCATGCAGGTATGGAAAACAACTGTTGTGTGATGGACTCAGAAACCAACTGTTTGTAGTCTATCACACAGGCTGACTAAGTCACCAAACGCCCCTGGCACAGTGGACACCTCACGCCTGTTTGAAAAGCGGTGGCAGCTGAAGGAAGAGATATTGATGGCTCACTAGTGGTTGAACAGCTGAGAAACCATTGCTGTCTTCTTCTATTACACCTACATCAGCAAAGTCACAGCTTGTAAAAGCCCACTTGGCTAGGCCTTTCAGGCAAATTGCTCACTCAAAGCACAAGGCAACTTCTCCCTCTGTTCTTTAAATCAAACAACCAAAAGTTCAGAAATGAGAGTTTATTATTGTCAGGTGATCTGAAGAAAAATCGAAATTACAGCACTGACTACTGTATCTACAAATAAGACTACACAATGAAGTAAATGTCAGGAGAGACAAGCTTTTGCAACAGTAGAGTTATTTTAATTACAGGACCTACACAAATAAGTTATGTTGTAATTGATGGGCTGTAAGCCATTGCATCAAGAAACACAGGTGTGGAGTAATTTCTTAGATTAAAGAAAATGCAGTCGAAACAATGGGTGTTTATTCACAGTCTAATATATTATTTCCACTGTCTCATGATTTACTACTGTATTTATGATTCTTCCCAGGTCCACAAAAGCAGAAACTAAGTTTATTTTTAAAACAAAACATCACACCAAGATAGCTGTATATCTAGTTCTAATTATGAATTAAAATATTTCAATGATTTTAACTTGATCAACATACTGAATTAATAGTTTTGTGTCACAATGGGTCTAATTGAAAACTACTGAGAGTGGATTAACAGGATTATCAAGTGCAACACTGCTGCTAGATCTTTTTAAGATTAACAATGAAGATTCCTAAAGCTCCTTCAGCTGTCCAAGAGTGCGTATGACATCAGTAGTTTATCAAATAGAAAGGTAATCAATGACCATTATTAAGCCTCATCAGCAAGGTCCTGAATAAAAGCATGAGCTAGATTGCTCTGTGACAGCAGGAATCATGACCTACTATAATAATTAGTTGATGACTGGCCATCAAAAGAATGAGTCTGCTCATATTCTCTCAATTTCGCACGCTAGGGAGTTAGATATCTAAACAAAAACCCCAGAAAAACAAAAGAAAACTTAAATGCTCCAGCATTTCTGGGTTTGCATGTTACAATAAGACACAGTACAAAACAAAGAAAAAAAACCTAACACTCAAAACACACAGCAAAAGCAAAAACCTGTTTACGGTAAATAACTGCAAACAAAAGGTAAAAACAAATCAATTCTTGCATTCCATGAGTGAGTATTTCTCTTGTGCACTAACGATAGTGAGAATGTACACATATTAAAAAGGATGTTACGGTTTTGGTATAGACGTTACAAGGAGGAAATCATCTCGCGCAGCTCTAGTGTGCAATTCTATATTTTGAACTGTAATTTGAAAGATTGTAGGGATGGTATGGAAGAGGGGGAAGATGGAGGCAGGAATAAATAAATGTGAGCAAATGGAATTCCAAAAAGTGAAATTCATTAGCCAGGGTTCTACCCAGGACTTCAGTAAGTAGCATTCAGTATAAGTGCATTTTCAAAAATTACGCTGCACATATCTACCCCTATCAAAACCTACTCATTTGGGAGGCCTTTCGTGAGGAATACCATTATTTGCCATTTTGAGGGCTCCACTAACACAGCTGCAACATTCCCCAGTTGAACAGGTGGGAATCCATCTACCAATACAAACGAACAACAGGAGGTTTTGGAGCCCACCCAGCTTTTCAGAGAAATGCTTCCACCACCACCTCCCCCAGAACCTAACAGGATGGTTGTATTTTTTGGCACAAGCCCAAAATACTGGTGATGATAAAAAAAACTTGAAGGCCAACTTATTGGGCCAGGAATCATCCACAAAATGAAAAAGAATCAAAAATAATGATCAACCAAAAGTTTTGTTTAACATTTTCTTTTTTTAAGAAACGTTTGCTCCTTCTGGTCAATCCAGTCCAATCCTCTTAGCCGAAGACTCATTCTTTAATATTGTACTATAAAAATTGCAAAACCCACAAGTGTCTCCACAAATTTTGCATTCTCATTGCCTAATTAATATTTGAGCAGCTCTCCTTCTTCTGTCAGTCAATCTAACGAAGGCAGATTTTATTTTGTACAGAGTTGCCTGGTGGACCTGAAATATGATCAATCGTAGTCTCCAAAATTAGTCATCAATTAAAACTTTGCATCCTAATCCTCATAAACACAGCATTTTGGAACCTATGATAAAAAAAATAGCATGATCACAGGTTTGCCAAACAGACTTTGAATCAGGTGGTGCAAAAATGAACAGCAAAATAAAATTCTTAATTAAACGAAAAAACAACAACCTCAGTTGAAAGCAGCCAAGTAACCCAGGTAAAAGGCACTTCAATCACTACATTCAAAATTAGCGAGATTCAACCAGTAAAAAAAACACACAACAATCCAGTTAAATTCCATTGGTGCCGAAACTGAAAGCATCTGGAGGGATAAAAGATAATTTCAATGCCAAAGAGCTATTGAAAGATAAACAGAATAAAGATGAACACAATAACTTGCATTGGTACATTGCATTTGATTGAGGGAAAAAAAAAGAGCAAGCACAGAAAAATATATATTTAATGCCATTTTAAAATAAACAAAGCACTGGAGTTAAGATAGCTAAGAACATTAATACAATATTTTGCAGCATATGCATTAAACTACAAACTTGATGCAGAATATTGAAATCCACAAAACAACTATGAGATTTAACCCAGCAATTTAGTGAGAACTCAGGTTATGCATTAGGCAGTGACACTACTTTAAAGTAAATATGTTTTGCAAAAAAGGAATCTAAAATTTAGGAATACTCCAAGCTTGGTGTGGTTTTCTGCAGTTTAAAAGTTCAAGCCAAACAACAGTATTGAATTATCAACTTCCAAATAAAGGCTAATGAAGTATCTTGAAATATTGGAAGAGCTTATATAAAAACATGACATTCCAGATTCTCAGCCACTAGCCGTCTTTAAAAGGTTTAGGAAAGGATTGCGACTGCCAAATGAAACCTAAAATTTATATTCCGCAACCAAACTCACACAGCTCATTAGTCTTAATTCAATTCAGGAGTAATAAAAAATTCCATATTGCAGTTTGCAGCTGTGTATGCGTAGAATATGATCAGTTCATATTTTATAAATACAGTACTTTGCAGTAATATGGGACATTGCACAAGGGACTTTCAGCCATGCAGCTGTGCTAGGTCAATTCTGAAACTCATCTTTGTAAAAGATCTAGTGCCATAAAAGGTAAGGAAATAAATCTAGTGCCATAGTGGCAGGAAAATAAATGGTCTATGTTTCGAGGTAAGCCCATTAGCTGTACGCAGAGTAACTGTTTTAAAGTTGTCACACATCTTCCTTTTGAATAGAATAAACTAGCCATTTTTTAAAAAAAAAATCTTCAGTACATTCTGCATTTGTGCAAAACACGTTGTCAGACTTGAGGTTTTAATAGATTTCCAACAATTGGGAAAGCATACATCACAGCCCATACCCAGTCCCAAAAACATTTGGGTTTTGGACTTGCCTGAAGTGGTAGTCTTGAATTATTAGAATTAAAACTTTCGATTCTTCTGCTTCGGTTGGTATCATAGACCAACATCCATATTCCTTCAACATTCTTGAATGAATGAAATGGTAATGCAATTATGACCAGAATTCTTTGTGTTGTTGATTGGCTGAGACATCAGGGATAACTTCCCTACTGTTGTTTGAAATAATGCTAAATGGAATCTTTTACATCCGCCCATATGGGACCTCTATTTAACATCTGATCCAAAAAAATAGTAACTTGCACATTTCAAAGCTTCCTCAGGACTGCGCTGATGTATCAGTCTTGAATCTTTTTGTACTCTTAACTCAAAGACTTGAACCCAGAACATGTGCATGCACAAGCAGACACATACTCATGTGTGTGTGGTGAAAAGAAGGGTACTAGCAATGGAACCAGCTGACAGAGATTGAGATGAGGCCTTAGTCAAATATATAACCTTAACTATTTGGCTATTTTACTCTACTTAACAAAATACAATACAGTTAGAGTATACTATTCAGCGGCAACACACCAGGGGAGGGCGATTCCAACTGTGTCACAAACCTCAAAAGATCAAACAGAGCAATGAAGCTAAATGGAAATGATGTGGTCATTTCAGAAAACTGACCATATGCTTTTAAGAGCTGTAACTTAGCTCGGGCAGAAGATGGAAATAATAGGAACTCAGGATAGAAATGCTGGTGAATAAATCATGTGCCATGTGACTGAATGATGTTTGGAGTCAGGAGGGGGGGGTGTGGAGAAGGAACAGATGGCGAACCGATACTGATCGATGTTGATTTTTTTTTCATAAAACACTTAATGTTAAATATACATAATCTTGATTTGCTATTATTGAATATTCCTATTGGAATTCAATTGGGATCAACAGCCAGGTTTTAATCCACAAAATATCATGAAATTGCTAACAGAAGACAGTTCCTTTCTCAAGATTGACAGCAGACAGAGGCAGCGGACCTGGAGACATTTCAGAGAGGAACCCAAGGGGAAGCTAGAGAGAAAGGGCTGCTCCGGAATTCAAAAGTGGTGCAGGGAATCGAATGGGGGAAATGCAGGAGGAGAGGGGAAAAATGACATTGATGCCTTATCCAGCTATGTAAACATGCAGACAAAAAAAAAATTTAAGGATAGGGTTCGAGGGAACGTGGGATTGCAAAACAAAAAGGGTCAGACATCGAGCAATTTTTTCCAGATCAGAGGGAAAAGGGGTGTCAAGTTATAGAAGAGGTTGTGTTTGTTTGATTGTCACTGAATAAAAGGTTAGTTCAGACATTTTTGTAAAATTAGAAAATTGCTGGAAAATCTCAGCAGCACCCTGTGGAGAGAAATTAGAGTTAAATGTCTTCGGTCCAGTTCTGAAGGCTGACTAGGCCCAAAACATTAACTTTGATTTTTCTTCGCAGAAGTTGTCAGACTGGCTGAGATTTTTCAGCAATTTCTTTCTGTCACATATTTCCAGCATTTGGAGCTCTTTCAGTTTTTGTCTTTTAGTAAAATCAACTGATCATCTAATATTGTATGTACAGCCCTACTAGCAGAGACCATTCAGGACTATCCTGAGACCCTTTTGACATTGACAATATGTTACAGATGACTCGTATTACAAAACAGGAACATATTTTTTCCAATCATAAATGTGACCTGGATGCTACAAGGGGATTACAAATTTATCTGGGATAATTACAACAATTAACACAGCAGCATGGAAAGTTCCCAAACTTCAAGCACTTATGTTTTACTAAGTGACGGAAGGTGCTTCAGTGATATCCTGCATGACTTGCGCACTCATGCCATCACTGAACAGATCATTACAAAATATCTTTCCACAACATAATACTTCAGAAATGCTTAGAAATCATCATTAATTCCCCCATCCAAACACTCCGTTCCCTTTGTGATAATCACACCCAGCTAATTGAGACAATAAATGTGTTCAAGAAAACTCATATTAGGAAGGTAAACTGAACATCTGAAATGTTGGCAAGATCATGTAAATTATTCTAATGGGAAACTGGTCATAAAGCACACTTTTTTTTGTATATGCTACAGGTAACTGAAGTGCACAAAAGATCCCTGTACAATGTTATATGAAGGTAATATATATTCTGAAGTTATCCTGCAATGAACTGCAAAAGCAGTGGTATTATATGCAAAACTTTTAGGAATATGGAATAGTTTGGAACAGAGGCAACACAAAAAAAACCAGCCAGGAGACAGGACCCCATTAAATACCACGCTACAAATCAAAATTGCACTTGAATTTGTCACTTGAACAAAATTTGGTTCAAAGCCCTGGAAACTATGTTGTCATTCTGTTTAAGGCTGAAAATTGACCAATGATTGCACCATCAGCTGCACTAGTGAGTGGTAAAAAAATATGGAATATATAAAAAGTCACTGCTAAGCAGAGGACACAGCAGGTTCAAACAAGCTTGACTGCCCTTGCTCCATGGCATACTGGGAAAGCTGTGTCAATGACAATAATTGAGTAGATGAGCCAATGGACCAGACAGTGGCAGATTGAATTTAATTTAGATAAATGTGAGATGTTGCATTTTGGTAAGGCAAACCAAGGCAAAGGTATACAGTAATGAAAAGAACCTTGTGGAGTGTTGTCAAGCAACCAGAGACTTAAGGGTGCAGGCGCAGAGTTTCTTGGATGTGGAGTCGCAGGTAGACATGGTGACAAATATTTCAAAAACATTATGAATTAATCTAAATTCAACTGAAGGAAATTTCTGTTCATCCAGCACTGGATGTCAGACGAGCAGTGTGATCATGTCTCCATTGGTGCTCAACTGAGAAGGTGTGATAGGTCACTATGTGGTCATTTACCCTGTGCTTTAGTATGTTGACAAGGGTGACCATGCTGATAGAAAGCTAAAAAAAGTGGGAATAAAAAAAAGACAGATCCCCGAGGACACCAGAGTTTAATGTTCCACGAGAAGGACCAGACACAACCACAATGACACTATGGTTATGATTAAACAGATAAAAGAATGGAACCATATAAGAAACAAACAGTCTCATTTCAGCTGGATGACAGTGGAGAGACGTTGCAGGGAGGATGGTTTCACTGGCCCTCTCAAAGGCTCCAGACTGGCCGGCTTTAGCACAGTCAAGTAAAATGCCATTTGTAACTTTGATAAGAGTTATTTTGGAACTATGACAGGGAGAAAGTTGATGAGAATCAAATGCAGATTCTGGGAAAGATGGCTAACAACATGTTCACAAGACATGGGAGGGGAAAAATAGAGATTTGCGATGAAGTCATAGTTTGCAAGATCACTAGAGTTAAGGACTTATCTTTTTGGAGAAGAACCCTAGCTACACTTCCGATCTGCAAGTTGACATTTAATGCCTAAAGTTATACCGACTCTGAATGCAAAAATAATTCATATTTTCACCACAGGTGGCAGGTGATGGAAGTCTATCTGGCACAGCTGGGATAGAAAAAAAAACTCTGCCATGCTGTGTGTTATCTAGGGGAGCATGGGCCTTCAACACGCTTGCCCCACAAGATGCAAACTGTACAAAAACACAGGAAAAGGTCAGAAAAGGGCAGCATTAAAGACTGAGAAAGAACTATGGAGACATTGCTCTTCAAAAGATCAAAGATGATTATTTGGCTCCAACAGTGCTTAATGGGAATCAAAATGAAGTTCATATTTTTAAAAATTGTTCCAATGAATTATCCAACACTACGCACTCTTCTGAATGCAAGTTTAAGTAATTACTATCGAACTCTGTAAATAGTAGCTTGACATCCTAAAACATAGTCAAGACACTTAGATTTTAGTACAATATTGTACTACAGTTCTGTACTCCAAATTAGTACGTTACAATGCTTTCAAAAGAAGATGCAGAAAATCTTTTTAAAAGATAAGACTGTGTTACGCATTGAAACAGCAAAGTTTTATGAATGCTTTATCATCCAAGTATTTTAAGCAGAATTTTGCAGATAAGATATCGAAGAATGTCATTTATTCATTATTTATGACATTACAAGTCAAGTGAATAAGCACAATCTGAAAAAATAAAGTGGAAGTGTCAAATTCAAATCTGAACCCAAAGTTCCAACATTATTTCAATATAATCGCAAGATAAAAACCAAAGTCTATATATAATACACAGATGCATTCAGCAATGGGACCAATTTTAAACCACAGCTTTTGAGTCTAAACTCTTACAAAACATCTCTGTAGAGGATGCACTTTCTATTTTTAAAATCAAAAAAACTCTCCTCTTCCCAGCTGACAAGAACATGATCCATCAACCAAATTTTCAAAACATTACTTTCTTTCTTAACAGTATCATTTCTCCCCACACCCATGACAGAAACGCAGGTAGTGAAAAATGAATAGCCATAAATGGCGGCAGAAAAAAGAAAAATTACCAGTGTACTGAAGATTGAAATTCAGCACTAAAATAGCATGTCACAAAATTAAAGAAAGATTTTTCAGCATTATTGACTGAAAAGATATTCTGAAAGTTCAATAAGAATTTATAACTGATTTCAAAAACAATGAATGAATCAAAAATCATTTAGAAATGTGTCTTACAACCCTGCAAGCCATTCTCAACCATTCATTATCCTCAAATGAAAATTTAAGATAATTTATGCAGTTAAAAGATGAAACCACATGATTTCCGCACTGATCCCAATGTTTTCCTTTGAAATTGGCAGAAAGCTTAAGAAAAACCCTTCACCATACCAGCACCTTAAAAAAAACTTATGCTAGTTTAATCTCACTCTTTGCTTTGAACTAACTAACTGAGGATGGCTATCAAAGGCTTCCAAGCACACACGGAAGTAAATAATTTGCATTCAGATAGGCAGGAAATCAAAGCATTCTACAATCAATGAATTATACACAGTCAACACTGTCACATAAGCAAGATTGGCAGCCAAATTTTACTGAATAAGATCCAGTAAACAGAAAACAAACACATGCATTGATCATGGTTAGCTGAGGAGTAATATTGGTCAAAAGACAGGCAGGGGCTTGAATGAATATTTAACCCAACAGATACACTGCGCTGAAGAATCAATTTGTGTTATTTCCTCAAATCTTGGAATAAGGTTTGAATTCACAATATTCAAAACTTGACAGGGAAAAAAGGCAGGAATCTAACTTTGCATGCCAAAAGAATGCAATAAACATATTGATGTAGGCTACAGTGTAGAGATAAGGAAATGTCACATATTACGTTTCAAAAGAAATAGTAGTATTAGGACTTACTTAGATGAAAAAAAGTTAAATGGAAATCACATTGTTGCATTTAATTTATTATATCCTGCAATAGGGTGGCGAATTAGCATTAGTTGCCTTGAGTAGCAAGTGTGTCAAGTTAGTTCATGCTGCACTGTCTCAGCCAATGGTGGTCAGGCAAAGCAACTGTCTTGCACTACTACATAATTCAAAGTCAACACTTACTGCTGAGACAGCATTGATTGCAACAGTTCAATTTTCAAAAGATTGCTTCTTTGGCCAGATGCTTTCTCAGTTGGCAGCAGTTTCACCACAAAGAGTCACAAAGTTGTGGTATCAAGTCATAGAGGAATGCAGCATGGAAACAGACCCTTCAGTCCAACTCATCCACATGAACTAGACATCCCAATCTGGCCACGTCCCAAGTCCCATTTGCCAGCATTTGGCCCCATGTCCCTCCAAACCTTTCCTATTCATATACCCATTCAGGAGCCTTTGAAATGCTGCGATTGTACCAGCCTCCACCACTTCCTCCTGCAGCTTGTTTGATAAATGCCCCACCCTCTGCATAAAAATGTTACCCCTTAGAGCCTTTATAAATCTTTCCCTCCCACCTGACCTTAAACCTATGCCCTCTAGTTTTGGGCTTCCCCCACATTACAAAAGAGGCATTTGCTATTTACCCAATCCACATCCCTCAAGATTTTATAAAACCTCTATAAAGGTCACGCCTCAGCCTCCAACATCCCAGGGGGGGAAAAGCCCTAATCTATTCAGCCTCTCCCTCGAGCTCAAACCCTCCAATCTTGGAAGATGTCGTTAAATGTGAAAGGTGCAGAAAAGATCAAAATCCTGTGGTACTTGGAGATAATCTTCCTCGTTGTCCACTACACCGCCTATTTTGGTGCCTACCACAGAGACCCAAGCATGTAATTTAGGTTATCACTACAACATAGTTCCAACAGGTGCTACACTCTTGGAGGTGTCAGTATTCAGATGAGAGGTTAGATCATGGCCACATCCAATCTTGATGCAGATAGCATAATATTATTTTGAAGATAAGCAAGGGAATTATCAAAGTATTCTGGCCAAAATGTACCCAATCAACACTAAACAGATTATCTATTCATTGTCACATTGCGTAAAAAGTCTACTATATTTCTAACATTATAAGTGATTACATTTTGATGGCACTTCATTTTTTAATATTTTCGTTACCCGTATGACACTTCGGATGTATCAAAGTCACAAGCGAGATTATAGATGCTCAAGTAGACCGATTCTTTATCGCAGAATCATTAGAGCACAGAAGGAGACCATTCAGCCAACCATGCCTGCACCAGTTCTTCAAACATGCATAAATTTTTATACCACAATAACCAGTCAGTCCCCTATTCAGGAGCAGCTACTTCTGCTCCCATCTCACATTTTCATCTCCAAACCACACTTCATACAGGGTGGATTAGGAAATCTTCCACTTCTGATCTCATGGGTAATCATGCTTTATAAATACACAAGTGGAAAACTCTAGCCATTATACCCTCACCCAAAATCTAAACCTGCACACTTCTTGAATTGCTATCCAAGTATAGTCAGAAGTGGGAAACCTAACCAAAAAAAAAGTGTTAAGGCCAATTATAACACCTCACTGCACCCAGGCTGTGATTAAATAAAAAGTGGTCTCGTGATCCACTCTGAAAATATCTTGGCTGCACTGTTCAATTCTACGTTATTTAGTCTTCAATCACTTTGCATCAGGGTAGTTTAAACAGTACATGCTATTCTGAAATAACTGACCACGCGAGGAGCAGCAGATTAAAACAAATTGACATGGCACCCATATGAAAAACAAGAATGCAGAAGATGAGACTGTCCATCAATTAACAGAGACAAACAGAGACAGAACAAACATAAATAGAAGTGGGGTGAAGTGCCACATACCCATGATGACTTTGCATTAAACAGAGGTAGGTGATGGCCTAGTGGTATTATCACTGGACTGTTAATCCAGAGACCCAGATAACATTCTTGGCAACCTGATTTGAATCCTGCCACGGCAGATGGTTGAATTTGAACTCAATGAATATCTGGAATTAAGAATCTAACGATGACTGTCAATCCACTGTCGATTATCAGGAAAAACCCATCTGGTTCGCTAATGTTCTTTAGGCAAGGAAACTGCCATCCTTACTTGGTCTAGCCTACATGCGATTCCAGACCCACAGCAATATGGTCAACCCATCTCATCAAAGTCCCATTGCAGCAATTAGGGGTGGGCAATAAATGTTGCCTAGCCAGTGACTGCCTCATCCCTTAAATAAATAAAGAACTAAAAATTAACACACCCACCGTGATAGAAACCCTCACAGTTCTAATCAGCATCTCATACCTAAAGACAATTTTTTTTCTTCTGTTTGATGATATTTGTAGAGAAGGGCAGCCCTTGCATATTCTTTACTGTTCAACCAGAAGATAATCTGTACTGTAAATATTATTTCAGTCCCTATAGACTAGACATTACTAATAAATGATTTGGAAACTGGGGCTAATAATCTACTTAAATTTTGCTGGTTAAAGTGTGCTGCAGAAAATTTACCTTGTTCCTCAGGAATATAAACAGAAGTTATCCACTGTGTACCAACAAAGCGTTGTAGTATTTCTTAGAATACTGTCGCTAGTTTGCAGTACAGGACGAGGGTAATCATGCCAAGGTATTGTATTGGGTCCGCATGAGCTGGCTTGAAAAGAAGGCATCTAAAGCACAATAAACACATTTTATTCTTTCGCATTTCAGTTCTGTATTTGGGGGGCATTTTAAACTTTCACAACAACATTAGTTGATTACAAACTGCGACTGGTAATTGAGCAACTAGGAGGTTATGAATTTAAGAATGCTGCACAGGAATTGAATTTTGGTGCAATATTGGAGCTTATTGGGTTGAATTGTAACTTCTAACCGACCCAAAAATACTGCTGTGGACAAGGAAATAACATCAGCTTTAATCCATACTTCTCAATTTTTTTTTAAAAAATTGAGTGTTGTTTGGACAGTTAGAACACATTTTTTCTGAAAGTCAGTACTGCAAAGAAAAGGGTTATTGTTATCACAGGATGCACACATTTCCCTAATATTGATGGAAAAATGAACTCTCGTTCCTTTGAATGATATTGCAACTTACATGCATTTAAAACTAAAGCAAGAAAAACAGGAAAATCCTAAATTTCATTGCTGCGGTAACCTCTATCTTTGGGTTAATATTTGGTAGCTGCTCCTAATTGCTTCTTCCCTTTTCCGTTTCCTCCATTCCATTTCAGTTGCAGTTTAGGTCTGCTTTCTTAAAACTAAAATAAAAGCATTGCTTTGTGTCTTTGCTCCTCAATTTTCACCTTATTCCTCGATCTTATTCTCCACTTGTCTCAATAATTGATATCCAAAGCCTTGGCTTGAATCATGCCCTACCAGACAAGTATGCACCAAATTGCAAAGGCCTTCTTAGTGAATCTTATTGCTTTAGCACCTCATCAAATATCAGATTAGATCTTTTGAGATTTCTATATCAGCCTTACTGTTCGATAAACCCACTGTACATACTAGTTGCAAGTTTCAGACTACTTGTATTTGGAACCCCAAATGATAATATATTGCTCAAGATATAAGAGAAACAGGAGTACAAAACAGCTATCTTATTTGGCTAACATAAAAGCTATTGCATAGAATGCTAGCTGCTACTTGTACACAAGTATTAAGGCTATCAAACCAAAGAAGTACAAAATCTCTCATTTAAAGTAGGACAAAGAAATCTTCATATTCAGTGCTTAATGATATGAAAACCCCACGAACAACAGAACATGTTCTTGAGCTGAGCACAAAGTTTTACAGCTGCATTTTTTTTCTACAACTATTATCATCACAGCAGATTAGAAAACAGAGACCAAAACAGTATTTATAAAACACAGTTAGAAGTCAGTATCATTCCGCCGTAGATAAGAACGTTCAATTTTGACAGGAATTAGCAACTACAAACTTCACCACAACGCATGATTCAAACACTCAAGATGCAGGTGCAAAATGTTAAATCCACAGCCAAGCTGTACAATAAAAAAAAGCCCTGTTACAAACATATGAGCTTCCAAGCCTACACTGGTTTCATTATTATACTATATTTCCAGTGTATACCTTACAGGAGGATCTGCATATCAGGAGTTTGCAAAATATAAATGCTGATTTACAGTGGGTTACACATCATTTACATTGATTCCATGCTCCAGAGTATGGTTACTC
Organism: Stegostoma tigrinum; assembly: GCF_030684315.1. NCBI lineage: Eukaryota > Metazoa > Chordata > Chondrichthyes > Orectolobiformes > Stegostomatidae > Stegostoma > Stegostoma tigrinum. Next base: position 13,878,048 of record NC_081386.1, read on the forward strand.
TACTTAAAATAATTGAATCTTCCAGATGGTCCAAGCATCACATCAGCAAAATTGTGCAACCTTCCAAAAACAGTAGTTAATTATATTTATAAACACAACTTAATTTCTTAAGCACTTTTAATTAGTAGAAAGCATTTTGCAATTGTCTCCCCACCACCACCCCCCAGTGTATACGCACATCAAACATTCACAACTGACTACAGTTTGGAGTAAATAAGTATATGCATTTGTGTAGCAACTATCACATCCCAAGAGAGCTCACAAGACAAACAACATGCAAAAAATTAACATCAGTAATGTCAACATGTAAATGTGTATATAGAATTGAAGACATACATATGGCTAAGAAAAACACCCCAAAAACAACAAGAACATTTTTCACAACCAAACGATTTAAAACTCTACACCTTACACATATTTTAAATATATTGCTTTTTGTACAAGACTCCAGTCCATAAGTGAAAATAATACCCAGTCAGTTTCTTAATAAAAAAAATTCAAACAAGATTATTTACTCTGCTGGAATTCTTCCCAGTTCTCACACTGTAGTTGCATGGAATCTAGACAACAAGATTCAGTCATGACCTATAGGCTCTATCCTACATCCAGGTTTCAGTGAATGATGAATTTTCTGCAACTGTTTCTCAAATAGCACAAAAAAAATTTTTCTTTGACTTCTTTTTCTCAATTTAACTAGCTACTTTAAAAAGAAAACCCGACAGATGCTAGTATTTAGGATTCATGGCAAAACGAGCTGTTACATCATAATAATGTGTTGAAGGACAAGGAACACATATTATTGAAGCAAGGTAATATTGATCAAACACATCTTTACACAATACTTCCACTGATCTACACAAGGTTAGAATTCACTATTAGTTTCTTACATCCAAACAACATTCTACTTCATGAATAAATTGAATGGAGAAATTAGCCTTATTGTAGCTAATACTATGCAAACCACACTGCTTATACTTCCAGGAACACTGAACAAACTCAAAGAAATCTGAATGTATTTTGCAATCTGAAGCACATCACAGGAATTGCAATTTTGCATGCTGCACCTTTGTACAGCTGAGTACAAAGTACTGAGTACAGTTGGACAATCAAAGCTGTATGGTTGATCCCTTTACATAATGCAATTTATAGTTGGTCATAATTTACATATTAGAAAACCGACAAGAGCAGCACCTAGCCCAATAAACACAAGAATATTAGAGAATGAAAGCTACAATCCATTCCATTGAAAAACTGTTGCAGCATAATACCATATTTAACCAATCGCAAAGGACAAACCCAAACAGAAAATAAAAGTTGAGATCATTGATGGTTAAAAGGCCATCTTACTAACTTTTGATCACTAACTTCACAATACTGTGTTACACGACAAACAGGCAATGTATCAAGTAACACATTTGGACAAGCCATGACACCATCCATCAAGAATCCAAAATAGTCTTTTAGCTGCCCAATTTTTCAGACAACAGTTAAAAAGTTGTTTTTGAAGCTGGAAACCCACTTATAACAACTGCAAAGTCCACGCAAGGAATATTCTTGAAACATTGTGTACCTCGGATCTCATGCAAAATAAATGCTTCATGGAATTTATAATGTATTTTATACTTCAAATATACCGAAGGAGTTCAAGGGAATAAATTGTGCTGAACATACCAGCGGAAACATGTTTGACGAAATAGGTGAACAGACTTCACATTCAGACTGCTTGTAAGCAGTTTGAAATTAAATTAACTGCCCTTAGTGATGACTAAGCTGAGCTGTCAAACTATTAGGTTAATCTAGGACTTCGATCCTACTGTTCATTCGCACACTAAACAATTTTTTGCATTTTCAACGTTAGCACTATTAATACCTTCAGCCAGACCCCTCGACCCTGCACACGCAATTGAATGTTTTGGAAACTGGATGGATACTTCATAACAGGGCATTTTTCATGGCTCCTTTCAGAATACAAATGACAGCCATTAATCGACTCTGGACGAAGGTGATTCTACTAATCCATCCGTAGACTAAAGATGCGAACGAACACAACTTGGGGTCCACAATTACACAACACTTGGAATAGTTCACCAACCAAAATAAAATAACGCATGAAAGTTTGTTAGAAGAACACAGACACCATTCTCAAAATAAACATGTTTTGGCAGTCAATAAAAAAAGTTGACTGAACTTACCACAGAAAAAAAATCACTAAATCCTGACTCTGAGTCTGTGGGCCTAACAATCCAGCTTCAAACTTTTCAAAAAATAAAAAAAATCTTGTACGTCGCCGCACACTTCCAACTGTTTGCTTTCTCCTGTCCTTAATCAGAGAAATCCTTTAAAAAGAGATGGAGGTGAGGTTGGGGAGAAGGAGTGGAGTGGGGGTGGAATAAGAACAAGCATGCCAGAATATTTCCGGGTTAATATAACAGATCAAGCCACTCACCCCCACTGTAACATCCCCTCAAGAAATAAAGGCCAAGATGAAGACGTTTGGGGAGGGAAGGGGAAACAGCCAAGGCTCAATATATAGATTTCTTTTTTAAAAAATCCACTTTCAAATATATATATTAAAATAAAAGTGAATTGAAAGGTTGCAAAGGATTATTCACGCTGCTATCATATCCAGTCAGACCCCTGAAAGCTCTGGTGCTGCTGCTGTTTCTGTCATTTGCTGTGGGGCTGGAAAGGCAAATAATCCACTTCAAACAAACTCAAATTTCCCTGCCAAGCAGATACATTCGGGTGGCTAAGGGAAGCAGAAATGTTGCTATTTTTACTCACCACTCAGAGGATACTGTATCAGCCGCGAAATGAATAATTGTATCAAAAAGACACAATGTTGCTATTTTTAGTCTCCCACAGACAGACCTGCCCATTCGCTCTCAGCAGCAATCCTCCTTTATCCTTCCGCCCACCCAGGACATGGGGCGGGCTGACGGGGGGGGGTGCGTGAAAAGTGAAACAAACACAAACACCCACCCCCGCCGCCAAATATCCAGCCCTCCACATTACCAACCCCCTCTTCCCCCAGGGTACTGGCAGGTCAGACCCACGATGCATACGGACCCCAGCACCCCCACCCCCACAAGAACAGCAAAGGGGGCCTACTTTTCTCCCAGATCCGCAGCACAGCGCGGAGTAGCACACAGCAGTCTAATGATCTGACGTCAAACACCCCCCTTGTGGAGATTTCACATCCATCCCCCTCGTTTAGTGGTGTGTCTCCCTAAAATCCGCTCTTTTATGTTCAGTCTGCTTCAGCTGGATTGAAGAGGGGTGAACACCCCGAGATGGCGTGCTCTTGTCCCCCCCCCGGACCCTATGAATGTTCCCAGCTTGGGGCTAAATTCTCCTTACCTGCTATTGACGTCATGGGAGGGGGTGCGTGGGCGGGTCCCGTTAGGGCAGGTCCCAATCTCTGGTTGGCCACGTGCACACTGACCGACAGGCAGTCAACCAATAGTAAACTGGTTGGCTTGAAGGGCAGGCCAATGGGCGAAGAGGAAGTGTAGGGTTTGGTTGAGCTGGGCGTTGGGGAGTGAGGTTTGGTTGCGGGAGCAGCGCAGGAGCTGGTTGTTGAGGAAGAGGGTGGGGTGTGCGAGCTTGGTTTTTACTCACTCAGTTACTTATTTATGCATCTGTTGTTGGGGTCCTCTGGAGTGTAACTGTGTGCTTTGGCCGGAGTGTCTGGGGAAAACTTCAGTTATAAACACGAATGCAGAGACAGTCAAGTTCAGGCTGACACTTCACTTTTTGAGGCCGGATGTGTTCATGTCAAACCAACTCTGCCTCTGGAAACTGTTATAAAGAAACTTTAGCTCCAAAAGCTGTGAACGTCTTTCAGAATCAGACAAGCCCAGAGTCAGTTGGGTGTAATTGAAACAAAATTCCATTGTGTCCGTTTGTGAGATGCCACACTAATTGTATCGAGTTTTTAAAGGGATGCATTGGAAAATCCACTTCCCTGCATGAGACTTGTTTTGTCTTGAAATAAATATAATGTTGGCCAACTTTGTTTCAAATAGTCCTTTGGTAGTATTTAACTTGACCTAATGTCAGAGCAGTCCTTTGGAAACGCGTGATTTCAAATACACCTTTTGGACTATAACTTGGTGTCATGTGACTTCTGACTTTGTCCAACCTAGTTCAACAGCGGCACCTCCACATTTGAAATTGAAGGGGCTCAGTTGGCTGGACAGCTGGATCAAGGTACAGAGTGATGCCGGCAGTGTGGGTTCAGTTACACTTTGGTTGCGTTTATCATGAAGGACTCTCCTCAACCCCCTTACATCACCTGAGGATGGGTCACCCAAGGGCTTAAACCTCTCTAATGAGAGTACATTTTGTCAAGGCTTTTCAACTTGCACTCATCAGAACAATTTGCAAGAAATACCAATGGAAAGGGAAAGCAACATTGCTGCGATAGGACCATGCTGATTGGAAGGCAATTGAACTCTAATTGCAAATGCATTGTCAGATGTAGGTTTTTCAGGAGATTCATGAAGATAAATAGGCAGGCAGGAGGTTTGGAGTGAATTCCAGCGCATGGGTCAAAGCTAAGGGTAGTGCTAGCAATGGGAAGCCTGGATGCAAAAGAAGGCAGAGATGTAGGTGGGGAGAATTCTGAAGGGTGGTGGTATTGTCATCACATTTGTGAAGTTGGGGATCAAGGGAGCTGAAGGTGAGTGTTATAAACAATTTGGGCTTTGAGTGAGTATCTGAAAATGTAAATTGAATATGAAGTCAAGTTTAGGGATTAGGTATTCAGTAAGAAGTGGAATTGGTGAGTTATTTGAATAACAAGCAAATGGCAGAGGAGTAAACAGAAGGGCAAAATGTGGTTTGTTCATATGATAATGGTATTTTGGTTGACAAAAGCAGTGGGAAGATTATTGTGGCTTCAGTCAGGCATGACATCATTCACCATGAGCTAAGTTACATTCAGAGCCACACTTAGTCCAGTTTTCCTTTATTGTCATGGTCTCTGACCAATTGCTTTTAAAAAGAAACTGAAACTTCCAGTTACTGCTGAAACATAACAGATCAAAATGCAGCATTTTAAGACATTTTACTACAACAAAAGACAAAAAGTCTATTGGAAAATACTTTAAAGTCAAAGTTACCGACAAAGATAAACTTCAAGATAGAACATATCCCTTTTTCTTTCAGCACAACCAAACACTTCACAAGTTTACTGTCCTTTAGGTGGACACCCAGTTCTCCACAAATCAGCCCAAGGTGATTCTTAAGCCCCAAGGGTTTAATTCTGTCATTTTCATTTCCCATCTTGGAAATTTTTAAATTCAGGAGTGAGATTTATTCAGAGATTCCTCCTGCCGCACATGCTAGGTGAGCCTTCCAACTCCTCATGAATTTTGTACTTACACTTAGCACAAGTTCCCACATCCACTCCTGTGTAGTGAACCACAGTATCTTGTTGCCGAGAGCTATTGTCCCTCTGTAAGTTCTTGGCAGACGAACCTTGTCTTTGAGTTTTCTGGAATACCTTAGCCCCTTCCCTGTCAAAGACTGTCTCCATGGCAACATGTGGGCCTTGTATCCAGGAATAAATGCTCACCATCTATCATGGAGTTATAGAGAGGTACAGCATAGAAACAGATCCTTCAGTCCAACGCGTGCATGCTGAGCAGATATTCTGAGTTAATCTTTTCTCATTTTCCCACATTTGGCCCATATCCCTCTGAACCCTTCCTATTCACATACCCAATCAGGTATCTTTTAAATGTTATAATTGTACCAGCCTCCACCACCTCCTTTGGCAGATCATTCCATACATGCACCATCTTCTGCATGAAATAGTTGCCCCTTAGGTCCCTTTTAAATCTTTCCCTTTTCTCTCCAAACCTATGCCCGCTAGGTTTGGACTCCCCTCATTTAGGAAAAGACCTTTCCTATCCATGCCCTTCATAATTTTATAAGCTTCTAATAAGGTCACCCTCATCCTCAGCACTTAAGGAAAATAGCCCCAGCCTCTGACTGTAGCTCAAACCCTCCAACCCTGGCAACGTCCTTGTAAATCTTTCCTGAGCCCTTTCAAGTTTCATAACATCCTTCCTACAGCAAGAGACCCAATTTGCATATAATGTTCCAAAAGTGGCCAATCAATGTCCTGTACAGCCGCAACATGACTTCCCAACTCTTATACTCAATGCTCTGACCAGTAAAGGTAAGCATACATAACACATTCTTCACTAACCTCTCTACCTGCAACTCCACTTTCAAGGAACTATGAACCTGCACTCCAAGGTCTCTTTGTTTGGCAACACTCCCCAGGACCTTACCATTAAGTGTATAAGTCCTGCCCTGATATGTCCTACGAAAATACAGCATTTCAAATTTATCTAAATTAAACTCCATCTGCGATTCCTTGGCCCATTTGCTGTCCGATCAATGTCCTCTTGTACTCTGAGATAACCTTCTTCACTCTCTGCTACTACTAATGTTGGTGTTGTCTGCAAACTTGCTGACTATTACTCCCTTATTCATACCCAAATCATTTATATAAATGACAAAAAACAGTAGACCTAGCACCAACTCTCATTGCACGCCCCTGGCCACAGAAGTCATTCACTTTTGAACATGAATGTTGTCACCTGGTGTGTTCTACCCTGTGCTTGGTGTGACACCAACAATTAGACTCAAACTAAAAGCAATAAAACTGTGCGCATGAATCTCAAAACTTGTTTTTTATTTATTCATAGTTACAGCATTGCTCGCTAGACCAACATTTTCTGCTTGTTCTAATTGCCCTGGAGAAGGAGATGTTGTGCTGCCTTCTTGAACTGCTGTAGTCTTTGCCGTTGGGAAGGGAGTTCGAAGATTTCAACTCAGCAACAGTGGAGGAGCAGCGATATGTTTCCAATTCAGGACTGTATGTGACTTGAAGGGGATTTTACAGCTATTGTCCTTGTTTTTCTAAGTGATTAAGGTTACAGGTTTGGGCAGATGTAAAAGAGGGAACTTTGCTGAGTGCATATGTTGGATGTTAGTGATTAGTGATTGCAAGATGCATATAGACTGCACTGGCTCAAGAAGGCAGCTCTCAGCTGCCTCTTCAAGGGAAACTAGGGACAGGAAATAAATGTTAGTACAGCCAATGATACCCACATACCATGGGCGAATTAAAAAATAGTTTGTAATCTACCCTATGATTCTTAAATTATGTTGAGAACAAAGCTCTTTTGGCCCATTGAATCTCAATTCCTCCATAATATGATCCAGCTGCATTTCGAATGTTCATAGTTCCACTAAATACTGCCCAACAGATTATTCCAAGCAGATTACTCTGTGTGTAAAGGAGGTCTTCCTAATATATGTTTTCAATTTTACTCTTATTTCAATTTGTCCTTTAGCACCACTTTCTGGCTTTAGAATCTTGGTAACAGCACTGACTTTGTGTTTTGTGATCCTTGAATTCAGGTGTAAAATGGAAGTATTTGATTTGCTAGGTTTTTCATATTTGCAAGTATTTACATATTTACACATAGCTTGGCAACAAATTGGATTTGGTTTGTTTTTCAAAGTCAAAAGTAGTGATAGTCAATTCGTTACAAAGAGGCAGTCACACTTCAAATTTTACCAAACTTGCTGCAAGTTAAAATTTTAACAAAGGCTAATGCAACGTCTATAGTATCTATTTTACTGGAAAATGTGCTTTTTGTCAACTTTGGCTCCTCTACATTTCTGATACTTGATTTGAAAGATACTACCAGATTCCTATAATAGATAGACGGTGCAGTTCAAAAATAATTAAGTAGTGGAAGCAATTGTGGTTGTAACTGAACTAGTCATTAAACAGAAATCCCTTTTGCTAAATATTGGGCTTGGTACTTGGTACAAAATTCATATTTCTGAATTAAGTCCAACATTAATGTGCATCCTGTACAACACTAATGTAAATGCAATATTGTTTACAAATATAATATTTTATCAACTAGGAAAATTAAACACTTTCTGATTCAAATGTTGACATGCTTCTACATCTATCACTATCTCAGTCTGAATGAAAACAGGAATTCATTACAAGCTTTTAGTTTGTAAATTTACTCGGGAAGATAAAATAGTTCTGTTTTACTGTGGCATACCAATGGCTGTGATCTTAACTCTTTCACTGTTAAATGTGAAAGTTGCACTTCACACAGGCTTAAAAAATAAATTGAGCAATGAAATTTCAAATCAAAGGCATATAAACATAGATATTTTATCAATTACAAAATACTGAAGAGATAAGGTACTTAACTGGTTTTGCTAACAAGTACCGGTTTTGTTTTGAGATCATGAACGTTAACAGAACTGACCAATAAAATGGGATTGAGAAATACAATATGTCTGTTGTAAAACAAGGAAACCACTTTGTTCCTTATTGAGGAAGAAACATTGCAAGGGGAAAAGAATGTTTCAGCAAAGTTCTGAAAATCTATATGGATTTCCCTGAAGTTGAAAGAGCTATTCATTCTTAAGTAAGTTGGGGCTTAAAGTTCAGAGTAAATACCCTCTCTCAAAGGCTACAAATCACAAAGCTACACGTCAATGTGGGATTTGTAAAAACCATTCAAATACTTTTAGAGTCAAATATTAGTTTTAAACAGGTATGAAATCAGTTTGAAGAACTAGATATTGGATTTGTGTAATGGAGTAAAATTGAAGTGGAATAATGATATTCCTTTAATTTGCTCTGTAGATATGGAAAGTTTTAATATTTATTTAATGCTTCCTGGGGCATAATATCAACACTGTGTCAAATCCTTTCTTGATGGCAATGATCTGTCAATTTGGGCATGTGTTCTTTTCAGTGGTGACTAATTGCAATGACATCCACTCATTGAAAAATGGTCAAAGCCATGGGATTCATCATGTGAGTGTTAACTCTCATGGCAAGATTTCCTCTCCAGAGTCAGAAATAGAGATTGGGACTGTTTCTGGATCGTGAACTTGATTCTCTGAGGTAATACTCACCTGGCTTCAATTTTCACTTTGGCATCTCCTTAATGAGGCTACAGAGTACCAACATTCAATGAAGGCTTGCAGATGGGCTGTCAACATTGCAGGGTCAGTCAGAGAACCCCCAGCTTTAAAGGAGCAGCAGAGTTTAATGATGGAGGAAGATTGCACTTTGAAATGGAGATGCCTTCTCTACAACTTCATTGAATTTAAAATGTGAAAAATAGCTTCTGACATCACACTGTCATTATGCTGGAGAAGGTGGGGAGGAATCACTGTGGTGCTACAGCACTTAGCCAACTATGGATGGACCTTTCATCCTGCCTGGAGCTCATGTTCCTGTTCTGCTGCCGGGAGGCCACTTTCAGGCACCTAATGTGGATCCTGCTGCCATGGTAAATGGGATGCCCACTGGAAAATTCTACTCTGTTTTAATTGACCTTGAGGCCACTTAGCTATCTGCTGGCTACAGTTGCATAACCCCCCACAATCAGCGCCTCTATTTGCATCTTTGCCAGGATGACCCAGAGGCAAATTGGCGCTGGTAACCCAGTAGGCTGACCAACAAAGTTAAACTTGGCCTCTATTCCTGCACTCAGTGGATTCTCAAAATCCTGTCCTCAGTGTGATGGCATGGATGGATGGAAGCTCAGTTCCCCAACTCATTACTCTACTGAGGGAGGCTGTGAGAACCGCAAAACCTATGCTTGTAGTAGGATGTTGGTGTCAGCTGGTTCTCGATGTTTGAAGAGACAGGACTCATGGATACTGAAGGAACAAAGAGTCACTATAGTGGGCCTTGCCATCAGATTTTGGTTTGGGAATATTCAGAAGACCAAGTGGAGTTACTCTCAAGTGACACTGCAAGGGTTGCCCTGATGTGGCAGGGAGAGAGACGTCGACTGAAAAGCCAGCAGAAATGTAACTTGCGGTTCGAACACACAGATGACTCAAAGATCATGAAGCAGGGATTCTTTATGCAACTGGCATCAGGTTATTACAAGCAGGAAGAGAAATTAGAGATAAACAAGGACTATATCCACAATGCGCATTGAATCCACATAGGTTATATTGGGCTGAAGGCTTCCATCAGCCCTCCATCCGTCAAAGACCCTCTTTCTTTTCCAAGAGTCCATTTGACAGGCTTCAACTGTCCTCACTCACCGTCACCTGTTGGTGAAGATCCTGCAGAACCCATTCAGTTCCCTTGCTCAGGGCCCTCTGCCACTGTCACTACCTGTTGATGTAGGTCCCATTACAGAAATTTGAGACTTCATTTTCAAGGCTACATATCTGAAGCATGGCACAATGTAAAAACCTGTTGTAAAGTATCTCCTTGGATTATTCTGTTGGTTAAAGAGGGAAGGCATTTTTATTTTTGATGTGTTAGTTGCCTGGTACGCAATATTTAGACTGTGTTGATTTTGGTTTGTTGTTAGTATAAAAGTCTTCAAATGTGAAATCTTATCCTGCAATTTTCTTTCCATTGGATGCAACAGAATGCACATCACTTTTTTAAAAGTTATTAGTCTCTCAGGAATTGTAAGGTTCTGATTCCGAGCAATATATTTTTTCAGTATGAATGTTATCTCAATTATGTTCAACACCTCTGACACAGAAACCAAAGCCCATCTTCAATAATTGTAATGTGTGTCATAGCCGTTAGTTATTGTCGGGGCTGCTGGTAAGGGAGCAATCTTCATTCTCTTTTTGCTGATCAGTTTGGCTAGGATTAACCTCCAATATTACTTGGAAGATGATATATTTTATAAAGTGTCATATTCTAAATATGTTTCACAAAAACCCAGATGAGAGCTTTCAGATTTAAGACCATAAGGCGTTATCACACGTTGAAATTGCTCAGTAACATTTCCCCCTTATATATGTGTTAGAAATTGAAGATAATAATTAAGTCTGATAAATCCTCATTCAGATTTAAACCATATTATAGAGGAAGATTTGTGTTTCATCACATCTCTGAGTAAAACCGCAACCAGCTTCATTTGATGACGTTTACAAATTGCTCCAGTTCCTGTTTTAAAGTTGGCAGTCAGTTTGTGCACACAGTCTTATACACAGCAGTGAGATGGACGACAGAGAAGGAATGGAAGAGACTTAGGGCTAGACTTGATTGAATCCCACATGAAGGTAAACATGGTACCCAAGCCCCAGTTGATCATGAGACAGAGACTGCTCATCAGTGACACTAAAACCTCCTGTAATTAAGTTGGAGGTGGGCATGGACCCATAGGGGATACATGCTCACGGTGACCGATTATTTTGGCTCATTGCTGATTTCAAGATGGAGGCAAAGTGGGGATTGAGCCCGCAGTTAGTTCACTCCCATTGCTTTACTTTCTTTCTTTCTTTTTCCTATTTTTACCTTTTGCTCTTTTTCTCTTTATATTCCTTTTTTCATCATTTTTCTTTTCTTTAAAGCATGGAGAGTGGTGAGTGAAGGAGGAGACCTGAGGCAGCAGTGCCAGGATGAGCCGGACACAGCCCCATCCCAGCCTGGAATCTCCTGGTGAGCGAGGAACAGGTCGCAGGATGACTCCCTCAACCCGACTCTCCATTTAGGCCAAGGCTCCAGGTCCACAGCTAGGCTCAGGTGCCTGAGGGAGGAAAAATGCAGTCTCGATGTGGCATAGCAGTCTTGTCCCAGCATGGTGATCTCGCTCCGTGTAGAGGTCTTCTTCGTCTTCAGTGTCCAGGTATTCCAGTGGCCTGGCAAGGAGTCTCAGCCTTCCATGACGGCCATCTTTGGTGAAGGCTTCCAGCCCAATATTCCAACAGCCTAGCTTGGTGGTCTCATCCCTGCTGTGTCTTCAGGGTATTTCCATCATTCCTTAATTGGCTTTCCCTGAGCCCAAAAGCTGTTAACTGAACTGTGCAGAACTTTGTCTTAATTTTACTTCTTTTTATTATTATATATGACTTCTGACATTGATGATGGCACTGTGATGAGGCAATTACACAACTTTTCACTGTTTGTTTCATGTAAAAGTACATATGACAATGAATTTCTATTCTACTCTAATTGACACCGTTATCCCTGAGCTCACCAGAATTTAATGCTTGCTCGGGGGTTAAATGCAAGGGGAACAGCTCTCCTATGCCTCCATAAGACTGTCATGCAAAACCTTTTGCTGTGTCCCTCTTTCAAAATAACTTAATGTTGAATTGAGGGGCCTGGCATCAGATGGCAGAGTGGCCACTGAAAGCCCTTCCCTCTGACATTCCCTCTCAGAAATGCCATTTTTCCTCAGTCTCTTTTGGTCTAACATCTGTCATTGTTGCTGGGCGCCCAGTGGGCTCAATACTGCAACCAGCACTGGTGTCCGTGACTCTGACTGCAATGAAGAGCCACCAGCCTCTGACTGACGAGTAACGTGTGTTAGGTAGGATTTTCACCCTAGGATCTTTAATCTCAACAAAGACCCAACAGTTGTCAATTTTACACCTGATGATTACGTTAGACCTCTCTCAAGGAATTGATGGGATTCTCCAGCCCAACACGCCCATTAAATCCCACCCCTGTAATGCACAGTATTTACATGTCAGTGACAGGCCATATATGGGTCCAACATGTCTGTGCTGGTATATATTTTCCACAGACGTTTCCTCAAACCTTTCTTTATCTAACCTCATCAAACATCCTTAAATCTACTTTCTTCCTGAGACACATATCCACATTCCCTTAAATTTGTCTAAACCAGTCACCTCAACTGCGGCAGTGAGTCCCATGTTTTAATCGCTCTCTGAATTTCCTACTGGACGACGGTGAAATGGTGGCTCAGGGGTTAGCACTGCTGCCTCCCAGTGCCAGGAACTTGGATTCAGTTCCACCCTTGGGTGACTGTCTGTGCAGAGTTTGCACATTCTCCCCTTGTCTGGGTGGGTTTCCTTTGAGTGCTCTGGCTCTGTCCTGCAGTACAAACATGTGCAAGTTAGGTGGATTAACCATGCTAAATAGTGTCCAGGGAGTTGAAAGCTCGGTGGATTAGCCACAGGAAATGCAGGGTTATAGGGATAGGGTTGGGAGCTAGGTTTGTGTGAAATGCTCTTCAAAGGGTCAGTGTGATTTGATGGGCTGAGTGGCCTCTTTCTACACCATAGGCATTCTATGATTTATGTACAAGCTCTTGTTCTGCTCTCCCATGCAAATGGAAATATTAGCATCTACCCTCTCAGGCCCTCTCATACTCTTATCTGGTTACCTGGATGTGTAAATAGCTGGCACAGTTTCAGTCATTGCCTACTTGTAGATGTCCTGAGAAGCTAATGATGAGCCTCTCTGTGGTGATTGTTTTTAACGATCAAATCAGTTTCGAGGCAACTTCAGCGAGAGCATTGAGAATGAAAAATCTGGCATGACATGGAGGTACAGGTTATCAACGTTCCTTTGTTGCCCTGGAATTTGTACGATTTAAAATTAATTTGTCACACATAACTGCAAAGTACCTGAGAAATATTCTGAAAATTGTCTGTTGTAATGGAGGAGTGCTCCATTAAAAATGAACGTGCAGACTACAATGAAAGTGAAAGTGTTCATTATGGTCTGTGCAGCCCCAAGGTTGGGGATTTCTGTGTTTCAATTCCCTTCCTCTCCAATCTGCAAATTGGTTATCCAGCCACATGAAAGGTTTAAATAAAATGTCATTTGAGCTTTCTTGCAAGAAAGAAATGCATTTATGTAGAGCCTTTCACAGCTACTATATGTTTCACAGGGTTTTATGGCCAATGGAATACACTTGCAAGTGCAGGCACTGTTATGAAGTAGGAAATCTGGCAGCTATTCCACATACAGCAAGCTCTCACAGCCGGAATGAAATTGGAGGATCTGATTAGGCTCTGAGTAGTGGAAAAATGTTGACCAAGACATCAGGGCAAGCTCCTCTATTTTTGCTTGAACTGTTCCACAGAGAGGACTGACAGGGCCATTTCCCCAGAAAGAAACCCCTGAGATAGCCCAGCAATCCATCAGTGCTACAAAGAAGTGCCAACATAAGTCATGAGTCATAGAATCATACAGCATGAAAACAGACCTTTTGGTCCAAGTGGTCCATGCTGACCAGGTATCCTAACCAATCTAGTCCCATTTTCCAGCACTTGGCCCATATTCGTCTAAATCCTTCCTATTTATATACCCATCCAGATGCCTTTTTAAATGTTGTGGTTGTGCCTGCTTCCACCACTTCCTCTGGCAACTTTATGCCAGATTTTTTTTTAATGAAAGCAGTGGCCCTGACAAGCCTCAGCTGAAATGTTGGAGGAAAAACCCATCTCCAATTGGGCAGATTGCTTCACAGCAGGTTAATGGTGGTTGGCCTGTTAACTGGCTCAGGGTGAGCATCAGCCCCCATCTGTGAGGAGCGTCTGCCTGTGAGTGCTCCTATCCAATCAAATGGTCAAGAGTTGTCTCATCCCAGCAGAGTGCCACCACGAATGGTGGCTCAGTGGTTAGCGCTACTGGCTCACAGCACCAAGTACCAGAGTTCGATTCCACCCTCAGGCAACTATCTGTGTGGAATTTGCACATTCCCCCCATGTCTGTATGGGTTTCCTCCGGGTGCTCCAGTTTCCTCTGTCAGTCCAAAGATGTGCTAGGTAGACTGACCATGCTAAATTGCCCATAGTGTTCAAGAATGTTTGGGTTAGACATGGGAAATCAGGGGTTGGGAAATGGGCCTGGATGAGATGCTCTTCAGAGGGGCGGTGTGGACCTTTTGGGCCGAATGGCCTGTTTCCTCAACGCAGGGATTCTGCAATTCATTGCTGGCATTACAGCCAGTTCCCAACAAAGGCTTGTACAGGAACTGGCTAATAAATTTGTGAGGGGAATTGTGGGGTGAATTCAAGGTGGTTTACTGCAACAATGTGGCAGATCCTGGTGGAGGATTTTGTTGGGGTACTGCCATGGTGAGAGGACGGTGGAAATGTAGGAATGGGATGTATTGGTATGAGGCCCCTTTTGGGCACAGTGATACCCAAACAAGACAGACAGACAATCCCCCAGTATGGCCAACAACGTTCGCCACAAGGCATGGCCAACCAGTTGCTAGTCAAATCACGGCTGTGGTGGGAGGAGACATTTAGGTACCTATTAGTGACACAAGGCTGACTGGCCTTTCAAATTCTCCTCCACTGTCAGTATTTCGGCAGGTGACAGCATATACATCTATGTCACAGACCATCTCGACTAGGGACTACACTGCTGTTCCTTCACTGCTGAGCATTAAAATCCTGGAATTTACTTACTTACACCACCGTAGCAGTCCATACACTCCCAGGACGGCAGCAGTTGAAGAAGGCAGCTCACCGTTACTTTGCTCAGGGCAATTAGGGATGGGCAATAAATGTTGGCCTGAACAGCAACACTGACCTCCCAAAGACAAATTTATTTAAAAGACTGGATGTTAGAATCTACCATTCACAATTTGTAACTTTGATCATTTTCATTCAACAGCTTCCGTGAATCTCCTTGGAATAACACTTTCTCTGAGAATAAATGAAAAACCAGATGACTATGAGCAGATAAAATATTTCAAGTCAGTTTCATCAGTCTGATGTTGGTATATCATTTGCTTCCAGTCCACATACGTGATGTATAATGACTATAGGTTCTTTGCTCAAGGCACCTAGTGCCATGCCACCTACTTTTCTGATGGCACGCCCAGCTCTCCACCCCAACCCCCACCAGCCTGACGCTGCAGGGGAGGGGAGATGTAAAATGCATGGCTATGTCTTTAAAGTCTTTTGGAACCTTGTGCCTGGTCTCTCAGTCTTCACTCAGTGACTGTCAGAAGACTAACAGCTCACAAACATTATCGCACTCCTCATTGGCCACCTCTGTGTTTGACAATCCTTTAGGTCATGCTCCCTCCTCTCATTCCCACCAGGATCCTACAGATGCACATAAATAAGAGTCTTTTTTATCAAAAATAGATAGTCACTTGATGACTAGCATGGACACGATGGGCCAAAGGCCTTTTATATGCTGTAAAGAAAATCTATGACTCTAAAAGGTTATGAGAGTGAAATAACTCCACAAAGGCTGGTCTCCCATCTCCAAGTCACCCTTTATTTATGCTTGCACAACACAAACTAGCACAGTGCTGATTCCTAGAGTGAGCTGAGCTCCTGATACTCCTGTTTATATCTGCCAGCCAGGGCTCCCTGATTGGACCAGATTAACTGCCCCAATCAGGAAACTGAGATCCGCTTGGCTGACTTTGATCCAGTCACTGCAGAGAGATCCACAATAAATTGACATTTTGTATTTGTATTCATCATACATCAATACATCCACCACTTTAATTCCTATCTTGAAGCAGGAACATAAAGACATATAAATCAGAAACAGCAGGAGGCCATTCAGTTTCTTGAACCTGCTCCCCATTTGAAAAGATCATGGTTGATCTGATGTGGCCTTAACATTACTGATGTGTATCCCCTATGATTCCCTTATTAGCCAAGCATCTCTCTAATTCATCCTTCAAGATGATTCTGTCTCCACTACTCTCCAGAAGAGAATTCCACAGGCTAAAAATGCATCCACCATCTTCAACAGTCACTTCTTTGACCACCAAAGCATGGTGGCAGCAGAAACTTACCAAGATTCCTTCGATAACACTTTCCAAATCTTCAACCTCTACCAGTTGGAAGGACAAGGGCGGCAGATGTATAGGAACACAAGTTTGCCTTCATGTCACGCACCTTCTTGATTAGGGACGACATTGTCATTCCTTCATTGCTGAGTGGTCAAAATCCTAGAGCTTGCTTCCTAATAGCACTGTGGAAGTCCACATGTCTCTAGAACAGCAGTGGTTGGAGAAGACAGCTTACCACCAGTTTCTCCAGGGCAGTTACAGATGGACAATGGACGCGGGCTTGGTCATCAACACCCACGCCCCATGAACAAGGTTATTTAAAACACTGGACATTAAAATCTGCCATTTATACTGTGATCATTTTTGTCCAACAGCTTCTGTGAACCTCTTTGGAATGGCAATATATCTGAGAATAAATTTTTAAAAAACGATGACTGCGGTCAGATAAAATATTTCAAGGCAGTTTCAATCTGATGTTGGTAGATCATTTGCTGACATTTCACATACATGATATATAATGACTATAGGCTCTTTACATCATAACAAATACATGTGGTAAAATCTTATGACACTAATCCTTTCTTCAGTAATACAGAATACAAGAGTTAATGTCTAAAAACAATATTGTCTGCAACAGCCAAGAAACCACAATGTTTGAAAGTAAAAATTTTTGATTTTTCTTTCCAATAAATTTTCAATAGTGTTTGAAAAACCGAACCATATCATGGTGTGCGAATTCTGAAATAAATGTTCAACAAAGTCATTTGTTATCATTAACATATACCAAACCTACTTCAGATTTTCATGTTTTACTGGAGCTAATAATTGACTTGTCCTTGGTGTTTTTAGGACCCAATACAGTTGGGTTTTATCAGCTAACATTACCTGTAATTCATTATTGCACTTGGAAGGATCTTTATTAATCTGCAGGAAAATTGGAGATGTTGAAATTATTTCAAAAGTTCCAACATCTGTCCTGATAATAGCACTTACAATTTTCATTCATGGCTCAGCCTTGTACTATATTACAAAATTCATAACAAATCCCTTGAAAAAAATATATTTTGAATACAATTCTTCTTGGCATTTGTAGTGTCTTTAGGTGGGTTAAACCAAGTGCAATGAAAAAACATTTCATTCAGTATCCAGTTAAGGCTTTCATTTTGTAGAACATTCTGAACATATTTAAACACACACCTCCATAAGTAAAACAGAAAGTTGAAGAATTGAGAGGGCATTTAGGAAGGTTATTTCAGCCATTCAATTTGCTCATTTGTGACATGGTATACACTTCTATGAAGGTATTGTCCTCCAAGGCTCTAGTGCCCAGGACTGGCATAGCAATCTCAGTTGTATTTGCTACATAGGAAGACAGTGGCCTGTACTCTCTCTGGACCCCCAAGTCAGCCAGCAGAGCTTTTACTTTCTGCTTGCAGGTGGAAACTGCTCAAGCTTTGTGTTCTGTCTGGTAAATGTGTTGTCCAGGTCTTACCAGTCTAGAGAGCTGTGCTGAAGCTTGGAAGATTCACACTTTGATGTTGTCTGGCAAGTTGCGCCACACTCCCTTATTCAGATTGGATTTAACAACTGTGTCTTTTGCAATGTGTGATTCAGGATCAAGTGACTGATTACTGGTGATTGTATGGCCTAGATATGCAAGGATTTCAACAGCCTTCGGTGTCACATGGTGAATGCTGATTGATGGTGCATGGCAATGTCCTGGTCAAGGACCTGATATGATAGCCAAATCTAAATATTTACAGGTGTGAGAGAGTCTGTCTTTCTACTGCTGAAAATGTTCCTTTGTGTGGAATGCTTGTGTAGCATTGTTAGTGCAGGACAACTCTCTGGTGAGAAATTGGCACACTTTTGTCTTCGATTTCAGGCAAGTAAAGTTGAGCAGCACTCTGTCAGTTCTGGCATGTCAGTCGGCACTGTCTGTAGATGATCTGAAAGCATATGACAGGAGCAAAGAGAATAATATGCCAAAGAGTGTTGGTGCCCTTGTAAACAATCCTGTTTGACCGTAATGCAGATCTCAAAGAGCTTCTGATGCTGGCCTGTCATAGCTGACATTAAACATCCTGATGCTATGGGAAGAGGAGATCATATTCAGCAGCTTTGATGAGCAGCCAATTTTCTCCAGCACCTTAAATAGACTGTTCCTGCTCACATGGTCAGATCAGTAAAGGCAATATAGAGTGGTTCCCTTTGTGTGTGGAAGTTTCTTGCAGCTGCTGGACTGAGAAGATGATGTTAATTGTGGGGCTTCTGGTTCTGAAATCAAACTGGGAGTTGAAGTCGATATGTTCACTTAGCATCTGGAGTCTGACAAGGGCAACCTGGGCAAATCCCTTTTACCATGATGCTCAGAAGCAAGCTGTTTTGATAGCTGTTGCAATTGTTACAGTCCTCCTTGTTCTTTCATAGAGTCACAATCTTTGCATCGTGTGTATTCTGCGGCACTTACATCTCTTTCCAACAGAGACAGAGGAGTTTGTGCAGATTCTGCAGAGTACCTGTTCTTGATGAGTTCAGCTGATATAACATCCGCCATGCCAAGCAAATCAATCTCTTTGTTAAGTTCCCCCACAGTGGGATCAATATCCAGCTCTGCCATAAGTGGCAGGCTTGTCTAAAGTTTCCTCAATGTCACTCACTTGCGTCAAACCTGAGATAGCCTTCCACCCATCTCACCAAAATTTACTGCAGTTGGTGACATCCTGTCTTCCCTTTGTTTTTAATAAAGCAGTGTTCTTTGCTAATGGACTTGTTATCTTTTTGATCTCCTTATATATACCTCTAGCATTGCCAAAGGGCATCTGAATATTCTGGCAAAGGTGGTAACCAGCCGTCACAGATGCACAGCCAGCAGTCTGGTGGACTTTACTTTGAGCAGCTCTTGGTGCATTCAGCTCTCTAAGATCCCTCTTGTAATTAGTAAGAGCTGATCTCTTGGCTTCAAAGATGAGTTGCATCTGAATTATATTAGTCTCACAGCTGCAGTTTCTGCATGTGCTTCTCGTGTTCGGGGTGATTTTGTAAATGAAGTATTAAAGTATGTTTCATTTCAATCTGCATGCTGCGTGGAAATGCTAGAAAGTACTTTTTCAATCAAGCCACAGAGCAATTTTTTTTCCGTCTGGAAAGTAATACAGCTGACATTAGAGACAACATATTTTCTTTGAGTGAGACAGCTACAAAGTTTTCATCTTAACGCTAGTATGCACCAGGGAGCAATCTGCAACACATTCAGAGCTTTAGAAAGTGACATCTGGTGATGATCACATTTACTAATATCAGGATTTTGGAGGTATCCATGACACATTGTAAAATGGTTTGTTCAAGAAGGTGTGAAACAAGCCTTATGGTAGCCACAGACACCAAGTAGCCTTAGTCTGCTCTCATTGAGCTTACATGACTTAACGGGCTACAAAATGAATTCAAACAGAAATGCAGACAACAGCACCTCCCTACGTGATGAGATGAACACATCCTATGCTTGCTGTGAACTAAGGGTCAGTGAAACGTTGTCACCTATCCCAACAGCCTCGGATGCACCTGTACCCACAGTCACCACCAATCACATTAGTTCAGCCTTCTCGAGAGTGAACCCACAGAAAATGGGCACCCCAGATGGAGTCCCAGGCAGTGCACTCTGATTCTGTGGGGACAATTCACCGACATCTTTAAGCTCTCCTCATTACAATTCGAAGCCTGCACCTGCTTCAAATAAACCACCATCATCCTGGTGCCAAAGAAAAACCACGCAGCATGCCTCAATAACTATCGCCCAGTGGCTCTGACCTCCATAATTATGAAGTACTTCAGGAGGTTAGTCATGTCTCTTATCAACTCCAACCGTCCAAATTGCTTTGATCCTTTGCAATTTGCCTACCGCCACAAAAGGTCCACAGCAGACACCATCTCCCTGGCCCTACACTCATGCCTGAAACTTCTGGATAACAAGGATACCTACATCAGGTTCCTACTTATTGACTACAGCACCATAATCCCAAACAATCTAATCTCTAAACTCTGAGACCTAGGTCTTGGCTCCCCACTCTGTAACTGGATCTTCAACCTCCTGATCCATAGACTGCAATCAGCAAGAATAGGTGACTGCACCTCCTCCAACATAATCTTCAACCCAGATGCTCAGCAAGGCTGCATCCTCAGCCCCCTACTGTACTCTTTAACACTCACAACTGTGTGGCCAGATTCCACCTCAATGTCACTTATGGGTTTGCTGGCAACACCACCATAGGAGATCAGATCTCAAACAAGGACGAGGCAGAATGCAGGACAGAGATTGAGTGCTTAGTGGCATGGTGTAAAGACAACAATCTCTCCATCAATGTCAGTAAAATGAAGGAGCTGGTCAGTGACTTCAGGAAGCAGAGTGGAGGGCATGGCCCATTCTGCACCACTGGTGCTGAGGTGGTAGTGATCAAGAGTGTCAAGTTTTTGGGAATGACGATCCCCAACAATCCACCCATGTCAACATGATGGACAAGAAAGCACAACAACATCTCCAGTTCCTCAGAAAGCTAAGGAAATTCAAGATGACCACAAGGACTCTTCCAAATTTTTATAGCTGCACCTTAGAAAGCATCCGATATGGATGTATCACAGCATGATACGATAACTGCCCTTGCAAAGACCGCAAGAAACTACAGAGAGTCGCGAACACAACCCAGTCCATCACGCAAATCAGCCTTCCATCCATTCACGCTATCTATACCTCCAGCTGCTTCAAGAAAGCACCCAATATATACAATGGTGGATCAGTGGTTAGCATGCTGCCTCACAGCACCAGGGAACCAGGTTCGATTCCACCCTCTGGCAACTGTCTGTGCAGAGTTACACATTCTCCCCGTGTCAGCGTGGGGTTGCTCTGGTTTCCTCCCACAGTCCAAAGATGTGCAGGTTAGATGGTTTGGCCATCTCAAATTGCCTATAGAATCCAAGGATGATCTGACTGGTTGGATTAGCCATAGGAAATGCAGGGGTAGGGGAATGGGTCTGGGTGGGATGATTTTCAGAGGGGTGATGTGGACTTGATGCGCCAAATGGCCTGTTTCCACACTGTAGGGACTCTATGATAATCAAAAATCTCCCCCCACCCCCCCTCTCCGTCTGGTTATACTCTTCCACCCTCTTCTTCCCTGCTGTTATTAAACTTCTGATCTCTCAAATGTTAATATTGACCTCTGTTCTCTCTCTGTATCTTCTCAGTGACTGTAACACTGTATTCTGCACTCTGTTCTGCTACCCTGATGTACTTTGTATGGTATGATGCGCCCGTAGAGTACGCAAAAATTTTCACTGTGTCTCAGTACATGTGACAACAATAAATCAATCAATCATTGAGCTTTCCCAGGCTGCAATGCTTGAGGCAGAACAGCCTTGCCTCATGGTTTGAGCCCAATCTTGCATTGAAATCCTCCAGAAGGTCAAGATGTTCTGGCTTGAGGATTCTGCCAATTGCAAGTTCAAGACATGGAGAACAAATGTTTGCCTCTGTGGTGGATTATTATCGTTGGAGTATATATATGCCTGAGACTAACTGGCCTTTTTTTGAGTTAGTTGGACCATTATGAAGCAATTGATTATTACTTAGCTTGATTTAACCATTATCAAGAATTATTGAAATGTGAATGTGAACTCAACATCAATTACATAAGTTTGAAAACTTCAGCAGTTGTACTGTTCTGTTTTCAAAAATATTGAATCTTACTTTGTTTAGTTTTTCAGACTATCAATTAAATATAACCATCATGTTAGAAAGCAGTGTATATTCTATACTTTTTGCTTAGCTTTATTATCAACTGTTTTATGCAGTCTTCACATTCCCTATGATTTATAGAGTACCTTTTTTCCAGTGTCTAGGTAGGTATCCAAAGTATAGAGGTTAAACGGATAATCTTTATCATTGTAATAGTTACTGGAATATAAAGATACCACGTTATTGACTTGTGGAGCATAGAGAGCCTTGTAAGTAGGTAGCACCTCACAAAAACTCAAAAAAACCCAAAGAATATGAGAGTCACTGAATTCATTCTTTGAAGTCATTGCTGTAATATAGGGCTATGAAATCATTTCAATACAGATTTTTTTAGGACTCAGATCTAAATGATTTGGGTTGCTGAGAATACATCTGAATCTGTTATATTATCGAATCATGGAATGGATAGTGGAACGCCTTTAGTTTCTTAATAGAAATCAAATGGGTTAATCTGACTAAACAATCAATCCTACAGAGCTGCTGGATTTATTGGGATTGACATTTCTTAAGTCACTGTTGGATTTACTGAAGTCACGTGTTCATGATTTATGGCTCTAATTTGGGTATTGTTTGGAGTTCAGATGGTGTCCAGCTTGCTGCCAGAGAGAGAGAGAGAGAGAGAGAGAGAGAGAAAGATAAACTAGTCATCCTCTGTCCTTCTGAGAAAACCTCATTGGAGAGTCCACTGTGTGACCCAAAAGACTGATACAACTATTCTATTGCAATGTGTCTCAGTTCTTAACATCTCCTGAGTGAACTGCCTTTAAAAGATGACACCTGCTTGTATTCAGAAACAAATGTCTACTTTGCCAAGATGATGAAATTATAATCCCAGCTGATAGCACACTGGACTTTTCAGATTCCAGAATGAAACCTGACTTTAAAGATCATATATTTACTTTTTGAGTTAATTATTATGGTTATTAATGCCTAAAGTATATTCACAGGGGACTGCAGATGTTCTTGAACAACTGAACACATGTTTATTACACATAAAAAGTAAACAATGCTACATACATATTTAACAGTTAGAAAGATCTTAACAAAAGCAGCAAAACAAATTTTAACATGCTCCCCAACACTATCCTTTTACAGAAACTCAACTCCAGAAAAATTGCACTCATAAGCTTTTAAGCCATTGACTCCCCCAGTTTCTTTTCCTTAGACCACAAAGACAGTTTTACAATTTCTTTCTGAATCCGCTGTCATAAACATTTCATAATTCTGATGGCCTAAGCCTTTTCAGAACTGACAACTAGAGGATTTCCTTCCAAATTCTCCTGTCTTAGAAGCTTCACAAACTTAAAAAAAACTCAGCTATGGTGATTGGTTCCGCTGATCTAAAAGCTTGACTCTTCTGCAATGCATCTTGAATGAAACAGCTGATTCTACTGAATTGAGACCTTGACATTTCTGTCCTGAAGTCAAAAATAACTGATTGAATTTCTGATCTATTGTCAACATTGCAATACAAACATTCCATCCATTGACATTACAGGGGTTTCTTTCAGGCACTTGACTGAAGCCACATGATTTCTTGGAATTGATGCATTTAAGTTACTGGGCCTAATGACTTTCTGATCCATTTTTTAAAAATTGCCTTCACAAAACTAACCTATTTCCACCTGATTATTTTAAAATCAAAATTCAAAAAGGCAACATATATTGTACATGTTTTATCACACCAACCAAAGCCTTTTGAGAGTTTCATACCTTATCCTTTTTTTCTTTTAAAACCTAATGCTTATTGGCCAATGTATTGTTTCTAGAATTGATTTCTATCGGAACAGTTCTTTATTTCCACCTTTTAATTGTTGGGCATCTGTGTCGAGTTATTTAGAAAGGTAAATATTTGTGCTTTACTATTTCAAGTTGTGTTTTACATCTTTGCTGAATAAGTCCTGATTTCAACATAAATTTTAAAATTGTGTATTAATTAAAAGTAGCCTGTTCTAAGTCTAATATAGGTATTGTATATTAATGGCCATATTGATAATGTGAAAAGCATTTAAGTTTATGCTGTGACCAGGGGAGTGGTAGGACTGAGTAAACAATGGCTTCTACTCTTGGCTATATAAATAAGAAATATTTTTTAGGGAAAATTTGCTGGGTAAGATACTGGGGATATCTTCCCTGATCTTCTGTAAAATAATGTATGGAATCTTTTACAATCCCTTGAAGCAAGCAGCGTCTTGGTTTAACATCTCATTCATACTACCAATAGTGTAGCACTCCTTCAGTATTGCACTGAGAACGTCAGGTTAGATTACATGATCAAAGATCTTGAATGGAATGTTATCCTTTTAACTCAAAGAGTGTTACTACATAATTGCAGTTGCCACACCTTTTATTTTGACTATTTGTTGAGTTGTTGTCATTGCTGCAGTACAAGTATTGGGTTAAGGCCAGTTATTGTCAGCTTGTTTGATGTCAATGCAAATTGTGAAGAATTTTCGGTCTGTCTGATACTCCCACCGTAGGGGAAGGCAGGTCCACTTGTAATTCAGAAAGTTTCTAATATGCACGGTTTCACTACATGCAATGAAAACCTGTTTAACAGGTCTTCCATACTATTTGACGTAGATCAATGAATGAAACCAGTCCAGTGAATGCCAAAAGTCGTGATGCATTGCCAGCTGTGTATCTATAGAAACATTGGTCAGATCTGAGAGTAGCATAGATGGCTAATGATTTGCTTTGTGGTCTTGATGGACAGTCCTGTAGGTAGGAACAGCCAGGTTTGAGACAGTGTCTGTTTGCTTGAGCTAAACTCAGACTTTAATCTGATATCAGCAGTGATTTAGTTAAATCGGTAAGCCCATGGCAACATTTTTCCAGGTGAAGAGATCAATGTCCTATCAAATGCTGATTCTTTGTGAGAGTGCAGGCTCCACAGGTGCAGTCTCTTATCTTACGTTGGTAGCCCTAGTAAAGAGTGTCAGCAAATTGTTGAGCTATAGGGTGCATCCCAGCAAGTCAAATCCTGCCCTCGCC
Organism: Stegostoma tigrinum; assembly: GCF_030684315.1. Lineage (NCBI taxonomy): Eukaryota > Metazoa > Chordata > Chondrichthyes > Orectolobiformes > Stegostomatidae > Stegostoma > Stegostoma tigrinum. Next base: position 13,903,407 of record NC_081386.1, read on the forward strand.
TGACACCACACATAAGCAATCAACCTCAAGTTAACTATGTAAAGCTGAATGACAACATGCTCAACTATTTAAACACAAAAATGTTCCTTTTAATCAGAGCCACGTCATTTCGCAACAATGCACTAGCTTTTGACATGAGGTGATCCAGAGCACTGCAAAATGTCGTTCGTAGATAAATGAAACAAAATTTTAGCACAAGAAAAGCATTTCAATGTAGGAGCTCAACTTTACTGTTTGCAACTGTGATTAGCTTATTAAAATGAAAATATCATAGAACCCCTACACTGTGGAAACAGGCCCTTCAGCCCAACAAGTCCACACTGACCCTCAGAGCATCCCACCTAGACCCATCCCCCTATAACCCACACATCCCTGAACACTATGGGCAATTTATCATAGCCAGTCCACCTAGTCTGCACATCTTTAGACTGTGGGAGGAAGCCCACACAGACACAGGGAGAAAATGCAAATTCCACACAGACAGTCACCCAAGGATGGAATTGAACCCAGGTCCCTGGCACTGTGAGGCAGTAATGCTAACTACTGAGCCACCGTGCCTCCCTTTAGTATGTTATTGAATGACAGAGTCTGACTCCCTGTAGGTTTACACAGCACTACTAGGATTTACAATGTGTCTGTTAACACGCAGCATCAGCTGGTGCTGAGAGAATAATTATATATCGTAACAGAATAGGTGGACATGCTGCTTAGAAACAGTGATGGGCAGTGGGGGAGAGGTTTCAACAATTTTGTATCCATTCCCATTAATCTTGAGATACAGGTCTACATTAAGCTGACTTGGTTAGTGTTCAGGAAGAAGTAAAAAGTCTTATAGCCTTCTTAAAGATTTTTCTTCCATTCAGAACAAGTTTTTCAAACTACCTTAAACAGTCAAAACTTTGATGAATTATGTGCACACCTTTTATAAAGTCATTCATAAATTAAATGAAATTAAGATAGGATAGATAAAATTCAAAGAGGTAAATGTAGTCAGAGACTGACCAAAGCTCTGAATTTAACTGAAGCAGTTGTGATTATATCAGCACAGGCACCCTGAAAGCTGCTAGCAGTTGACAAATTGTTTTCTTGACTGTACTTTCAAAGAAAAACCAAGGAACTCCAGTTTCTTTATTAGTAACATCCCCATCCACTTCTCACTTCTGTCACATTTTGGTTCTAGCACTGAAAAGCAAATGTGGACTTGCATTTCATGGCACTTACAGTGTAGCAAAGTTTTCCAAGGTGTTTCACAGGAGCATTTTCTGATAACATTTGACAGACAGCCACGTAATGAGATAATGGAACAATTGAACAAGAGGGGGGGTTTTAAGGAGGAGAGAGATATCAAATGACATACAAGTTTTTGGGAAGGGAATTCCAAAGATTGGGGCCAAGGCAGCTGAAACAATTGGTCACATTGTTCTGTGGTCAAGAACGAGTGTCATTTTCCTTTCGGAAGTTCCCACACAAAGGTGATGTCCAAGAACGGATTGATGCAAGCACAACAGATCAAGTGCCAGCTGCTGCTAGAACTCAAACCTACTTTGGTGGAAACGTGGACAAGTCATGGGCTGCAATGCTGCTGCCATTGGATTTAACTCTTTCACGCTCAATGGTAATCACAGAGATACGCATATTGGAACAACCTTTCATTGAAATTTTTCTCAAGAAAAATTAACCAATCAGGATTATCTTGTGAAAGCCAGATAAAATGTTGGGTTGCCAGGTCTTATCAAGTTAACAGTTCAGTAGTCCATGTGAATATGTTCCCGCACCGATTTACATGGTTTAGAAGTACTGGCATATAAAGAAAAGGCTAATTTGAGGTCAGTAAAGCTTCTTTTTATTCATCCACGGGACATGGGCATCGCTGCCTGGATCACTATTTATTGTCCTTCCCTGGGTGCCCTGGAGAAGAGGTGGTGATCTGCCTTCTAATAAAGATCCAAATGCTGTTGCATTTTGCTTTCTAACCTTTTAAAAATAGAGTTTACATTTAATCACAATAGTCAATTCAATCCCAAAACACAATTTGGGTGGCACAGTGGCTCTGTGGTTAGTACTGCTGCCTCACAGCGTCAGGGACTCAGGTTCAATTCCACCCTCAGGTGACTGTCTTTATGGAGTTTGCGCATTCTTCCTGTGTCTGTGTGGCTTTCCTTTGAGTGTTCTGGTTTCCTCCCACTGTCCGAAGATGTGCAGGTTAGGTGGATTGGCTGTGCTAAATTCCCCTTAGTGTTCAAGGATGTGTAGATTAGGTGGATTATAAGTAGATGGGTCTGGGTGGAATGCTCCAAGACCATAAGACCATAAGACCAAGGATTGGAAGTAAGGCCATTTGACCCATCGAGCCCACTCTGCCATTTAAATCATGGCTGATGGGCATTTCAACTCCACTTCCCTGCACTCTCCCCGTAGGCCTTGATTCCTTGTGAGATCAAGAATTTATCGATCTCTGCCTTGAAGGCATCTAACGTCCCAGCCTCCAATGCACTCCATGGCAATGAATTCCACAAGCCAACCACTCTCTGGCTGAAGAAATGTCTCCTCATTTCTGTTTTAAATTTACCCCCTCTAATTCTGAGGCTGTGCCCACGGGTCCTAGCCTCCCCGCCTAACGGAAACAACTTCCTAGCGTCCACCCTTTCTAAACCATACATAATCTTGTAAGTTTCTATTAGATCTCCCCTCCACCTTCTAAACTCTAATGAATACAATCCCAGGATCCTTAGCCGTTCATCATACGTTAAAGGGTTGGTGTGGACTTGTTGGGCCAAAGGGCCTGTTTCTACACATGAACTATGGCAATTGCTCAATTTCATGACAGTGCATGGATATTGAAAAGCTGAGCCATTTCATTTTTCAGTATCAGCTTGGTTCAGTGGTAGCCTTCTCACCTTAAAGCTGAAGATTTTGGGTTAAGTTCCCTGCATCCATAGATCCTAGCCTCATGGGAACCTAAGAGCATAATGCAGGCGAGCACTTGTGTGCAGTGCTAAGTGAGTGATGCATTGTTAGAGCTGCCATTCCTTTGAGGTAAGACATTAAACTGAAGCCCTGTCTGATCGTTCATATGCCACTATGAAAGAAGTTGAAAAAAATCCATTTCCCCTGGTTTATTCCTCCACCAAAACAGATAAACCAGTTATTCACTTCATTACTGTTTGTGCAACTTTGTGCAAGAAATGACCATCAAGTTTGCAACATAATGTCAGTGACAGGGCACCTGAAACCTAAGTGAATGACAGAATGACAAATAGAGAGGGGAAAAGAAAAATTAGATTTAGTAGTAGTAAAGGATGTGAAAAAATGGTGTGACTTAATTTAAGATAATCTCTTCAAAAAATTTACTGTTTGACATCATGTGAATTGCTATTACCTCTTAAGGCAGGTACAACGTTGTTAGGAATGAGTTGTAATTTTCTACATCAATTTCGACGTGAGCTAAGGTGCAAATCGATCATTTTGTAAAAGTTATGAGAGTTCAGCTGCTGTCTGTGGAGGTCAATGGCAGCTTAGTGTAAAACAACTTGAAAGATACGGCAGTTGAAAACTTATGGTATTTTTCTTCTTCCAATTTGTCCATTATTAATGATGTGAACCCCTACATTCTCCGAGGAATTGTGGGCTGCACAAATGCAGGGAATGTAAAGCTCTATCAGCTGGGAATGGGAGAAGAGGGACGGAACATGTCAAATTGTCTTGAGGTTCTTAAACTGAGAGGAAGGATATCTATGAGGACGCCAGTTCCTAATTACTGCTCAGTGACTCCAAAAGTACATAGATGTTAAAGAACATGAATCTTTCCATTATTTGACCATCTGTGGGATTCTTGGATGCATCAAATCTTCAATAAGCCTGTGTGCTATCCATATTATTTCTTTGGGAATTCCACATATGATCCTGGTCGAAATCAAATACCTTTCCTTTTTTGTTAGCAAACCAAGTCAACGTTTATCGCCTTAAAGCTCTAATGGATCTGCCTTTAGTTCTTCAATTAACATCCTTGACATTTCAATGATTTTAATATTTCATTGTTAAAACTAAAGGAAAATTTTGTTTCTTTTCTCATGCCAACCACTTTGCTCGCCACAATTTTAAAGAAGGGTCTAGGCCCGAAACATCAGCTTTCCTGTTCTTCTGATGCTGCTTGGCCTGCTGTGTTCATCCAGCTCTACGCCTTGTTATCTTAAAAGACAACAAATTTTCCAAGACTGTTATAGTGTTCCTACATTTGAGGCTCTTCTAACTTCTACCATTCATAGCGAGGGCTTAGCATTGATTTACATGTGTTTTCTGCCCTATTTATGTTTTAACAATAATGGGCAAGAAATGATACAAGAGAAAGTTTGTCATCTGGTGAACACTCACTCCTGGTCATTAGCTCCTTTTCTTATCTCTAATATTTGTAATGTTTTCCTCAGCAGTTTCCTGTCTAATTCTGTTTAAATTCCAAATCTGCTCACTGCTTTTCTCACTTGAAGTCAAGACTCATCGCAATTTCCTTGTCTTTCTTTTCTTAACCTTCAACACAAGGAACTCCCTATCTCCATTCAACTTTGATCCTCCTACAATTTTTTAAGAGTTTTAAATCCAATAGTGAATGACACGTTTTGTCTTTTAAAAACTAACAGCATATTATTACTGGGTTAAATGAACTGCATTCAAACTAACACTAGGCAAAGATACTAAATGTTTGCTACAAATATGTTTAGAGAAGTGTTAAACAGAGTCAAAAGTGAGTGTTTGTAATCGTTTAGATGCCTGCACACCATTGCTCTGAAAGTTGGTTGTCGGGAGGAGCTGATAGTACAATGTGTAGAACAGCAGAGGAGCTCCAGGATGACACATATTTTAATGGGACTAATCCTAAATAAGTTATAACAGACACCGTCTCTAAAAACAATAATCTCTAGCACAGATGCATGACTATCAGGTTTGGGTATAGATAAGAGTTCCACTTCCTTTGGAATACCCTGTAACTCATACGCTCCACTTGCTGCATTTTCCATTGACAAAGGTAGTTGTAGTGCCTGTTTGAGTGTCCATTTCAGTTTCATATATTAGGCACTTTTGCATGGTCACATCATTAATCCCACATGCCAACTGGTGTCTCAGCATCTCATTAAGGGTTAAACCAAAGTCACACATCTCTGCCAGTCATCTCAACCTAGTCAAAAATCCCAACATGTATTTGAACTGCCGATAAAACCACATCTCAGAATTAAAGAGGGTTTGGGGTCATAATATTCCTTAAATAATTCTGTCAACTCTTGAAAGATTTTAGTATCTGGTGCATAAGGAAACATTAGGTTCCTAATAACCGAAAAAAAATGCAGATCCACAAACCATCAGGACAATTACTTAATGCTTTTCACCACTCCAGTGTCATTTGTCTGGAAAAAAGTCATGTAGTCTTTCCACATAATGGGCCCATGGCACTAACACTGTCCGGCTTCCTCAGAGCCAGCTGTCTGAGTGAACAGAGCCTTTGTCACTCCTATTTATATCTGTCAGCCAGGGATCCCTGAATGGACCAGGTTAACAGCCCCAATCAGGGAACTCATATTCTATGAGGTGCACCTGGCTGGCCTCATTACAATCATTACAGTGGAGATCTTCATCCAAATAGAACTTGTAGCTAAATGGTTAATGGCCACTGCAAGTCTTTCAGGACCAGGACCACCTCAATTATGTAACATCCCTTGTGAGCCTGAATCCTCTGGTGCTTTACTCAGCCACTGTGCTGAGTTAGCTGGGTCTGTTCCAGTTTCTGTGACACCATCAGCATCCAGCAGAAATGCTTTCTGTAACTGTTGTGCCTCCAGGATTCCTTCTGTTCACCCTGGCCTGCCATTGTACTGCTCTTCTCACTCTCTGAAACCTTTCATAAAACTCAACAGTTCCACATGTGATCTGGACATATTTTTTTTCACTTTGACAGGTAGAAAATGTACTTGCTTATCATTTTTCACTTGTGTCTATTAATCAACATTTTAAGAAAAGTATAGATTTCATGCCCTAAATACATATAAATACACCATTTGCAATTTCTAGCAAACTGACAACACATCTACTCATGTTTTTTTTTGCCAAATTAGTGAGAAGGAACATAAACCACATTCACATCATTGTAACAAAAGAGGACAGCATGATGTTAATTTATGTAGATATTTTATTTACAAGGTGTTTCCCTTTTATGAAGCACCTAAATGTACCAAATCTCAAATCAGAAAAAAAAACCTTCTGTCTCCTTCACAAATAGAGAAAACCACACAAAATATCCCCTTTATATCACGCCTTCCTTTACAACATGTTTTTTTGTTCAAACAGCTTTCACAGCAGTAGAAGTGTGTGGCTTTGACCACCTGTTCCTTATGTTCAAAAGGGCTTGCTTGCAGGCTGCAAATGAAGAAAATGAGGAGGAGAGAAATACTGAAATTTGAATTTTCTATATTGAACAACTCTGTTATGGGGAATTTGACTGTTTTGTGTCACTAACATTTAAATGCATCTACTTTGTTCAGTATAATTTTGATTTACAGCCAAGCTGCAGAGTAAAGAATCAAATTTTAGCAGCCTTTATAGACTACCATACACACAATCAGGTGATTACTTGCCCATCAATCAATGCGCAGCCTATTTTCACGTAAAGTATTTTAAGCTCCAAAATTCTGATTCCCAGCTTTTCTGAGTACCAGCCTGTCTGAACCGGCAGAGCTCTCGTCACTGAGCCGAGGCCAAGTGAATGAGCACGATGCAACCTAAGGCTTCTGTGTAGTCAGAGAAATCGTTGTTGTGTTGTGTTTTTGAATGAAATGCTGAGTTGAGGAACTGCCTCCCTGCTCATAACAGCATCTGAAGAAGAGCAAGGGAATTCTTCCAAGGGACCAGCTAACGTTGTTGGAACAAATGCCCCAATCGTTTATTTATTCAATACCTGTTGGCTCTTGCTCATCATGAAATCGGCTGCTGTATTTGCATTCATAATGACAGTGGCAACACTTCGAAAGGATTGCATTGCCTTATTATGTTTTGGAGTGTGCTGAAATGATAAAGGGGTATTATTCAAATACATGTCTTTTTACATCAAAATGTCTTGTGAGTTCTGAAGTACGGTACCTTTCCATGTAGCACACCTGGGACAGATGTGGCTGACTAGCTATTAATCTCTGCCTCAGGCAAAGGCAGCTGGGACAACATATGCTAGAAACAAAGTAGAAACGTTAAAACCCTCCTTCCTCAATGGCAAAGGGACAATTTAACTTCACTTAGCAATAAATATTTGGAATGAGACAGCACACTAAGTTAGTGATAATGGGAACTGCAGATGCTGGAGAATCCAAGATAATAAAGTTGAAGCTGGATGAACACAACAGGCCAAGCAGCATCTCAGGAGCACAAAAGCAGATGTTTCGGGCCTAGGCCCTTCATCAGAGGATGATGAAGGGTCGAGGCCCGAAACATCAGCTTTGTGCTCCTGAGATGCTGCTTGGCCTGCTGTGTTCATCCAGCTTCACACTTTATTATCTTACACTAAATTAGTACTGTCCTTTCACCTTTAAGATCGAGGTTCAAATCTAGGCCAATCTGATGGGATGCAAGGCTTTGTCTGTATAATATCTATGATATATAAATAGAAAATATAGGGTTCTTGAAGAGCATCAGTAACGTCAATCCAGTGTCTCACAGGCATGGTCTTGAATAGTTCCAGTTCACCACATTGTGTGACACATGCTTGATATCCCCACTGATTATAGGGAGCATCCTATTAACATTACAAGCCAATGGTGTCTAACTTTATACAACTTAATATTCCAGTGTTGGCTACCACCATTGTAGGTTATTAATGAAACACTAAGTCATGCATACGCCCTTCAAATGACATGTAAATGTTCTTTGATAATTTTGTTTTGGCTATTTTCAAGCAGTCAGATTCCTCCTACTTGAGATTATTTCGAAGACATATTGTGATGCAGATTTTCGGTTGAATAGCAGTATAATATCTGGAACACACATTGATAGCTGTATTGCATTTCTTGACAGAAGCCTGTGGGGAGTCTTTGAAATGCTTCCTTTGTCCTCCTGTCATTCAAGTCCCTACCTTGAGCTGGGTGAAGATGATTTGCTTTGGCAGCCAGAACTCAGGCAATCCAAAACTCATGGCAAGAGCAGGGAATTTGCTTTTGGACGATCATGGCCTCAATGCTGGTGCTATTGGCTGCTTCTAGGACACTGATGTTAGTTTGCCAGTCCTCCCAGTCAATGTGGAAAATCCATCTTATGCTGCATTGATACTACTGCTCAAGGACTTTGATGTGGCATCTATACATAGTCTGAGTTTCTGAGCCATATAGAAAAGTCATAAGGAGGACTGTCTTTTGCTGTTACCACAATATCACAGCCTATCCTTACAGTCCAAGGTAGCCCTTGGAGGTTGAATGTGATGTTGAATCTCAGCATTTTGGAACATTGGAACATTGCTCTGTTAACCTTAATGAAGGGATCATCAGGAACTTGAAGTGGGACAGAATGGTAAAGAATCCATAGATGCCAACCCATGGGAGACCATCATTAGAAGAAACCGACTTGGAGAAAGCTCCTGTTCGAAGGGACACAATTCTATGGGGACACCCTTTGGCAAAAGGAAGTATGGAAAAGGAGCAGGAGAAGGGAATGCCAGTGATTTCCAGGCCAGGGACCAATTCCACCTCCCAGAAACACGTCTCAAGCATAGTTGGAGATGTGGCTCTAGAATCAGGCTTCTCAGCTACACAAGGGCCCACAGAACTCATGCACGTGGCATTTCCGAGGACGACAATCACTTGATAATAATTGCCTATGGCAAATAACAGTACAGCAAAATTCTTGTTATTCTAACTTGATAGATGATTCTTTCACATGATAACGAAGTGGACAGAAAAACAGTAAACCTTTGTGGTCAGTGAGGAGAGAGAAATGCTTGCCCAACAGTATGTACTGAGTGTGACTGAAGCTGGAGTGGAAAAGGTCATATGCAAAGTAGATTTTGGAGTGCAATTTTCATTTGGAGGTGTTATAATTTATATACTATAAAAGAGACACATTAGCCACACCATGGTGCAATTGGCCTTTTGTCTTCCCACCATAACAGCATCTTCCTCAGTTTCCTGCTCAAAAGACAGGTCTGCCCCATAGCACTATAATGTCCATCATAAGCACAGCAAAGAGACAGATACTGAACCTGAGTAGCCAGAATAGAGACTGAAGCACATGCTGTTGGCGCCAATCTGATTCATACTGGCCATCCAGTCAATTGAATCAATCAGACCCCTAGGAGTCTTGGTTGCTGTGGAAACATTCACGTTGCCATGCATGCAACCATGACGTGTGATGGTTGAAGTTCCAATTTCTTTCCATCTCATGACTGAGCTGGCATCTCACCTGTTTCTACTTCCTGCCATTGGCATGTGCTGGAGGAAATTGCAAGTTGACATTCAACCTGTTTGAGAACATTATGGATGCACCTTCCTTTGCCATCCAATACCGGAATGGGACTTGAAACAGAACTTCTACTCAAAAGCAGGGATGCTATCCACTGCACCTTATGACCTCCTACTGTGAGAATATGTAGGAGGGAACACTTACTGCTGCATATTATATACACAGCCGATGCCAAATGTACACTTGTGCAGTGCAAACTTTATCTGTCTAGGGACACAACATATATTACAAATTATTTTGCTGTATGTTGTGTCCCAATTGTTTGCAGTATTTTCATATGGAAGTTGTGTTTAAGCCACCACAGGTTAGATTGTAACTCCTTGATTGCTGGTTTTCATTACTGTGCTGATCACAGGAAGCATGCACAAAACAGAAATCTCCATCCAGCTCTGCAGCTCGAGCATTTTCAAAATTTGATACCAGAAATGGCCAGAACTGGGTACGTCCAGGGAGTGACTGCAAACTAAGTGGAGATGCAGATTGCAACAGCCCACATTATGTTGATAGTGCCAGATATACCAATGTGAACAGAACTGGGTGACAGAGGCACCACCTGTTTCTGATCGTGTCTGTTTTAATAAAATTTCCATTAAATAAATCTTAGTAAAATTTTTAATGAAGGCGAAATACTGTGAATGTTTAAGGTCTGAAAGAACATACGAAAGTGCCTGGGAAAGCTTAGCAGGCCTGATTGGAGAGAGAAATCGAGTTAATGTTCGAAGTTTAATTGACTCTTATGACTCTGCTTTGGAAGTGAAGAGAGTTGGAAATCAGTGTTCCTGCTATTTTTTTTTCCTTTTGCTTGGACCCCTGGGGTCTGTGCATAGCAGTGATCTTCAAAAATGCTGTCAACGGTGTCAGCAACAAAAACAGAAATTGCTGGAAAAGCTTAGCAGGTCTTGCAGCATCTGTGGAGAGAATTTAGAATTAACATTTTGGGTCCAGTGACCCCATCTGCAAAATGGTGTCAGCATAATCATTGTAAAGTGGGCTCCCTGGGAATGACAGCATTTGGATGGAATATTGGTGGAAATGATGGGTTTATGTTGTGGAAAACAACAAAAAACAGAAATGTGCTTGGGTAAAGGATACCTTGGAGGTCAGGGTGTGCATTTTAAATACCAAGATGTAGTGGAACATAAGACAAAGGGAGTTCTGATGTAAAGGTACAGAGCATTGCTCCCGTGTAGGTGTTAATAGGGCAGAATGAAGGCCTGAGCTGTCTGAAAGCAAAAACATGAGAACAAGAAATAGACTGGCACTTGGAGAAAAAGGTTTAAAATTCATAGTCTGACATTGATTAACTCAATGCTGAGACCAGGAAGCAGTAAATGCCGAATCAGAAGGCAAGTTTCTCTTCCTCTAGCTGACATTGGGCTTCACTGGAACATTACACCCAGCCAAGGACAGGAATGTGAACATGAGAATGAACAGTGAATTGAAATGACTAGTAATCTGAAGATTCAGGGTCATGCTTGCAGTTTGAATGGAAGTGTTCCACAAAGCAGTCACCCATTCTGCGGCTGGTAGCCATATTGTAGAGGGGATTGATTGTTAGCAATGGAAATAGTTGAATGAATTGAACAAAGTTGAAGCAAATTGTTGTTTCACCTGAAGGGAGTATTTGGGGAATTGGGCAGTAGGAAGAGAGGAGCTAAGGGGCAAATGTTACTCCCACTGTGATTCAAAGGCAAGTATTTCCTGTCATTCACCTTCTGGCTCCTTTCAGGATGGTGTTGGCTGTAAGGTGGTTGGAGTAAGTGCAAGAAGACTGTGATATGGTTTACCTCCATGTTATTTGTAGAATCACCAGTCTTCTGTATTATTACAGCAGAAAGTCCCACTCCAGATTTGTGCAGAAATTTACCTTAAGCAGAATGTTTTAGGTGTCATGAGGTCACATTATGCACCACAGTCTCTGTAATTAGTGAAAACATAAATAAATTCACTATCTGGTAAAAATCACACCATGAGAGATTTCAAGTTCATATTTTCAATTTTGCCTCTTTGATTTGTACGGTAGCTTCAACACATTTTGAAGAATATTGCTGCGTTTAGATATATCCTCTGACTATATACTCGGTTTAAAGTTAAAAATGATGGCAGCTTGCAACAATATGTGATAACATTTTAAAGAACGTTAAGTTTTCCACTTGCCATGGAAGTTTTGATGCTGTTGAAATGAAATTTATGTATCAGTCATGGATAGCAAGGTGTAGAGCTGGATGAACACAGCAAGCTAGGCAGCATCAGAGGAGCAGGAAAGCTGACGTTTCAAGGGTCCAGATCTGCAGTTTCTACTATCTCTTATGTATCAGTCAGTTTCTTTTTTCTTAGCCATGAGAGTTTATCTTCACAATTACTGATGAAACCAAGAGGCCAAGAGCAACCTGATGACTGACAATTTAATGGAGACTGTCCAGAATCATCAGTTACCTATTACAGTGTTTGATTTTGTGATTATTTTCCAAATTTATGTATTAACACAGCATGAAATTTGATCTGTATACCTCTCAGGTACAGCAAATATATAACTATCAAATTCAATTCTATATAAATAAGGCTCTTGGGAACATATTTTTAAAGGCATTTGGTTACATCCTGCCATAAGAGTGAAATGTGCCACTGATGATCTTCTGTCTTTACTATTGCTATTATCTCATGTAAATGTGCCTGAAAGATACCTGAGCTACTGACGGCAGACCCTGGGACACCAGCTGATCTCACAGATTGGCCTGACCCAATGACTTAGACAATTAAGTGTAGGGCCTTGAATAGTATTGTAGAACAGAGAAACCTAGGGGTTCTGGTACATAATTCTTTGATGTTTGCATCAAATACAGACAGGATGGCCAAGAAGGCGTTTAGCATGCTTGCCTTCATTGCTCAGACCTTTGAGCATAGGAGTTGTGATGTCATGTTGAGGTTGTACAGGATTTTGGTGAAGTCTCTTCTGGAGTACTGTGTCCAGTTCTGGTTGTCCTGTTAAAGGAAGGATGTTATTAAGGCAGAGAGGAGTCAGAAGAGATTTACCAGGATGCTGCCAGGAATGGAGGGTTTGAGTTATTGGGAGAAGCTGGATAAGATGGGATTTCTTTTCACTGGAGGGTAGGAGGTTGAAGGGTGACATTACGAAGTTTATAAAATCATGCCAGGTCCAGATGAGGTGAATGGCAGCTGTCCTTTCTCTGTGGCAAGGGATTTCAATACTAGGGGCATATTTTTAAGGTGAGAGGAGAAATCTTTAAAAAAGACATGAGGGGCAACTTTTTTATGTGGAACGAACATCCAGAGGAAGTGATGGGTATGGGTATAGTTGCAATGTTTAAGAGGCATTTGGATAAGTATATGATTAAAAAATATTTGAAGGGAAATGGGCCAAGTGCAAGCAGGTGGATCTTGTTTAGTTTGGGATTATGGATGGTATAGACTGGTTGGACCACAGGATCTGTTTCTGTTTTGTATGATTCTATGACTTTCTGAAAACTAAACGATCCTCATGGGAATGACCTATCAGTGCAAGTCGAAAATTACAGGTTGAATCCACATGAATTATTTAGGCAATCAAACATGCCTCACAATGTGTAACAATATCAACAGTTGGTTAGTAGTCAGAGAGGTCAGGGAGTGGCAAATCTAATCTCATGAATTTTCTCTTCCTTCTGTGGCAATTATGATGTGGAGGCGCCAGTGTTGGTCTGGGCTGGACTAGGTCAGAATTCTCATGACACCAGGTTATAGTCTGACAGGTTTATTTGAAATCACAAATTCCTAGAGGCATGGTTCTCCACCCGTAATGCGATCAACAAACTTCTAGAATTGGACCCCCTTTACAAACCCACATCAGTGAAAACCGGAAATGACACTGCTCGCCCTAATGGACCGGACAATATAAATTCCAAGCAGAGTAGAATAACATGACTGATGATGTCACCTAGCATGGTGACGAAACATCTGAACAAGAACAAGGCAGCTCAGTGAGCAAGTCAACCACCTCACCCCCAACCCAAGCTACAAATCTTTGCCAAAATTTTATTGAAAATGTTTGGCTGAATGCTTTAGACTGGATTTGTTTAGTTGCAGGGAGGGGAATGTGCTCTTTTTAAATGGACTGAGTGGAACGGTAGGCTTGAATGATGACCGTCTTTGAGATCATAGTAATTTGTCATTGTTAAGAAATTTTTTTCAATGTCTGTTTGTTAGGTCTTTTGAATTGAAGCAAAATTTCTGAATTGATATTATAATGGCTCTGTCTGATGAACAGCTTTACAGAGTCATAGAGCATCAGGTTTTTTCAAAGGAGTTTTTTTGAGTGGGCTTGTTGAAGTACATTTCAAGAATAACAATTGTGATGATATGGATTGTTGTAATTATAGTAAATACCAGATGAGTGGGCATGGAGGTTACAAAGGGGCCATGGAAGGTATGTGGAGGAGACAGGGAGCTATGGAGTTGGCATGGGGAGTAGGTGAGGAGCTGAAGAGTGTATGTGGTAACAGACTTCAATACTAGTAACAGAAAGTGCCAGAGAACTGAGTTGAACCTTCCAGCCAACCTGCCTCAACACTCAGCCGGAACTGAACTTCCTCCAGGTTAATGAGTCCATTTCAATCACCCTCCCATCTCCCCAGAGTGAAAATATTCTATGTAAGGACACTTACATGGAGACAGGTCTGCCAAATCAGGAAATTTGAGTTTCCTGCTGGAATAGGAAATATCTGGCTGAAATAGATCTTTAAATGTTTCACACAGTGTTGAAGATAGCATTGGTATGTGGAAACAGGATAAAGAAATATACTACAATGAAAAAGGTCCATTAAAATACATGGTTCAGTATGGATCCACCATTCTGAATTTATTTCATTCCAAATTTTGAAACTGAACATTAAGTACAGTAATATTTGCACACAATCTATTTGCTGTCCATAGTTAATTGCTATGCAATTATCTATTTAACAGGAAGTAAAGTGGATTACTCAAAAACATGAACATGGCTGACTGCATATCAATATATTTAGAACTGTACACACTGAATTTATGCCTTTGAAGGAAAAAATATAGTCTCAAAAAAGCATGAATCTCGTGCGTAAAACAAGAAAAAGATGAAAGAGCAGTAGTGTCACTGAACCCCTGCTTAAGAGGTTAGACACTTCAAAGTTTATCAAAGCAGAATTTGCATTAATTTTCCATGAGAAAGTCTGACATCAGTTCCTTGAATGAATCCTCACATACTCGCACAAGTAGCAGCTACTTTTGGGTCACCACTTGGGCTTTGAGAATCGAGCAGTAAGGTCACTAGGGCTATCTAAATTGTTTTGTTGTTGCGTAACATTAAAATGAAAGTTCTTGCCTGATTATTATAACTTGCTGCAAACCAATAATGAATGAGATGTATATTTCTAGATACATAAATATTGTGACGGCTTTAAATTTGCTGCACTAGCTTAAAATTTGGAATAATTTCTAACAGCAACACACAGATGAAACAATAACAAAAGAACAGATGAATAAACAGACCAATGTAAACTACCATCAGCTTCAGCCTGAAATACCAACAGAAGGCAACAATGTGGAGCATGACATTCATATTCTCACTTTCAAACCCTATTAGTTTTTGGATCACAGCAAATAGATTTTTGTTTCACCGACAATCCCTCACTTTTCCCCATTCTAACTTTTCACCATAACATTCAATTGTGTCTTTTCTGCACTCCCTCACCCCACCCCACACCCCCCAGCCTCTCCCCCCAACCTCGGCCTTTCCGTTCAGCATGGCTCTTGAATGATTGGTGCTAAATGCCTCACAGAATCTGCTGCTGGGCCAAATGCCTGAAGTAGTCGTGCTGCATGAGGTTCTCGTGCTCTTCACTTCAAAGCCAGGCCAGCTGGCTATGAAAGGAACGCTTCCAACCCAGGGTGTTTTTACACTCCGCCTTTTGTGCTTATGTCAGGCTGAAATGCATGGGCAGTGGCAAGCACGGTGGTGTCCCAGTACAGAGTGAGAAATCTCAAGCACGCATTGTATGACAGTGTGACTTTGCGGCTTGTAGCATATGGAGTTGTCAATCACTGACGATGTGAGTGATTGGGTCTCGCTGGATAAAGTACTTGTTGCTTCATTGGTATGAAAGGTCGAGCTGATTTGAACATTGAAAAGAACACGTTCCGCTCTGAGAGTTTCCTCCCACTTGGTTTTATTCCAATGAAAACAGTGGCTTATATTTATACGTCTTTTAATGCAATAAAATATCTCAGGGTGGCCACAGGAGTATTTTAAATCAAATTAAGACGCAAGTCACGTGTGGAGATATTAGGCCCAATTACTGAGAGCTTGGTCAAAGAGACAAATTTAAAGAGCAAGTGGCATGGTGGCTCAGTTGTTAGCAGTGCAGCCTCACAGCACCAGGGAACTGGGTTCGATTCCAACCTCAGACAACCGTCAGTGTAGAGTTTGCACATTCTTCATGAGTCTGTGTGGGTTTGCTCTGGTTTCTTCCCTCAGACCAAAGATGTGCATGTTAGATGGATTGGCCATGCTAAATTATCCACAGTATGCAGGCTAGGAGGATTAGCTATGGGAAAAGTTGGGTCTGGGTGGGATGTTCTTTGGAGGGCTGGTGTAGACTTGTTGGGCCAAATAGTCTCTTTCAACACTATAGGAATTCTATGACCCTAAAGGAGGAGAGGAAATGTAGAGGTGTGTACAACATTATTTGGAAGCTAAGGGGCTTAATAACTGAAGGTACAGTCACCAATTAAAGTTGTTGATGCACGAGGGGCCAGAATTAGAGTAGCACCGATAACTTGGAGGGTTGTAAGGCTGAAGGATAGAGAAGGGGTGAGGCAATGAAGAGATTTGAAAGCAAAGATGAGAATTTAAAAATCAAGACATTGCTTGATCAGGAGCCAATGTAGATTAGCAAGCACAGGGGTGATAGGGAAACAGGACCTGTTGTCAGTTAAGACACAGACAACAGAATTTTGGATTAAGTCCAGTTTATTGAGAGTAGAAGGTGGAAAATCAACCAAGAGTGCATTGAAGTAGTTGAGGCTAGAGGTAATGAATGCAAGAGTGAGGGTTTCAGTATCAAATGAACTGAGACAGGATGGTCAGGCAATGTTAAGAAGGTGCAAATAAGCAGCATCATGGCATAAGTATGAGGTCAGATGCCCATCTTGGGATCAAATGTGCTCCAAGATTGTGAACAGACTGAATTAAGCTCAGACTGTGCCTAAGGTGAGGGATGCATTTGGTAGCCAGGAAATGAAATTTGGAGCAGGGACTGAAGATACTGGCTTCAGTCTTCCCAACATTAAGTTTAAGGGAATTCCTGCTCAACACACCATGGATGAAAATGAATGGAACTGCTCTACAAGAATAGCCATGATCGAAAACACCAAAAAACTCTTAAAACCATAAGACCATAAGAAACAGTAGGCACTGGGCCCCTTAAGTCTGTTCCACCATTCAAAAGGATCATGGCTAAATTAACACTCCTCACATCCACTTTCCTGCATTTTCCCAATAACCCTCAATTGCCCAACTGATTAAGAATTTACCTGTCTTGGCCTTAAATATACACAAGATTCTGCCCCCACAGCTTTCTGTGGAAAGGAGTTCCACAGATTCACAACCCTCTTAGAGAAAAAAGTTCCTCCTCATCTTATGGATAAACATATGGACGTACATGGAATAGTGTAGGTTAGATGGGCTTCAGATCGGTATGATAGGTCGGCACAACATCGAGGGCTGAAGGGCCTGTACTGTGCTGTAATATTCTATATTATTAAATTGACATCCCTTCATTCTGGGACCATGCCCTCTGCTTGTAGACTCTCCTGTGAAGAGAAACAGTCTCTCAACATTTACCCTGTCAAGCACCTCAAGATCCTTCTATTCAATGGGATTCATTGAACCTTCAATGAGATCGCATCTCAATCTCCTAAACTCCAGTGAATAGAGTCCCAAACTGTTTAACCTTTGATCATAAGACAATCCATCGAGAATGGGGATCATCTTTGTGAACCTTCTCAGCCTCCATTAAAATGATGTTATTTCTTAAACAAGTGGACCAAAACTGCTCGCAGTACTCCAGCAACATGTACAGTAGGAGGAAAACTTCCCTACTGTTAAACGCCAAGCTCTTGAAATAAGGGCGAATATTCCATTAGCCTTCCTGATGACCCGATGCACCTTTGTCCTAGTTTTCTGTGTTTCATGCACAAGTTCCACCATGTCCCTTTGTGTTGCAGCTTTCTGCAGTTTTTCTCCTTTTAAATAGCATTGTGTTTTTACAGATACTGTCTGATCTCCAATGCATTTCCAGAATTTTTTGGCTATTTTCTCAATTTGAGAAAATTATTTTTCATAACATTGTATTGTAAGTAAAACAAATGCTTGAAAGAGTCTACGCGTCTGATTTACAATTTAAGCTGGAATTCATGTTACCATTGTACGAAGCTAAGATGTAAATTGATATTGCAACTTGCTTCAGGCTATAGCGTCTAAGCAGAAGTGCTAGTCATCTACTTGGAAAAACCACAATGAAAAAAATGTTTTGGGTTGGCTTACTTCATACAGTTGCTGCTTTTTTTTGAAATAAACAAGTTATTCTTACTGGCTAGTTATACATTAAAGCTTGCATAGAGCATGACAAAAAAAACTTGCACACAAAAATCTAAAAAGTAGTGCCACTGTAATTAGAAGCATAGTTGATCCTTGTACTGCAGAATCACTATTCGTGAGATTGCATATGAGTATTGCAGGGTAACTGTTGCATGAGAAGATGAAAATTTTACAAAAGTTTTTAAATAACTTTGAAAACTCCAGTACAGGCACATAATACAAAGCTATTTGTGAATACTAAATGTAAATTAGCTGAAAAGAAATTCTAAGCTGATTTTAATACCTGGCCAATTTTGATCAATTTTGGTGTCAGTGCAAAAGTTAAAATCTCAGTTTATGCCTCAGAATTAGTGTCTGTGCTATTTTAACTCCTAGGGTGTAATCAGTTGATGTGTCATTTCCACATCTGAGACCTGAACCATTTAGTAACAGGTCTTTCAGTTCCATCTTCCAGAAAACTTCCAATCAGGAAGCAGCCTCTACAATCATGAACCAGCTTCTGCAATCATGGTTAACTATGGGATGATGTGTGAGATGATGAGTCAACAATTGGAATGAATGTGCAAAGTTTAGGAGACTTCACTACAATATCAGTGTCCAGTTTCTTATGTTGCAAGAAATAGCATAAGCATTGCCTGACAGCACAGTGGCTCAGTGGTTAGTACCGCTGCTTCTCAGTGCCAGGGTCCTGGGTTTGATCTCACCCTTGGGTGACTGTGTGGGGTTTGCAAATTCTCCCTGAGTCTGTGTGGGTTTCCTCCAGGTGCTCCAATTTCCTCCCATAGTCCAAAAATGTGCAGATTAGGTAGACTGACCATACCAAAATTGCCTTTGGTGTTCAGGGAGGAGTTTTAGCCATGGGAAATGATTTAGGGGGATTGCTGTTCAGAAAGTCAGTGTGAACTCAGTGGGCTGAGTGACCTCTATCTGCACTGTAGGGATTCTGTGAATCTATGATTAGGTAAAACACCCTGTTGGAGACAAATGAATCACAAAAAAGCTAACATCCAAGTGCAATATGAAAAGCAAATGGAATGTTGGCCTTTATTTCAAAGGAAATGGAGTCGAAAAGTAGGGAGGTTGTGCTAAAACTATACAATACACTAGTCAAACCACTGAAATACTGTTAACAGTTTTGGACTTCTCATCAAAAGAAAGAGATACTGGCAATGGAGACCTGTTCTAGAGAATGCTCACTAGACTGATGCCAAGTATAGTCGCAAAACAGAAACTGCTGGAAAAACTCAGCAGTTTTGGCAGCATCTGTAGAGAGAAAGCTGAATTAACATTTTGGGTCCAGTGACCCTTCTTCAGAATTGCTTTGTCAGCAAATTCTGTTTTTTGGTTCTGATTTCCCGCACCTGCTATTCTTTGTTTTTTGATAAACAGTATATCTTCACACTTATATTCTATACTTCGCCCATTAAAGGAAAACAATCCATTTATGTTCTTTGTCACCGTATCTGCCTGGCTATCCACCTTCAAGAAGTGATGTTAATATGGATGGACAGGGTGTACTTCAGTGGTATGCACTGCCTTCCATAGAGTTGAGCTTTCTGAGTGTTGTTGGTGCTGCGCTCATACCAAGTATAGTCACAAGAACAGAAACTGCTGCAAAAACTCAGCAGGTTTGGCAGAATCTGTGGAGAGAAAGCAGGGTTAACATTAATGCTGATTTTTGCTTTTGTTTCTGATTTCCAGCATCAGCAGTTCTTTTGTTATTTTTTGTTTACAAGTTCAGTGGCACTGTCTTATAAGGGCAGGTTGCATAGTTTGGGTGTGTACTCGACTGAGTTTAAAAGAATGAGTTAACCATATTGAATCATACAAAATTCTTAGGGGACTTGATGAGTTAGATGTGGAAAGGTTGTTTGCCCTTCTGGCAGAGTCTGGGACCAAAGGACGTAATCTCAGAATAAAGGGTCACACAATTAATACAGAGATGAGGAAGAATTTCTTCTTCCAGAAAATAATGAATCTACAGTATTCTCTACCACAAAGGACCATCGAGGCTGGGTCATTAGGTCATGAAGTATATTCAAGACTGAGATAGACAGTTTTTCATCTGTAAGGGTATCAAGTGTTTTGGGGAAAAGACAGGAAAGTGGAGTTGAGGATTATCTGGTTGTTATTTGATTAGCTTATGGCTGGGCAATTTTTTTGTCCTTTGTCAGAAGTGATCACATCTAATACTTGTTTCCCATGCAATTGGGATGTGGTTCATTCACAATCCCCCGAATGAACTGTCTTCATTTGCCTATTGCAGACATGTTGGCTCCATGAAACATCTTAGGAAATTTACATGTATAGTTATTCAAGTATTAGAAATTTGATAGTCACTGGAATATAGTCTCAGTCTTTTTAACGCACAATCAGTGGTTTCCAGCCAATAAATGCATATAATCATTTTTAATAATGCATGGCTTCAGAAAATTAAATAAATCTACAGAACATCCACATTTAATCCTCAACCAAAAAATATCCAACCTGTTCCTTTCAATTAACTCCACATAATCCCAGAATAGTAAAGCACAACCACTAGCAAGATCCCCTCCAAGCTCCTCAACGTCCTGACCTGGAAATATATCACCGTTCCTTCAGTGTCGCTGGGTCAAAATATCGGAACACCCTCCTGAACGGTTTTGCGTGTCTAACTCCACCAAAATAGATTGCAACACTTTTGAAGATGGTAGCTCACCACCTCTTCTCAAGTGCAACTCAGAATGGGCAATAAATGTCACATGTCTGCGTCACCTACATCCAATCAGTGAATAAAAACACGTTTGTGGCATTTTGAAACACTGTCTTAAGAACCATTGATAGCACTGAGTTTTTTCAATAAGCATTGCACTTAGGATGACTCTCTTTCTGGTGGTTCGAAAAGTCAGTTGCACCCTGGACCACAAAGAAAACCCATCCAATCAAAGAGATAGTAAGAACTGCAGATGCTGGAGTCAGAGATAACACAGTATGGAGCTGGAGGAACACAGCAGGCCAAGGGACCTGATCCGAAATGTCAACCTTCCTGCACCATCCATCAAAGAATCTTAAATACTACCTCCAGAAAGGCAACATCAACAAATGTACCAATGACTACCATCTTTCACTCACCATTGCACCAGCCCTGCCTGCTCAGTTAATGCAAGAAGCTTTTAGAAGCTCAAACTAAGTGTGACATATACTCCTTTCTTACCATTAAAGAGGCAGCATGGTACAGAATTCACTTTATATCATCTTGGCTGGCTCATTGAGGCCTACTCACTGGCTCTTCCAATCCAAATAAAGATGTATCTTTCTCATGGTCTATTTTGTTACACACTAACTTAGTATCTTGTCCTGTCCCCATCCCAACATTGCATTCATAGGGTTTATTGAATGCATGGCTCAAAGACTGGTTTGAGTGGAATGGATTTCAATTCTTGGGACACTGGCACCAGTACTTGGGAGAAGGGAGGTGTTCCGATGGGACAGGCTTCAATTTAACCATACCATGACCAGCGTACTGATGAATTAAATAACTAAAGCTATAGGGAGAGCATTAAACAAGGTAGAGAATGATTTGGGAAAGTAGAAATGTAGGCTTACAAAACAAACAGATATGGCAGCATTACTGAGAAGCTATTCAGATAAGGTCAGCAAGAGTGCGATCCAAGAAAAGCCAAACCATACAAATGTAGAGAAACAGCAGTAAATGGCTTCAAAAGGGGTTGTGGTTGGGACAGTAAAATGTAAAATTAATGGCTTTTCACTTAAATGCATATACTATTCAAACAAAATAAATGGATTAAAGACGCAAATAGAGGGTAATGCATATAATCTCATTGCCATTACAGAGACATGATTACATGGAGTTCAAAGCTGGGAATGAAGTACTCAGGAATATGTGACCTATTGAAAGGACAGACAGGGAAGAAAGGGTGCTAGTATAGCTTTGTTAGCAGAGGATAGAACAAGTATATAGCAAGATATCACCTTGGGCCAGAAGATATAGAATTCATCTGGCTGGAGGTAAAATATATCAAAATAGTCTTTAGGCACTCAAACACTAGAAAACTGCCAATCTAACACCTTGATTCAGAAAGGGAATCAGATAGAACAATAGGCCAGTTAGCTTGAGTGGTTGATTGATTGTCACGTGTACCAAAGTACAGTGAAAATCTTTGTTTATGAGTGGTACTGGCAGATCATAGTAAACAAGAATGCACAGATCAAAAATATTTAGACGGGGCATACAGGTTATGTTGTACAGGGCTTGTACTAGGTGAGATCAACGTTAACAAGATCAGCATTATTTGAGGAGAAAGATTTCATTCATCAATCTAATATTGAATGGGAAGAAGCTGTTCCTGAACCTACTCATGCGTCTGGTCAGGCTTCTGTATTTTCTCCCTGATGGAAGAAGTTGAAGGAGATCATTACTGGGGTGTGATGGGTCTTTGATGATGTTGGCCACTTTTCCGCAGCAGCGAGTCATGTAATTGGAGTCCATGGATGGAAGGTTGGCTTTTGTGATGCTCTGGGCTGTGCACACCACCTTCTGTAGTCCCTTACAGTCGTGGGCAGAGCAGTCGCCATTATGCACCTGGACAGTATGCTTTTAATGGTGCATCTGTAGAAGCTGGTGAAGGTCCTTCGTCAGATTTCCTGAGCCATTTAAGGAAAAAGAGGTGGTGTTGTGCTTGCTTGACCATCACATCGATGTGGGAAGTCCAGGACAAGCTGTCAGTTATCATCATTCTGAGGAAATTGATGTGCTCCACCCACTCAGTCTCAGTTCCATTGATGTAGTGGGGAGGCACGCTCTCCTCCTTTCTTTCTGAAGTCAACAATCAGTTCTTTAGTTTTGCTGACATGAGAGACAATTCTCATTGCACCACGTCACCAAGCTCTCTGTCTCCCTTCTGTATTTTGACTTGTATATTGTTAGATGTCCATCCTGCTATGGTGGTGTCATCGGTGAACTTGTAGATGGTATTCAGCTTAACATCTGTTAATGAGAAATTATCAAAAGACTATTATAAAAGATGTAGTAGCAGAACATTTAGAAATAAATAATATGAATTATCAGAGTCAGTATGGCTTCACAGAGGAGAAATTATGCCTGACAATCTTATTTGAATTCTTTGAGAAGGTAACAAGTGAGTTAGATAAAAGAGGAGCAGTAGATGTAATTTGAGATAATGGGAACTGCAGATGCTGGAGAATCTGAGATAACAAAGTGTGGAGCTGGATGAGGCCAAGCAGCATATAGGAGCACAAAAGCTGATGTTTCGGGCCTAGACCCTTCAGCAGAGAGGGGGATGGGGAGAGGTGGTGTTCTGATTTTTTTTGAAGATAGTTGGAGAGGCGAGCATAGGTGGGGAGGTAGGGAGTCGATAGGTCAGTCCGGGGAGGATGAACAGGTCAAAGAGGTGGGATGAGGTTAGTAGGTAGGAAGTGGAGGTGCAGCTTGACGTGGGAGGAGGGGATGGGTGAGAGGAAGAACAGGTTAGGGAGGCGGAGACGAGCTGAGCTGGTTTTGGGATGCAGTGGGGGGAGGGGACGAGAGGGGAACAGTCCCTCTTCCACACATACACTGGCCCCAAACCCCACCTCTTCCTCCATTACATTGATGACTGTATCGGCGCAGATTCTTACTCCCAAGAGGAGCTTGAACAGTTCATCCACTTCACCAACACCTTCTACCCCAACCTCAAGTTCACCTGGGCCATCTCCAACACATCTCTCACCTTCCTGGGCCTCTCTGTCTCCATCTCAGGCTAGAAACTGATGTCTGTTTCAAGCCCACCGACTCCCACAGGTACCTAGAATGCACCTCCTCCCACCCACCCCCCTGCAAAAATTCTATCCGCTATTCCCAATTCCTTCGCCTCCACTGCATCTGCTCCCAGGATGAGGCGTTCCACTCCTGCACATCCCAGATGTCCACGTTCTTCAAGAACCGCAACTTCCCCTCCGCAGTGGTTGAGAACACCCTCGACCGTGTCTCCCGCATTTCCCGCAACACATCCCTCACACCCCACCCCTGCAATAACCGCCCTAAGAGAATCCCCCTAGTCCTCACATACCACCCGACCAACCTCCAGATACAACGCATCATCCTCCGACACTTCCGCCATCTACAATCCGACCCCACCACCCAAGACATTTTTCCATCCCCACCCTTGTCTGCCTTCCAGAGAGGACACTCCCTCCGTGACTCCCTTGTCTGCTCCACACTCCCCTTCAACCCCACCACACCCAGCACCTTCCCCTGCAACCGCAGAAAGTGCTACACTTGCTCCAACACCTCCTCCCTCACCCCCATCCCAGGCCCCAAGATGACTTTCCATATCAAGCAGATGTTCACCTGCACATCTGCCAATGTGGTATACTGCATCCACTGCACCCATTGAGGCTTCCTCTACATTGGGGAAACCAAGTGGAGGCTTGGGGACCGCTTTGCAGAACACCTCCGCTCGGTTCGCAATAAACAACTGCACCTCCCAGTCGCGATCCATTTTAACTCCCCCTCCCATTCTTTAGATGACATGTCCATCATGGGCCTCCTGCAGTGCCATAATGATGCCACCCGAAGGTTGCAGGATCAGCAGCTCATATTCTGCTTGGGAAACCTGCAGCCCAATGGTATCAATGTGGACTTCACAAGGTTAAAAAATCTCCCCTTCCCCCACTGCATCCCAAAACCAGCCCAGCTCATCCCCACCTCCCTAACCTGTTCTTCCTCTCACCTATCCCCTCTTCCTACCTCAAGCGACATCTCCATTTCCTACTTACTAACCTCCTCCCACCTCCTTGACCTGTCCGTCCTCCCTGGACTGACCTATCCCCTCCCTATCTCCCCACCTATACTCTCCTCTCCACCTATCTTCTTTTCTCTCCATCTTCGGTCCGCCTCCCCCTCTCTCCCTATTTATTTCAGAGCCCTCGCCCCATCCCCCTCTCTGATGAAGGGTCTTGGCCCGAAACGTCAGCTTTTGTGCTCCAAAGATGCTGCTTGGCCTGCTGTGTTCATCTAGCTCCACACTTTGTTATCTCAGTAGATGTAATATATTTAGATTTCCAGCCGGAATATGAGAAAATACCACATGTTATGCTATTTAATAAGGTAAACATCCACAGTGTTCAAGGTGATATATTATGTATATTTTATGCATAATATATATATATATGTGGATGATGGATTAGATAACTATTAGAAGACGGAGAGTTGAGATAGGGGAAACATTTTCAGGGTGGCTACCTGTAACTAGTGGAGTGCCACAGGGATCAGTGCTGGGGGTTAAAACAGTTTTGAAAAAGGGAAGTGAATGTACCACAGAAAATTTTGAAAATGACAGAAAAATAGTTGTGAATGCAAATAGTGAAGTTAACATAACGAGTTGGCAGAGGTTTTGGGTCAAGCAAGAGAGAAGCACAGATGGAATATAAATTGGGAAAACTTTAACAGGAAGAATAGAAAAGCTGGAATTTTTTAAAAATGGGAAAGCTATAGCGTAAATGCTGTCCTCGCGCATCAATCACAAAAAAAAGCATACAAATTCAGCAAATAATGGAAAGGCAAATGCACTAATGGCCTTCTTTCAAAGGGAGCAGTGTATAACAATATAGAGGTTTTTCTGCCACTGTACAAAGCACTAGTTAGGCCACACTGAGAATACTGTGAATAGTTTTTTCCCCTTTAACTATTTACTGGCAAAGGAGACAGTCCAGAGAAGGTTCCCTCGAATGATCCAGAGATAGAGGAATTGTCTAAAGAGGAGTGGTTGTGTAAAATAACCTCAAAGTTGGGATGGTCTTTGCCACACTTGACACGCAATTCTGCCACAAAACTTACCATGGCCCATGTCATGCAGACTCTTAAACAAACCCACCCATAATCTTGATGGTCCTCCTGCAATGTAAAGCTTTTGAGAAAAGTAAACCAAATCCACATGCCACAACCCCAGGAATACATTTGCCCATATTCGGTTGGCCAAGCTCATCTCAAATATTCATGAGCTATGTCTGGCCAATGCACAAAGCACATTGGTTAAAGGCTCCATCTCTCATCAGCTCAGTTAGATCTTCAGCAATCTAAACTGTACTTTCTAATCATGGAACTTGGACGCTGGTCTTCCAAGTTTTACCTACAAGAACAAGGACATGAATCGGTTCCCAGAATGAACCTTATCTCAGACTCCTCATTGGCCAAAGAGTTGCAGTTTCCAACTGAGAGACCAGACTGCTTGTGAGGTGTCCTTATGCTTCCAAAAGATCTCAGGTTGTTAGAAATTTGAAAGCATGTATCATTTTTGCCCATAGCTAATGGACTTGAGCACTCTTAAAAAGCATTTCTAATTTCTTCTTTAAGCCAGGTCCGAAACAAAATTGGCTTAAAGTCTTTATCCCAGATTGTGGCATTGACAACCAGTGTCACTGCCCAAAGGACGGCATGGTGGCTCAGTGGTTAGCACTGATGCCTCACAGTGTGTGGGACCCAGGTTCAATTCCACCCTCAAGTGTCTGTCTATGTGGAGTTTGCACATTCTCCTTCTATCTGCATGGGTTCTCTCTGGGTGCTCCAGTTTCCTCCCACAATCCAAAGCTGTGCAGTTTAGGATGGATTGGGCATGCTAAATTGTCCGTAGTGCCCAGGAATATTTAGGTTAGGTGGGTTAGACATGGGAAACATAGGGGAATGGGTCTGGATGGGTTGCTCTTTGAGGTGTGGTGTGACTTGTTGGGCTAAATAACCTGTTTCCACACTAGTCTAGGGACCCTATAATTAAGGGGGGCTGTTCAGAAGACCTGGTAGCTCAGCAGCCTCAGCACCACCTCAATTAGTAGCGGCCTTTGCTATTGTTTCAACTCCAGGAAAATGGAGGGTGCCTCAATGGCAGGGCACCTCTGAACACAGTTCAGTGGAATTGGGAGATACTTGGGGCCGGCCCTGGCAACAGGGAGGCTCCAGGAAGAGGGGAAGAGTGTTGGCGCTGGGTTGGTCAGGGAGTGTGAACAATGCTGTTGTTGTGAGGGAAACCAAGGTGCCCTTAAATGAGAACTCTCCTGATCCTGAACCCATTGGTTCTGGCAGAGGGTTTCACTTGGAGATCTCCACAAAGTGCAGCAGGCCCAGCCTACATGGGTCCAACACACATAGAAAGGGAAGAGGCTTTTAGTTGGCCATGGCCGCTTAACCGGCTCAAATGAACTCTGAGTGGGGAGGTGATCTGCCAAATTATTTGCTGCTGGCAAACTGCTTTGTCAGAGAGAAATTGGCAAGCATTGGCACCCCAACACTGATACTATCCCATGCCCTTTTGTCAACCCCAGGGGGCCCTGGGAATTTTCAGTTACATGTATCAAATTAATCGTATTATCTAGGCTGCCCAAACAGAAATAGGTCCTCAGCAATGCAAACGTTGGCCAGTCAATGGGGAAAATGTGGCCATATTGGAAGAAACAAGATTCTTGACGTCAAGAAGGAATAGTCCGATTCTGTGATCAGGTTTTGAACAGTGAGATGAGTGTCTCATAGTGAGCAATGAGCATGTCACCAATACATCCACTCCCAGCTACAAAAGGGCAGGCTTGCCCCAGGTGGACAGATGAAGCACTTCAGGATACCCTCAAGGCCCTCACTGGCAAAGTGCAGCATTCCCACAGACACCAAGATTTTCCAAAGTGGAAGAGAAGCATTCAGGGAGGCATTAAGCACCTGGAGACTTGATGTTGGGAAAAAGCAGAAGCCAGGTGAATATACTAAAGGGAGCACACTGCCACACCAATATCCCACCCACCTCTTCCCATGATCACCCTCTGCCCCATGTATAACAGAGCCTGCGGAAGCTACTCTGGTCTGTACAACTACCTACGGACTCACCCTGAGAGTGCAAGAGTGTATCCTCATCTGCAAGGGACCGCCAATGATGATGATGAGTACCTAACCTCACTACATTGTTATGTATTTTGCTATTCTCTCACAGCCCAGATAGAAACTACATGGCAACAACTCCTGACATCATCTAGCTCATGGCTTTCTTTTTCAAGCCTCCATCTTGAACAGTAGTCCCCACCATCACTAGGGAAAACTTCATGGATAGCAGATGCCCACATCCACCATCCAGTCCATTGGCAGGGTGCTTGCCCCACGTGCCCTGGCAGCAACATTGCATTGAAAGGTGCCAGTGTGCTCTAAAGTTGCAGAATCGAAGTGGACTCCCTCCTCAAGCTCCACCCCCATCTCCTACCTACTAACCTCATCCCGCCTCCTTGACCTGTCCGTCCTCCCTGGACTGACCTATCGCCTCCCTAACTCCCCACCTACACTCACCTTTACTGGCTCCATCCCTGCCTTTTTGACCTGCCTGCCTCCTCTCCACCTACCTTCTCCTCTATCCATCTTCTATCTGCCTCCCACTCTCCCCCTATTTATTTCAGAATCCCCTTCCCCTCCCCCATTTCTGAAGAAGTATCCAGGCCTTTGCTTCTTTCTGCTCCTTTCCTGTTTCTCTGATGCTGCTTGGCCCTGCTGTGTTCATCCAGCTCTATACCATGTAATCTCAGATTCTCCAGCATCTGCAGTTCCTACTATCTCATGATAAAAGCCATTTTTTAAAATTTATTCATTCACGGAATGGGAGTGTCGCTGGCTAGACTAACATTTATTAATTGTCCACAGGGCAATTAAGAGACAACCACATTGCGTGGGTCTGTAGTCACATGTAGACCAGACCAGGTAAAGGCAGCAGTTTCCTTTTTTAAAGGACATTAGTGAATTAGCTATGGATTCATGGTCATCATTAGACTCTTAATTGTAGTTTGTCAGTGATTTCAAATCCACCATCTGCAGTGGCAGAAGTCAAACCCAGGGCCCCAGGATTTGGCAGCCCAGCGATAATACCACTAGGTTGTCACCTCACCCTTACCAAGGAGAACAAGGAACACTTGAATGTGAGGATTTTGAGGGTGACCTAAATTGAGAGTCTGAGCACTCAATTGCTATGTTATGTGCTCTCAATTGCTCATGCTATGTGTAGCATGGCAGCTGCTGCCTTCCTCGCACATCCAAAATGCATGTGCACAATGGAAAGTAAATGGCTGCCCCGAAGTGGGTGGAGTGAGTGCCTCATTCTCTCAAGGACCAGGCTCCACTGTGAGACGTGAGGGTCTGTGGAGAATGGTGTCAGAAAACTTGCTGGAATCCTCAGAGAGAAATCTTCCACAAAATCTCCCAAAGTTGATGCTTAACCAGTTGAACAGAAAAAGTGGAATTCTGGGAGATGTATCAAGGCTGTGCCTGTCAGGCTGACCTGATTCCCTGGATTGGATGTCAGCTCCCTTAACATTTCGTTGCGATCAGGATTGGAGTCATGACCTCGATCATGGGGCAGCACGATGGCTCAGTGGTTAGCACTGCAGCCTCACAGCATGAGGGACCGGGTTCGATTCCAGCCTCGGGTGACTGTGCAGAGTTTGCACATTGTCCCTGTGTCTGCGTGGGTTTCCTCTGGGTGCTCCAGTTTCCTCCCACAGTCCAAAGATGTGCAGGCTAGGTGGATTGGCCATGCTAAATTGCCCGTAGTGTTCAGGGGTGTGTGGGTTATAGGGGGATGGGTCTGGGTGGGATGCTTCAAGGCGTGGTGCAGCCAGAAAGAAAATTCGAGGGAATGCTGTTCACATTCATGGACCTTCAATCCTTTGACTCAAAAAACATTAATCATGATAAAGCCAGTGGTAAACTTTATTTTAGTTATGGTAGCATCTATTTCCTCCAGTTTCCTCCCACAGTCCGAAGATGTGCAGGCGAGGTGGATCGGCCATGCTAAATTGCCCGCAGTGTTCAGGGGTGTGTGGGCTATAGGGCAATGGGTCTGGGTGTGATGCTCCAAGGGGTGGTGTGGACTTGTTGGGCCGAAGGGCGTGTTTCCACACTGTAGGGAATTTAATCTAATCTAATATAAATTAAGCGCACTTAAAGCAAAAACTCAGTCTGTTCGATCCATAGCATCAGATGATGTTTCTGTTGTAATGGGATAGACTAATTTGTTAATGCCTTAAACTTGATCATCATTTACCTTCTTATATTTACTGATATCAAGAAAATTTAACAAGTGTGCAAGAATTGGACCATTCCAGCAGTTAGTAGTTGGACAGTGATAATGGGAACTGCAGATGCTGGAGATTCCAAGATAATAAAATGTGAGGCTGGATGAACACAGCAGGCCAAGCAGCATCTCAGGAGCACAAAAGCTGACGTTTCGGGCCTAGACCCTTCATCAGAGAGGGGGATGGGGAGAGGGTTCTGGAATAAATAGGGGGAGAGGGGGAGGCGGACCGAAGATAGAGAGTAAAGAAGATAGGTGGAGAGAGTATAGGTGGGGAGGTAGGGAGGGGATAGGTCAGTCCAGGGAAGATGGACAGGTCAAGGAGGTGGGATGAGGTTAGTAGGTAGATGGGGATGCGGCTTGGGGTGGGAGGAAGGGATGGGTGAGAGGAAGAACAGGTTAGGGAGGCAGAGACAGGTTGGACTGGTTTTGGGATGCAGTGGGTGGGGGGGGGGAAGAGCTGGGCTGGTTGTGTGGTGCAGTGGGGGGAGGGGACGAACTGGGCTGGTTTAGGGATGCAGTTGGGGAAGGGGAGATTTTGAAACTGGTGAAGTCCACATTGATACCATTAGGCTGCAGGGTTCCCAGGCGGAATATGAGTTGCTGTTTCTGCAACCTTCAGGTGGCATCATTGTGGCACTGCAGGAGGCCCATGATGGTCATGTCATCTAAAGAATGGGAGGGGGAGTGGAAATGGTTTGCGACTGGGAGGTGCAGTTGTTTGTTGCGAACTGAGCGGAGGTGTTCTGCAAAGCCGTCTCCAAGCCTCCGCTTGGTTTCCCCAATGTAGAGGAAGCCGCACCGGGTACAGTGGATGCAGTATACCACATTGGCAGATGTGCAGGTGAACCTCTGCTTAATGTGGAATGTCATCTTGGGGCCTGGGATAGGGGTGAGGGAGGAGGTGTGGGGGCAAGTGTAGCATTTCCTGCGGTTGCAGGGGAAGGTGCCGGGTGTAGTGGCGTTGGAGGGCAGTGTGGAGCGAACAAGGGAGTCACGGAGAGAGTGGTCTCTCCGGAAAGCAGACAGGGGTGGGGATGGAAAAATGTCTTGGGTGGTGGGGTCGGATTGTAAATGGCGGAAGTGTCGGAGGATGATGCATTGTATGCGGAGGTTGGTAGGGTGGTGTGTGAGAACGAGGGGGATCCTCTTTGGGCGGTTGTGGCGGGGGCGGGGTCTGAGGGATGTGTTGCGGGAAACACGGGAGACGCGGTCAGGGGCGTTCTCGATCACTGTGGGGGGAAAGTTGCGGTCCTTGAAGAACTTGGACATCTGGGATGTGCGGGAGTGGAACTCCATCAGTTTCACAAAGCTGTTATGCAGATTTAACTCCGCATTAAGTTATATTTAAGGAAAGTTATCTGGTTCAATTACATGTTGAAACCAGGTATTATCTAAACCTTCATTTCCCACTGATGTAATGAGCTGTAAATAAGCCTACATCCAGCAACTTTATTTTCTTTGTAGAAAATTACTTCATAACAAGTTGAGTTTAGACCTTTCCTTATGGTTGAAGTTTTGAATGAAAACAAAATTACCAAAAATTAGTTCCTCAGGGGGTTTTCATAGTTATTTTTCAATGCAAGGACTAAATTTATAAAACTGGCTAGTTTTATGAATGATCAGTCTTGATGTTAATCAGAGGAATATTTGGGAAGATATAGGCAGTGTTTCACAATGGGAAAAGCAACCCACCAGTTTCAGCCCTCTTAAATGATAGTGCAAGATCTGGGAGACTGTGCAAATTTAATATTTGACCCTCTCAGGCTTAGATGTTTAAACACAGAAAACATGATTTCATAGGTAGATTACAGGCTTGTCTCATGAGTAGAAATTGAGCAGTTTGGGCCTATACCCACTAGAGGTTAGTAGAATGAGAGGGGATCTAATTGAAGTTTATGAGATGCTAAAGGAAATTGACAAAACAGACATGGAGCAGATGTTTTTCCTTGTGGGGCAATCTAGTATGAGAAGTCATAGTTTTAAGCAAAAGGGTGGTAGATTTAAAGAGAGATGGGGAGAAATTACACAATGGGTGGTGAATCTGTTGAATTCACTCCCCCAGAGAGCGGTGGATGCCAGGACACTGAGTTAGCTTAGGGAGCAGATAGATTTTTAATTAGAAATGGGGTGAAGGGTTAGGTGGAGCAAAGTGGAGTTGAGGCCAAGATGAGATCAGACATGATTGTATTAAATGGCAGAGCAGGCTCAAAAAGCTGAATCACCTAATCTTGCTTCGAATTATAGAGTCATAGAGGTCCACGGCATGGAAATAGACCCTTTGGTCCAACTCTTCCATATCTACCAGACATCCTAAATTAATCTAGTCTAATTTACCAACATTTGGCCCATATCCCTGTAAACCCATCCTATTCAAGTCCCTATCAAGATACCTTTTAAATGTTGTATTTGTGCCGGCCTCTGCTTTCTTATGTTTGTCATTATGAATATTTGTTCCCTCTTAATGTTCAGGAGTTAGTTAACTCAGTGGCAAGATGGCTAGCCCATGGCTCAGAATAACACCAACAGTGCAGCTTTGATTCATGCCTGGAAATATTTGACACCTATATCTTCCCATTGTTTCTGAAAACTGACAAAATGTGACCTGCAAAACCTACCAGGGAAACTGCTCAGGATGAAGCAAAGGATCTGTCTTTACAAAATGCATCCTTGATGATGATAGATGACCAGCCAATGAAAACAAGAGGGCAAGTGGAACAATTATCAAACCTGTATTTGAGTGGTTCATGTGTTACTACTCACTATTGGTAAGCATTGTCTGCTAACTTTTAATTGAATTTAAGGAGATAGTAAGGACTGCAGTTGCTGAAAGTCTGAGTCAATAACATGTTGAGTTGGAGGAGCACAGCAGTCAGAGAGCATCTGAGGATCAGAAAGATCAACATTTTGGGTTTGGAGCCTGCATCAGGATTGAGAAAGGGGTGGGAGCTTGGAAATAAATTGGGGGCTGGGGTGGAGAAGGTAGGATGGTTGGTGACAGGTGAATCCAAGTAGGGGCTTGCAGACATTGGTCAGTGGGAAGGGTGGAGCAGATAGGTGAGAAGGAAGATGGACAGGTTGTATCAGGTCAAGGAGGTGGGGATAAGATGGAGGGCTGCACAAGGGATGAGGCCAGAGCTGGAGAATTTTGAAGCTGGTGAGCTCTACATTGAAGTCATTGGGCTGTAAGCTGTTGAGGTCACACATAAAACCAATCATCCAATCAGAAGGTGGCAGAGATGTCACAGAGGAATTCTGGGAGATGGCACTGCAGTCACTGCGACTGGGGAGAGGATTGTGAAAGGATACCCTCACTGAACAGCCTATCAGAAGGCAGTGGATAGTTCAGAGTGGACTTCTGGGAGATAACACTGCAGTCAGTGTGACTATCCCAAATATCTTGAGGAGCTTGTGTCAAGGAGTGATTGAACCTGAAACATTGTGTTGTGTTGAGGCAAATTAAGATTTTTTTAATGTGTGAAACGGTGAAGATAGCATTTAGGGTGGTGGTATGCTCATCCTGTTTGATTTGGGAAGTTAGGAGCAGTCTAGTGACCCTGACAACTACATCTGCAGGAAATGTGACCAGCTGCAACTCCTTGCAAACCCTGTGATTTGGTTGGAGAATGATAGATTCTAGCTTTAGGGAGGTGGTCCCAGCATAGGTCCAGGTAGATAGGTGGGTGACCTCCAGGAGAGTCAGGCAGGTAGTTCAGGAATCTCTTGTGGCTAATCCCCTTTCAAACAGATGAGCCATTTTGGAAATTGCTGGGGTGGGTTAGCCTCTTGGGAGATTGTACTAGCAATAGCCAGACCTGTGACACCACAGCTGGCTCTACTGTAGAGCAGGGTGAGGCAAAGTCTAGGCGAGTGATAGTAACAGGTGACTCAATAGTTAGGGGCACAAACAGGTGTTTTTATGGTTGTGAATGAGACTCTAGGATGATGTGTTGCCTCTCTGGTGCAATGGTCCTTGATTTCTCTAAGCAGGTACAGGACATCCTGAAGCAGGAGGGAAAAGAACCAGTATATCCACATTGGCACAAATGACATTTGTAGGAAGAAAGAAGAGGTTTTGTGAAGAACAATTTGGGGATTTAGGTAGGGAACTAAAATGTAGGACTAACAAGGTAGTAATCTCAGGATGACTTTTTGTGCTACTGGCTAGTGATGCTAGGGACAGAGAGAGAGTACAGCTGAACTCATGGCTACAGAGCTGATGTAGGATGGAGGGCTTTAGATATATGGGTCATTGAGTTGTCTTCTAGGGAAGGTGGGACCTGTACAGGAAGGACAGGTTGCACCTGAACTGGAGGGGCACCAACATCCTGAGCAAGAGGTTTGCTAGAGCTCTTCAGGAGAGTTTAAACTTGTGTGACGGTGGGGTGGGAGCCGGAACAACAGGCCAGTAAGTGCAGGGACTTGGGAGAAACGTGTGGCAGTGATATGCGTAGCACAGCGTAAGGGCAGGCAGAGGGAAGTTGCAGGCTCAGACTGGAGGTCTGGAATGCATTTATTTCAACACAAGTATAGCAGGTAAGTCAGATGAACTAAGAGCATTGATTACTGCATGGGATTCTGATGTTATTGACATTAGAGAGCTGGCTAAAGGAGGGACAGGACTGGCAACTCAACGTTTCAGACTGTTCCTGTTTTAGACAGGACAGAAAGGGAATCAAAAGGAGAGAGGAGAGATAATGGGAACTGCAGATGCTAGAGAATCAGAGATAACAAAGTGTGTAGCTGGATGATCACAGCAGGCCAAACAGCATCTTAGGACCACAAATGCTGACGTTTTCTGATGAAGGGTCTAGGCCCGGAATGTCAGCAGTTGTGCTCCTAAGATGCTGCTTGGCCTGCTGTGTTCATCGAGCTACACACTTTGTTATCTCAAAAGGGGAGAGGAGTTGCATTGCTGATTAGGGATCACATCATGACTGCTTTAAGGGAGGAGATATTGGAAGGATCTTGCAGTGAGGCATTATGGGTGGACCTCGGGAATAGAATGGGTGAGATCACAATGTTGGGAGTTTTCTATAGACCTCCCAACAGCGCTCGGGAGACAGGGGAGCAGATATGTAGTCAGATGCTGGAGAAGTGTGAAAAGAGCAGGGTAGTTGTGGTGGGTGACTTAAACTTTTCTCTTATTGACTGGGAATCCCTTCGAGCCAGGGGCTTAAATGGAGAGCAATTTGTTATTTGTGCTCAGGAGGGCTTTTTGATACTGTATGTTGACAATCCAACTGGAGAGGAGGCCATTAGACTTGGTCCTAGGGAATGAGTCAGAGCAGGTGATTGATGTTTCAGTAGGAGAGCGCTTTGGACTTAGTGATCGTAGCTCTATAAGATTTCGAGCAGTTGTGGAAAAGAACACAAGTGGCCCTTGGGTGAGGTTGCTTAATTGTGCAAGAGCCAGTTATACCCAAGTTAGACAGGAAATGAAGCATTTGGATTGGAAACAGCTATTTGAGGGCAAATCTACCACTGCATGTGGGAGGCTTTTAAAGACTAGTTGACTAAAGAGCAGGACATGCAAGTTCCTGCAAAACTAAAGGGTAGGAATGGCAGAATTCGGGAACTAAAGATGACCAGGGAAATCGTAAAGTTAGTGAAAAGAAAAGGGGAAGTGTATCACAAGTCTAGGCAGCTACAAACTGACGAAGCCCTGGAGAAGTACAGAGTAATTAAGAAGGAACTAAAATGCACAATTAAGAAGGCAAAAAGGGCCATGAAATGCCTTTAGTAAGCAGGGTCAGAAACAAAAGGCTTTTTAAGCATATGCTGGGAGAAAGAGGATAGCAAGGGAAAGAGTAAGCTCACTCAAGGATGAAGGAGGGAAGTTATATGTAGAGCCAGAGGAAGTGGGGGCAGTCCTGAACAAGTGCTTTTATTGGTTTTCATCAAGGAGAAGTACATGACTAATGTTGAGGTCAAGGATGAGTGTGTGAATAGTTGAGACAATGTCAGTGTATTGAAAGAGGAAGTTTTGAGAATCCTAAATTGCATTAGGGTAGACAAGTCCCCAGGACAAGATGGGATCTACCCCAGGGTACGCAAAGAGACAAAGGAGGAAATGGCTGGGGCATTGGTGGATACTTGACCACAAGTGAAGTTCCCAAGAACTGGAGATTGTCAAATGTTGTTTCCTTTGCTTAACAAAGGATGCAGGGATAATCCAGCAAACTATGGGCTGGTTAGTTTGATGTCTGTGGTGGGAAAGCGCTTGGAGAAGATATTGAGGGACAAGATATGCGCACATTTGAAGGAAAATGGACTAATTAGTGACAGACAGCATGGTTTTATATGGGGAAGGTCAACTCTCTCCAACCTGGTTGAATTTTTTGAAGAGGTAATGAGAATAGTTGAATTAGGAAGGGCTGTGGATGTAGTAGGATATTTAATAAAGTCCTGCATGGTAGGTTGGTACAAAAATTAAAATCCTAAGGAATCCGGGGTGGCCTGGCTAGATGGCTAGAATACCGGCTTGGTCATAGAAGACAGAGGGTAGTGTTGGAAGGATGTTTCACAGAATGGAGACCAGTAACTAGTAGTGTTCCTCAGGGGTCTGTCTTCGGTCTTCTGTTGTTTGCTGTATATGTAAATGATCTGGAAGAAAATGTGGGTAGTCTGATTAGTAAATTTGCTGATGGCATGAAGATTGGTGGAATTGCTGATGGTGTCAATGATTGTGGAAGCATACAACAGGATATAGATAGATTGGCAACTTGGGCACAGAAGTGGCAGATGGAGTTTAATCCAGACAAATGCAAGGTGATGTATTTTGGACGATCAAATTTAGGTGCAAATTATACTGTAAATGGCAGCACCCTGAGGAACACTAACACTCAGATGGATCTGGGCATGCAGGTCCACAGTTCCCTGAAAGTGGCAACACAGGTAGTCAAGGTGATTATGAAGGCATTTGACATGCTTGCCTTCATTGTCTGGGGTGTGGTATACAAGAGTTGGCAAAACATGTGACAGCTATATAAAACTGTTGGGCTGCATTTTGGAGTATTCTGTGCAGTTTTGGTCACCACACTACCAGAAGGATGTGGAAACTTTGGAGATAGTCCAGAGAAAGTTCACCACGATGTTGCCTGGTCTTTAGGGTCATTGACTATGAGGAAAGGTTAAAAAGATTAAGATTGTTTTTGCTGGAAAAAACAGCAGCTGAGAGGAGACCTGATAGAAGCCTACAAAGTTATGACAGGTATAGATAGGGTGGGTTGTCAGCAGCTTTTTCCCAGTGTTGAAGATTCAATTACAAAGGGGCCCAGGTTCAAGGCTAGAGGTGGAAAGTTTAAGGGAGATATGTGAGGGAGGTTTTTCATGCAGAGACTGATAGGAGCCTGGAATGCACTACCAGAAGAAGTGGTGGAAGTGGCACATTGAAGACTTTTAAGAGGGATAAAAGAATAGGAAGAGAGTAGAGGAATACAGATCAAAAAATGGCACGTTTGTTTTTAAATTAATTGGGGCATGATGGCCGGTACAAGCTTGGAGGGCCAAAGGCCTGTTCCTGTGCTGTACTTTTTCATTTGTTCACAAGATGTTGCTCTTCCAGTTTATGCATGGCCTCATTTTGACAGTGGAAGAGGCCCAGCATGGACATGTTGTGAAGGGAGTGGGGGGTGGGGGTGGGCGCGGGTGGCAGGCATCGTTGAAATGGCTGGCAACCGAAAGGTGGTATTGATTGGAGTGTACAGAGCGCAGATGCTCCACAAGTTGGTCAATAGTCTGCACTTGGTCTCCCCAGTATAGAGGGGACCATATTAGGAGCAATGGATGCAATAGACCGGATTAGAACGTGTACAGGTGAATCCCTGCTGGGTTTGGAAAGATTGTTTGGGGCCTTGGACAGAGGAGAGGGGAGGTGTAAAGGCAGGTGTAACACCTCCTGTGGTTGTGGGGAAAGGTGCCGGGGGGGGAGGAAGGTTGGTTGACTAGGGACTGCTCACTTCTCGACTCCCTACAGTAAGCAAATAGGGGTGGGAAGGGAAATATTTATTTGCTGGTGGGACCTGATTGCAGGTGGTGAAAATGGTGGAGGATGATGCGTTGGATTTAGAGATTGGTGGGATGGTACATGAGGACCAGGGGGAGTCTATGCTTATTGTCGTTAGTGGCAGAAGTGTGGGAAATGCAGGTGATGAGGGGGTGAGTATTATGAATCATGGAAGAGGGAAAATTACAGTCCTTGAAGTAGGAGGACATCTGGGATGTCCAGGAGTGGAATGCTTCATCCCCAGAGCAGAGGAATTGGAAGTGTGGGATTGCATTTTTGCAAGACGATGGGTGAGAGGAGGTGTAGTCCAGGTAGCTGTGGGAGTCAGTGGGTTTGAAATGGATGTAGAAGGTGGAGATAGAGGTCCAGGAAGTTGTGGGGGGGGGCGGGCGGGGCACGGTGGTGGTGGTGGAGGCAAGGCAGGTGTCAGATGCTCCAGGTGAACTTGAGGTTGGGGTTAAAGGTATTGGTGAAGTAGGAGCACGAGACAGCACCGATTTATAGTCATCAATGTAGTGGAGAAAGAGGAGGGCTGGTGCTGGTGTAGCAGTAGAAAAGGGACTGTTCCACATATCCCCATGAAGATGCAGGCACAGCTTGGACAAGTGGGTGCAAGCTGTGCTTTGGTTTGTAGGAAGTGGGAGGAGTCAAAAGAAAATCGTTGAAGGTGACAACTAGTTTCACCATGTGAATGTGTGTTGGAGGAGTGGGACTGGTTATACGAAGAAATGGAGGGCCTTAGGCCTTCTGCAAGGGGGGAGTACATGCCCCACCTCCAGCCCTCCCTCTCATCCCCACCTCTTTGACTTGACACTACCTGCCCATCTTCCTTCTCGCCTATCTGCTCTACCATTCCCACCAACCAATCTGTATAACCCCCTACCTGCATCTACATATCACCAACCCGCCTACCTTCCTCCAGTCTCTCACCCCCAATTTATTTCACAGCTCCCTTCCCCTTCCCCAGTTCTGATGAAGGGTCCAGACCTAAAACGTTGACTTTCTCGTGCCTCAGATATTGTCTAACCTGCTGTGGTCCTCCAGCTCCACATTTTATCGACTTTTAATTCGAGGATCTTTTGAATGGGAGACTGGTTGCTTTTATTCCTGGTTTGAGATGAGTGTTTCCACATATGGTCAAGTAGTTTCTGCTCTGCAAATACAAGTTTTTAGCGTATTGAATTCAGCTATAATGCTGCAATTACATATTGATGTACCTGAGTTTAATATTCCAGGGTGAAGCAGGACGTGTGGCAGACAAAGTGTCACTGGACATACAGGATCCCTGAGACCATTTTTCATTATAAACCAGGAATATAGGGTGCAATGTTCCCAGAAACAACAACCTGAAATTACTAAGAAATTGGAAGAAATCATTGAAATTGTCAGTAAGAAGATTATCTATGTCTAGCACATAGTGTCTTAATTTCCAACCAAGTGTAGAATGGCAAGATAATATTCTTGCTAGTGTGTGGCAGGAAGCCATACATTAGCATGCATTAACATCCCATTATTGTTTAATTTCACTTCATTGATATGCAGTTTCCCATTCTCTTACCTGTCAGATAGAAACTAGACAGTGATAATTTCAACACACAATTCATAGCAAGCACTTGGTGATTCCAACTCCTCACTCTCTCGACCAGTCCTCCATCTTGGACTCCAGTCACCAACATGTCAGAACACTTTGTATGGGCAGCAACTGCACACATCCTCAATCCAATGATGTTGGCATTGCATACATACCAGCCTCACAGCTCCCTCATGGCATATCTCTGATCTATTTACATGCGGTTCCATGTTTCGATGCTGTAATTTGGAGTGCACAGGCACCTTGCCCTGCAGCCCTGCTACCGGGGGAGGCAGCCAACTCATAGTCTTGACCAGGCAGCATCTCAGGAATCCTTGCTAATTCCCTTTTTTATATTTGCCCATTCACAGTATTCCTGACATGCCTTGCTGTTTAGTGCAGACACAAAACCAGGCAGCTTGTCATCGTCAGCAGTTATCAGCCGTAGTAGACCCATTGTAATATGGAACCACATAATCTCAATGTCACACCTATGTCGCGTGCCAGCAATGTATACTGTGAACACATTGTGCGTGTATCAAACAAACAGCCATTTCTCAAAATCTAAGTTGACCCTTTAGTCAGGGGTTTTGGCTCGTGGGCAGCCTGTAATATCAATCCAGGAATTTGGCTACAGTCAGTCATCTACTTAAGGGGTTCAGGATCAGGAGCTCCATATCTCCACAGCTCCATGCATTCAATAAAACCAATCCAGGGGGTTGCAAATTATCAGCTGGGGAATTGCACAAACATCAGTCAGGTACTATGATCCTATCCTAGTGCTATTACTGGGCAAAATGGTCTTTCACTGGAACACAAGCACATGTTGCAGATTTGTTAAAGTGACATTTATTACCCAATAGAAGAAATAGACTGGAATAAACCAAGCATCTTACAAGTAATGCAATCTGAAAGACACATTAAAAATGCAATTTATAGTACTCAAAGAACAGACAGCATTTACTTCTCTATCACACCCCTCAGTTTAGCTTAGCTGTTTCTTTCAATTCCTGGTCTTGAAAATTTGGTAGCGCCTTTCTTGACTAGTCAAACACCAACTTTAACCTTTTTCAGCTTCAACTCACCACTTCATGTTCTGGAACTTTCAAGTAAAAATCCTGACACTGAGGTAACCTATTCCCGGACAGCTCTGAACTATCTCCTGCCTTCAGGAGATACTGCCTCATACATCTAACTCCCAAAAGGATTTTTGCAAAATGAAAAATAAAAGCTCCTCAAGTCATGTGCTCTTCCCCTAAGCAAAAAAAAACCTGATTCTTCTTAACAGTAAACAAACAAATGTCCCTCAATATTAACTCCATCCATTCATAAAACTCTCCCAATGCAAACAAAGCCCCATGATCTCCCCAGGGATGGCCTCTCTCATTTTGGTTTTTAAAAAGTATTTGTTCTGGAAATACTGGCCAGTTAATCACTAGACCTCCTCATTCACATGGACCAAAACCTGGCATTAGTTTAAAATCCAAACAGTAAAATAAATTGTATTAAAAATATATCTATCATACAACTTCCTTCACATGAGGGTATGATCATCCATCCATCAAGGCCATCCATCCAGACCAGTCAAGGGAGTAGGCCATGGTCTGTGCTTGTGAGCCTTCTCTGAAATGTTAGAGGTGATTATTATGGGCCACTGCTGAGGGGAAGCACGGGGGATCTCATTCAAGGGCGTGTGCAGAGGGGATTACAATCATGAAGGGGGCGCAACTCAACATATAAAGAGAGAATCTGATAAAGGACGGGAGTGGAAGGGGTAATGCGGAAGGGGGGATCATCAACATTCAGCAGCCAATCAGTCAATGGGGAAACTGTTCATTACAAATGTCTGAAATGATGACTTGAAGCCTGGAAGTGAAGTGTTGAGATGAAGAGTTAAATAAATGGCTTGGGTGGGAATGTGCGTCGTGTCAAAGCCAATGAAATAGGCACAGAGGGCTATGAAGAAGAGAAAGTAAAGATTTGGGGGTCACTTAGGACAAGAGGTTGATGATGGGACATTTGTCTCCTTCCATTGTGATATAAGCAGCAAGGTTAGAATAGGACATAAAACAGTACAGTACAGTACAGGCCCTTCGGCCCACGATGTTGTGCTGATCTATTATCCTACTCTAATATCAAACTACCCTGCATATCCTACAGTTTACTATCATCCATGTGCCTATCCAAAAGTCGTTTAAATGTCCCTAATGTATCTGACTCCACTACCACTATCGACAGCACATTCCAACTACCTTCGGTATTGTGGTTTTGGGCAGCCCCTGAGTGCCAGTGGTCTGGGATGTTTCTTTCCCAACCAGCTACAGAGCTGTAGCAGTGCTCAGTTGCAGATGCTCCCAACTTTCATCTGAAATACCAAACACCCCAACTCCCCCTCCTCCAACCCCATCTGAGCTGATGGAGGGTGTAGGAAGAAGCCTTACCACCATTTTCTCTGAGGAACCTGTGGCTTCATCTTCAGAGGTGGATGCCAGGGTGGATACAGTGGTTTTGGAAACCAGATAGACATCCTTCACACTTACAGGAGACAAAAGAAAGAAGGTGACATGAATAAGGGGTAGATGTTCAGGCACGTTAACAATATGATGGTAATGGGAGAAGGAAGTTTTGGCACGATCGCATGACTTGTCTTCGTGCTCACCTACCACAGTGTGCTCCTTTCCTTGTAGGGGGTAAGGAGCCAAATGTTGGGTACTCCACCATTTATCCTAGCTCTTTCCACTCAACTTTAGGCCATTTTCCCCTAGAATGAGACCAAGGGAGGAATTGGGTGAGTTGGGAGTGTCTGTCACAGCTGTTATTGCTGGTGCAGGTGGGCAAACGTTGGTGAGGTGCCCCAAGTGAGCGAGATGCCACGGAAAATTAGTAGGGTGGAGGGATTGGTGTGGGTGAGAGCACGTGAGGGGAGATGTCACATGTATTAGTGGGTGTGGTCAACCTGTGACTGAGCCTTGGTTGGAAGAGGGTGCAGCAACAGAGTTGGAGCGAGTATGCGATAGCAGACAGAAGATGATGGCATTTATTTTTGCAGGGTGGAGAAGAACATTGACCTCCTTCCTGTGGTGTTGGACCTTTCTCTGCTCTGTGGGTATTACACTGACCAGGACGATACAGTCTAGTGGGGGCTGGGTTAGCTTCTGCTGGGCCAAGGAGAAGACGAGGGCCTTCTCTACAAGTCAATGTCTGCTAGAACATCCAGGAAAGCAGAGCATCAATTTCCCTCTGTCAATCATGGGCAGGGCCAATGGCAGGAACTGTACAGGGGAGCTCCATGGGTTAAATATGGCACTGGCCCTAGGCAACCCCAGCAATGATGAGTGCTTCCATTTGTGGTGAGTAGGGAAATACAGTGAGGTGGCACCATAAGGATGGGGTACATAGGCAATGAAATTTCCACATCCTCTTATATGGTGAATTGCACACACTCCCCCCACCCCAAAAATAATGCTTGAGAAATTGACCTAGCAAATTTCCACAGGCGTCTGAGTTGGAGCTGTTTTGCTACATCACAGACATCCAGGTTACTCATTTGCATTCAGTATGGAGAGAACATTATCAAAACTGGACTGGTACTGCTACATTAGGAATGGATTGTGAAAACTGACTGGAGTGCGTACACATAGATGGGCACATGGATGGTGGCTGTAGTCAAAAAGACGTGTGAAGCCATACCTTTTTAAGTGAGACTGGGCGAGGTCGAGTCATCATCGTCCAACTCTCTCATTGCAGAAAATAACTGGTTGCAAGCTTAACCTGTGGGTCCCTACACAACACTCATCAGGCAAGGAGTGAGTTTGGGAAGGCAGGAGCTTTTGTTTTAATCTCAGGAAATCAAACCCATGCTGTTAACATCACAAACCAGCTGTCTAGCCAAATGAGCTAACCTTAAATAAGAATATGGAAAATGTCTTAACGGCTTGCAGTTTACATGGAGTAAGGACTGGAGCTATGAAATTGACTTAAGGTGACAGTGCAAATAGCTATGCCCGGAGAAATGGCATATGTCCTCGGTCTGGGACATTGGGAGTTATTTTCACTTTTTTATAGTCCTGTTTGCTTTTAAAACTGAAGCAGAATCCAAGCCAAAATCAAGCAGAGGTCATGCCCAGTGACTTGGAACTGTTTGTCATACTGACTGCCCTGTCCCCCGCCCAAATTCCAGGCAGATCTGCATCCTGATGGCCTAAGCTCTCTCATTGAAAACAGGCAGGAGACACAGAAAATTCAGCAAATCAGGGACAAATGTCCCTTTTTCTGCATGCCCAAACACAGGGCAGCATTTTAGGAGCATCACTGATTAAAGAAATCCTCAATTATTGCGAGGAAAAGATGAATTGAGTCTTTATGCTTATCATATAAGGGTTTTCTGCTTGTAAGAATTTATTGTGGCAATCTGGTTCAGTGGTTAGCACTGCTACTTCACAGTGCCAGGGACCTGGTCCATGGAAGTGCAGATTAGGTGGATTAGCCATGGGAAATGCGGGCTTACAGGTGTAGGATGGGTCTGGTTTGAATGCTCTTTGGAGGATCAGTGTGGACTTGAAGGGCTGAATGGCTTTCTTCTGCACTGTAGGAATTCTATTAAATATAATGTACTCGCTGGTTTAGGAAATGCACACACTAATTCAGTTGGATCCCTGGAACGTTTTGCTGTTTCTAAAATTTGTGGTTAGATGACAGCCCACTCCCTGAACATCTACCACAACTGGATAATTGTTTCAAGAACAATAATTGTCTTCAAATTCTAAGTATAGGAGTAATGCAGCATTCTGGGCATTGGCATTTCACCTCAGGGGAAACTGTGTTTATTTCCAGACCACACTGACGAGAATGAGCTTTCTGTCTGCTGGCTGGAAGGGACCAATGTGAAATTATCAGTCTCACTCCATTTCCTAGTGATCAGGAATCAACAGCACAAAACTGCAGTAATTGTCAACAGGCCCAGGAAAGGTTGATGTTAGATT
The DNA here is from genome assembly GCF_030684315.1 of Stegostoma tigrinum. NCBI lineage: Eukaryota > Metazoa > Chordata > Chondrichthyes > Orectolobiformes > Stegostomatidae > Stegostoma > Stegostoma tigrinum. Next base: position 13,948,165 of record NC_081386.1, read on the forward strand.
TAGTAAAATGTCACAAGGGTGTACTGGTGCTTTTTGAGGTGGAAATGCAGGCCTGTGTCAGGGTGCGCAAGAGGGAATTTTACTCTGTTTCTGCCTTTCCAATTTCTAAATTCTTGGCTCAACTCTGGGCTACTGAGATTTTATCTTTAAAAAATACTTAATTCCCAGCTATTGTTCCTCATTTTGAACACAAAAATCAGCATGAAGAGATGTTTTGCACGTTAATAAATAATACAGGTGCTATGAATGTAGAAAATGCTGGAGCTACACTCAAACCAGCTGCTATGTGACAAGGGCCAGATAGTACTTTTTGTTCCTTGGGTGATGTAAATTGGATATGATACCTGTAATAACTCCTCTGCTCTCCTTCAACGCAACACCAGCCTGAAATCTTTTAAATTCACCTGAATTAGCAGATGTGCCACCAGTTTAACGTTATTTGAAATAATAGCACCTCTGACAGTGAAGTTCTCCCTCAGTACTGCAGGGAAATGTCTTGATTTTTTTGCGTTCAAACCCTGGAGTAGGTTTTGAGTCTGGGAGCTTCTGTCTGGGAGGCAACCATCTGAGCCAGGAATGACACGAAACCTAGAAAATCAATGTGGTGGTATTAGAAGAATGAAAACTTGCTGAAGAGATATGTACTGGGTGAAGTGAGCCATTACAATTTTTGGTTAATCAAGGATTTGGACTAAAGACAAATAGATACATAGACAATATCAAATTATTAAGAGGGGCGATAGAATGAGAGGATAGCTCCAAAATAGCAGAATGGTTAGGACAAAAAAAAGTTTACAAGACAATATCAGTTAACTATATTAGGAGCAAGTATAAAGTAATGCACAGGGGGAGGAGAGTTGCAACACGTAGAAGTTGAAAGACAGTCAAAAGAAAAAGTAGATTTAATGTTCACATGTCCAATAAATAGAGTAGCAATCAACAAATCCAGCAAACTGTCAGACTTTAGGAGGTCTGACTATTTGATGAAATTTCGCAGGTCTTCCTGTTCAGAAGGAAATGCGAGATCAGTGTTGACCCTGCTGAACAATGCAGCAGTGCCCTGCTTCAGACATCTGTGTACGGCATATTGTTCTGTATTGAACAATGCTGTGATTAACCTATTTCAAGCATTGATGAGGAGGTGCTGCTGTTGGACTGGGATGGACGAGGTCAGAAGTCACACAACACCAGGTTATAGTCTAACAGATTTATTTGAAAGCACAAGCTTTCGGACGCTTGGTCCTTCATCAGTGACTTCACCTGATGGAGGAGTAGCTCTACAAAAGCTGGTGATTTCAAATAAACCTGTTGGACTATAATCTGGTGTTGTGTGACTTCTGACCTACTCCAAGCATTGGCTGACATTAAATTGGCCTGGAAGGAAGCAATGTTATAAGCATTGAGGATAGGCTGACTTTTACTGCCATAACATTACACCCACCATCCATCCTGTACACAACCCTTCCTCCAGCCCTGTAGTGACCTTTTGGATCTGAACCTTGGCTTTTAATGACATTGAAGTCTTTATTTTCTTCCTTTAGTTTGCATACAGCAGGAGAAAGAAGTGGTGGGTAAAATGTTTTGTAAAATATTTTGAGCACAGTAATTGATTCTCCCTCTTTCTTTATAATTTTTAATTGTAAATGTATTGATTGATTGATTCAGAAGGGATTGTGCTCAAAGATCTTTAAAACTTTCTCATTGAGAGATCTCCAGCCACCTATCTCAATGTTTTCAAAAATATCTAGGCACTATTCTGAATTGTTTCTTTGAACATTTTGACTGTAATGCTCAAACTTTCAGCTTCATTTCTGTATTTTCTACTTAAAACTAAGAAGTTGTCACTGTACTATAATTACAATGTTTTGACTTTTGACTTTATTCTTTCTTTCTAACTCATTCTTAAGATTCTGTACCTAGATACTTGGCACCTTAAGTGGCAACATTGTGCACTTTTCACTTGTCATCACTGAACGAAGGGGTTATCCTCCAAAAGCTTTTGATTTTAAATAAACCTGTTGGACTATAACCTAGTGTCGTATGACTTCTAAGATTAAAATCAACTCCTGACCAAAGTGTGGAACCAGATTCTGATGCCGTGAACATGACACTCCAAAATGACGCCTGAACTACAGCAGACAGAAAGTACACTCCAGCATGCTGATATTATAATGGGTAGATCGAGAGGATGAAATTGGCCCACACTGGGAGCACAAAGTGAGTTCGGAGTGACTCAACAGCCAGTGTTTTTTCACCCTGCTCAATCTATTTTCCACTGACATTCACAGAATTACAGTCCAATTTCATCTGAAGACTCATTTCTTCATCTCACTTTTACTTGGTTTGCTGTTAAATATTGTGGCAAAAATTTCCAATTCAGTGGAAACTTAACTGGTATGGTGAAAAATTAGCTGCTGATTCACGATGAGGCTGTCCTATGCTGCCGGTGGAGATCTATTTGACACTCGGAGTTAGAAATGTCTATTCCACAATTTACTTTTAAAAGATAGATGCCTAAAAATTAGTAGAAGCAGCTGTTTTATTAAGTATCTTCAAATGCTTATAAATGTCCTTCAAAATCACCGAATTATTACAGCACAGGAGGAGATCATTCTACCAGTGGCATCGATTCCAGCCCTCCATATAAGTCATGTACCTTGTGCCACTCCACTGCCTTCTACCTGTTGCCTGCGCATTCTTCCTTTTCAGACAATAATCCAATTCCCTCTTGAAAGCCTTTATTGAACCCACCTTCACCATACTGTCAGATGACACATCCCTAACCACTCACTTTGTGAAAACAAGTCTCCCCATTGCTTTTGCTGATTGCTTGAAATTTCTAGTATCTTGTTCTCGATCCTTCCACCTGATGGAACAGTCTATCCCCATTTCATCTGTGAACACCTGCGTCAAATCTCTTCACAACCAGGTTGTCAGTGTGGACATGGGTGTGTTAATAAAAATTACAACGAGAAGCTACTGTAAGTGTATCCATATCTGTGCATTTGCGAAAATCGTTCACTCCTTTGATCACAGAAATTCTATTGAGGTGTTTGGGGCATCCATCCAACCATGTATTGCTGCATTGTTTGGCTTCTGTTCTTGACTTACTGTACCTCCCACAAGAAACAAGACCTTCCGGTAAAGGCTCAACTTGGGAATTCACCTGAAGCTTTTTTGAATATGAAGTGGCAAACAAAACTAGGTGATGGCCTGGGAAGTGAGGCAAAAGCAAAGCTCTTGGTTAACCCTTTGAGAACCATAATTCATCCTATGCATCACATTCTCAGATACTATCAATATTTATCAGACTGTTTCACTGTTGCCATACTCTATAATCTACTGAACTCCGTGTCCATCCCCTCTACCATGAGTGCACAATGATGGATTATCTACAGGATGCACTATAAATGTCCAACACTTATTTTAACATACCATCTTTGTTTTGTGGCCTCAACCATGCAATGTAATAACAACACAATCACTATAGTTTGCCTCCAACCACACACACCTTCCACCTGTAGACCATTACTTCATCAACCATGGAAAAATAACCTGAAAGTCCTAACCTAGCACCATTACAGGAGGGCCCATCCTCACAGACAACATAGTTGTTTAAGAAGACAGACCTTTCAACTGAATAGAGGTAAGTCCTTTATGAGACTTTGGCAATGTTGCTCACATTCCCAGAACAAATGGCAAAAAAAATCTATAATTTTACCAATTTCAGAAGTAAATGCTGTCACCAGTGGTTGTAGATGTAAATAAATAGACAATAAGGCTCACAGCAAAATTGTCTGCCAAATTTTGAATTGTAAGATTTTGGGCCAAGAATCAGGTTATGGAGTTCTATTGGTTCTCAATATACAATTGGTACAATCCAAGGAAATATATGGGTGAAGTTAAGGTTGTAGACATCCTTGCTGAACTGGTAGGTTTGGTTGCAAACATTTCGTCACCCTGATAGGTAACATCATCAGTGTGTCTCTGGTAAAGCTCTGGCGTTCTGTGCTGCTTGTTATTTCTATGCCTCAGCTTGCTGGGGTAATTGAATTGTACCCTGTGTACAAACCACTGAGAAACAAAACCGGAAATAATACCAATGTGTTTGTTAATGGAGTTCTGTTGGAGTACCAGGCCTCCAGGAATTCCCTGGCTCAACTCAGTTTGACTTGTGCAAATATCGATGTGTTGTCCCAGTCAAATTCATGCCCCTCATTGTCCATGTGTAGTGAGATAATTGAGAATTGGTCATACCTTTTGGTGGCTAATTGGCATTCATTTATCCTTTATTGTCGGTTTTCTTCCAGTTTGGCCTATGTAGTGTTCCTCACAGCCCTTGCATGGCATTTTGTATATTGCTCCAGTTTTGGGTATGGGACCCTCTACATTCATCAGTAGCTGTTGTAGGGTGCTTGTCGGCTTGAAGGTGAAGTGGGTTGTGAGGCACAAATCTGATAGTTTTATGGTGGTGCCCTTATTGATGTTGTTGGTATCTTTGGTTGTGTGCTTACTTAATTCGTTCAGCAGTGTGGCAATTGTTTCTTTGGCTAGGGCGATGTTTATGGATGCAAATAGTGCTGTTATATTGAAGGATATTATCATCTTGTCCTGGTGTCCTTGGTGATGTTGAGGAATTCTTGGGATGAGTAGGATGAAGTGGATAGTGTTGTCAACTAAGTTATTATTTATTATCCACTTACTAAATGCACCAAACTGAAAGAAATCCACTGACAGATAAACAAAATCCTTACCAGGATAAAAATCACGAAAGAAGGGAACAACTGACTACCCTTCCTGGACATAATGGGAGAGGGCAAAAACAACAGGGGACCCCAGACTAGCATACAGAGAAAGAACACACATACAGACAAGTTACTCAATTACGCCAGTAACCACCCCAATGTCCACAAATGGAGCTGTATTAAAACACTGTTTAAATGAGCCACAACACAATGCAGCAATCTAGAACTACACAAACCAGAGCAGGAACATTTATACAGAGCCTTCAAAAGGAATCAATACCCGAAAAGCACAATCCACCATGGCCTCTGAGACAGACAATAACAGGAAGACACAACTCGATCAGACTCACTAATCACCCTACTGTACATCAAGGACATTTCAGAGATTACCACAGGACAATCAAACCCCTAGGTATCAGGGTAGCCCACAAACTGACAAGCACGCTATGACAGCTACAGACGAACGTAAAGGGTCCCATACCCAAAACAGGCAAAATTGGAGTCATGTACAGAATGATATGTAAGGACTCTGCGAAACACTACATAGGCCAAACTGGAAGAAAACTGACAATACTGATACACCAACACCATTTAGACACCTGGAGATGTGACTGATTTCTCACTTGTCTCACCACACACGAACAAAGAGGGACATGAATTTGACTGGGACAACACATCCATAATCGCACAAACCAAACAGAGGCATGCCAGGGAATTACTGGAGGCCTGGTATTCCAGCTGGAACTCCATTAACAACCACATTGAATTAGTCCCTGTGTACAAACCACCGAGAAACAGAACCATAAGTGGTACCAAACACCCCAACAAACTGAGGCATATAAATAACAAGTGGGACAGAACACCAAAGCATCACCGGAGGAACGCTGACAATGTTACCTAACAGGGTAACAAAACGTTTGCAACCAAACCCACCGACTCAGCAAGAATGCCAATAACCTCATCCACAACCCAAGTCCAAATCTTCCTGAAAGCCTTAAACACCTATGGGTGAAGCTAATTAAATTGCCTAGAAATTCCACAGGGAAAATTGGTTGCAGGCAACAAATTCTGAGCAGGTAGACCAGCAACTATTATTGCCAAGAGACTGTAAAAATTGAAAATGACACATTCTGGTTGATCTTGTGCACCTCAATGGAGGCCCAGTATGGCCAGAATGTTCATTATCAAGAATTACTATATTTTTAACTTGTTTTTCACTCCTAGCAGGCCCCTGGTCTCAATTCTATGTTACTGAGCTGGGCCTTCCAATAAGTGCACCAGTGAAAAAGAAAGCTTATAATTTCAGATCATTCACAAAAGGAAAGATGGGTGAGTGGAGTGGGACAAGGGGTGGAAATGAGCAGGAAAGAGTGAAACCAGAAGGGGGTAATTGAGAGAGAGGAGCATTCAAGAGGAAGTGGAATATGTCAATCAGAAGGTAAAGGGAGCGTGTGCAACTGCTTCCTACATTAGACCAGATTAGTCTCAATGATTGTACATTGATTTACGTATTTTTAAAACTTATCATATTATCACTGGCCACAGTGATTCATTAAAGGTTGTTGGTTAGGCCATGTTGACAAGAGCAATTAGGGATTGCCTTCACAGTGATATACAATTCCCAGGAATGATTACAAACGTTAAAGGGATAAACCTCTGCTTCAGGGTGGCTCTTAATGCTTATTTCTTTCCCTGTACCAATATGGCACACAGCACATGTATGCCTTGTAAAGATTGTGCTCTTTTTGTCTGTGACACTGAGAATTTAATGACCAGTTCATGACTGAGAAACAGTCACAGTGCCATCTAATTTTTTGATCATATATTGCTCCTGGGACATTTAAAAAAAAAGTTGCATGATGGAACGGGTACTGGAGACATTGCCCACAAGAAAACTTTAATGACTCAGGCAAATGCTCGCTGTCAGTTCAAGATCTTGCCCAAAGTAATTCATTCATTCAATCATGCTGTCATAGAGATGTGACTTCGTAGTTGAGATCTCTTGTTGTTTAGAGCTGGGTCAGAATTTCAAAAACTCACTTTCGTGATCAGCTATGCAAATCATGACATGGCCTGTATGAAACATTAGGTCAGATATTTGAGTAAATTCCAGCTGAGAGTGAGAAAACATAGTAGCATGGGTTTATTATAACACTAGTATAATCTAACCATAATACTGTACCAATCACAAACATATATAACTTTGTCCCCCTACAACCACACATCAACGAATACCAGTCACGGTCGGACATAGAGCAGTTTTTCCGCCGTCTTCGCCTGCATGCCTACTTCTTCAACCGGGAACCCAACCCTCCTTCCACTGACCCCTTCACCCGCTTCCAACACAAGTCCTCCTCCTGGACACCACCCCCAGGCCTCCTACCCTCCCTCGACCTCTTCATCTCCAACTGCCGTCGAGACATCAACCGCCTCAACCTCTCCACCCCTCTCACCCACTCCAACCTCTCCCCCGCAGAACGGGCAGCCCTCCGCTCCCTCCGCTCCAACCCCAACCTCACCATCAAACCCGCAGACAAGGGTGGCGCAGTGGTAGTATGGCGCACTGACCTCTACATCGCCGAGGCCAGACGCCAACTCTCCGACACCACCTCCTACCGCCTCCTCGATCATGACCCCACACCCGAGCACCAAACCATCATCTCCAACACCATTCATGACCTCATCACCTCAGGGGACCTCCCACCCACAGCCTCCAACCTCATTGTTCCCCAACCCCGCACGGCCCGTTTCTATCTCCTTCCCAAAATCCACAAACCTGCCTGCCCTGGTCGACCCATCGTCTCAGCCTGCTCCTGCCCCACCGAACTCATCTCCACCTATCTGGACTCCATTTTCTCCCCTTTGGTCCAGGAACTCCCCACCTATGTCCGTGACACCACCCACGCCCTCCACCTCCTCCAGGACTTCCAATTCCCTGGCCCCCAACACCTCATATTCACCATGGACGTCCAGTCCCTGTACACCTGCATTCCGCATGGAGATGGCCTCAAGGCCCTCTGCTTCTTCCTGTCCCGCAGGCCCGACCAGGCCCCCTCCACCGACACTCTCATCCGCCTAGCTGAACTCGTCCTCACACTCAACAACTTCTCTTTTGACTCCTCCCACTTCCTACAGACTAAGGGAGTGGCCATGGGCACCCGCATGGGCCCCAGCTATGCCTGCCTCTTTGTAGGTTACGTGGAACAGTCCCTCTTCCGCACCTACACAGGCCCCAAACCCCACCTCTTCCTCCGGTACATTGATGACTGTATCGGCGCTGCCTCTTGCTCCCCAGAGGAGCTCGAACAGTTCATCCACTTCACCAACACCTTCCACCCCAACCTTCAGTTCACCTGGGCCATCTCCAGCACATCCCTCACCTTCCTGGACCTCTCAGTCTCCATCTCAGGCAACCAGCTTGTAACTGATGTCCATTTCAAGCCCACCGACTCCCACAGCTACCTAGAATACACCTCCTCCCACCCACCCTCCTGCAAAAATTCCATCCCCTATTCCCAATTCCTCCGCCTCCGCCGCATCTGCTCCCACGATAAGACATTCCACTCCCGCACATCCCAGATGTCCAAGTTCTTTAAGGACCGCAGCTTTCCCCCCACGGTGATTGAGAACGCCCTTGACCACGTCTCCCGCATTTCCCGCGACACATCCCTCACACCCCGCCCCTGCCACAACCGCCCCAAGAGGATCCCCCTCGTTCTCACACACCACCCTACCAACCTCCGGATACAACGCATTATCCTCCGACACTTCCGCCATTTACAATCCGACCCCACCACCCAAGACATTTTTCCATCCCCTCCCCTGTCTGCTTTCCGGAGAGACCACTCTCTCCGTGACTCCCTTGTTCGCTCCACACTGCCCTCCAACCCCACCACACCCGGCACCTTCCCCTGCAACCGCAGGAAATGCTACACTTGTCCCCACACCTCCTCCCTCACCCCCATCCCAGGCCCCAAGATGACATTCCACATTAAGCAGAGGTTCACCTGCACATCTGCCAATGTGGTATACTGCATCCACTGTACCCGGTGCGGCTTCCTCTACATTGGGGAAACCAAGCGGAGGCTTGGGGACCGCTTTGCAGAACACCTCCGCTCAGTTCGCAACAAACAACTGCACCTCCCAGTCGCAAACCATTTCCACTCCCCCTTCCATTCTCTTGATGACATGTCCATCATGGGCCTCCTGCACTGCCACAATGATGCCACCCGAAGGTTGCAGGAACAGCAACTCATATTCCGCCTGGGAACCCTGCAGCCATATGGTATCAATGTGGACTTCACCAGTTTCAAAATCTCCCCTTCCCCTACTGCATCCCTAAACCAGCCCAGTGCATCCCCTCCCCCCACTGCACCACACAACCAGCCCAGCTCTTCCCCCCCACCCACTGCATCCCAAAACCAGTCCAACCTGTCTCTGCCTCCCTAACCGGTTCTTCCTCTCACCCATCCCTTCCTCCCACCCCAAGCCGCACCCCCAGCTACCTACTGACCTCATCCCACCTCCTTGACCTGTCCGTCTTCCCTGGACTGACCTATCCCCTCCCTACCTCCCCACCTACACCCTCTCCACCTATCTTCTTTACTCTCCATCTTCGGTCCGCCTCCCCCTCTCTCCCTATTTATTCCAGTTCCCTCCCCCCATCCCCCTCTCTGATGAAGGGTCTAGGCCCGAAACGTCAGCTTTTGTGCTCCTGAGATGCTGCTTGGCCTGCTGTGTTCATCCAGCCTCACATTTTATTATCATATATAACGGGTTATTGTTTCAGTCTCTCTGTTTTTACAAAACCTTACAGAAATAATGGAAATGTTCTATTGCTTGGGAAGAATCCACAATCATTGAAATTGTGAATATTTAAACAATTGTGTCAGAGGAAGTAATTTCCTAATTGAAGATGAAATTTAAATGAATGAAATAAACAAAATATTTGCAAAGTACCTGAAACATGCAAAGTTCTCTCCCTAAACATCTCTCAGGTTTCAGAATTTAGTCATCTCGTAATTGTGTTGTTCTACGTCAATGTTCTGAAAGAGCTTGAAAAGCCTTGAAACATTTAGCATTGGGTGTGATCAGAATGTATATTTTCCACCGATATTATATTATAATACAAATGTTGTATGATAACATAGTTGTTTTATGATATAAATGAGTATTATAATTGTTCACATCACTAATCCTTTCTTTATTTCGCCATAAATAATAACCACCTGTAGCTTCTTTCAAACCTAAACTACCTTTATTACACAACTCTCCAGCATCAAGCTCGAAGTTGCAGAATCATCCTGTCATGTGCTTTGTTTTCACAGTCAACACTTCCAAAGCTTTTCAAAACTAACAATGAACTGGTATCGGAAATTGTACCTTTCTTTGGTTTACTGCTTCTGGATTCTGTACAATCCCAGCAATACAGGCTGACATAAGATAGCTGGCGCTTGCCCACATCTTCAAGACAGATGGGTCCACCATATTAGCTCTTTCTGATTATGACTGGCAAGATGCCAGAAGAGTTTCTCATCTTTGAGCTCATCGTCACAAGGAACACAAGAATTGTGTCATGGGATTCTGTGGCATTTCAAAATATTTGCTGGTTGTACTCCCAGAGAAATTTGATACGTTACTTTTATTGGCTTTCTGTCAGCATGGAATTATGCAAAATGACAGAAGTTGCTTTTATAACATGGTGTAGAGCTGGATGAGCACACACCAAGCGGCATCAGAGAAGCAGGAAGGCTGATGTTTCGGGCCTAGACCCTTCTTCAGAAATGAGCAAGGGAAAGGGGGTTCTGAAATAAATAGGGAGAGAGGGAGAGAGTGGGAGGTGGATAGAAGATGGATAGAGGAGAAGATGGGTGGAGAGGAGAGAGACAGACAGGTCAAAGAGGGGGGTTGGAGCCAGTAAAGGTGAGTGTAGGTCGGGAGGTAATGAGGATGGACAGATCAAGGGGGCGGGATGAGGTTGGTAGGTAGGGGTTGGGGTGGGGCTTGAGGTGAGAGGAAGGGCTAGGTGGGAGGAAGGACAGGTTAGGGAGGCAGGGATCAGCTGGGCTTGTTTTGGGATGCGGTGGGGGAGGGGAGATTTTGAAGCTTGTGAAGTCCACATTGAGACCATTAGGCTGCAGCGTTCCCAAGCGGAATATGAGTTGCTGTTCCTACAACCTTCGGGTGGCATCATTGTGGCACTGCAGGAGGCCCAGGATGGACATGACGTCTAAGGAATGGGACGGGGAGTTGAAATGGTTCACGACTGGAAGGTGCGGTTGTCTAGTGCAAACCAAACATAGATGTTCTGCAAAGCGGTCCTTGAGCCTCCGCTTGGTTTCCCCGATGTAGAGGAGGCCACAGCGGGAACAGCGTATACAGTATACCACATTAGTAGATGTGCAGGTGAACATCTGTTTGATGTGGAAAGTCTTCTTGGGGCCTGAGATGGGGGTGAGGTGTAGGGGCAGGTGTAGCACTTCCTGAGGTTGCAGGGAAAAGTGCCGGGTGGGGTGGGGCTGGAGGGGAGTGTGGAGCGGACAAGGGAGTCACGGGGAGAGTAGTCCCTCCGGAAGGCAGATAAGGGTGGGGAGGGAAAAATGTCTTTGTTGGTGGGGTCAGATTGCAGATGGCAGAAGTTTCGGAGAATGATGCATTGGATCCGGAGGTTGGTGGGGTGGTACGTGAGGACGAGGGGGATTCTGTTTTGATTTTTATTGTGGGGAGGGGGTGTCAGGGATGAGTTGTGGGAAATGCGGGTGAGACGGTCGAGGGCGTTCTCAACCAGAGTGGGGGGATAGCTGCGGTCCTTGAAAAACGAGGATGTCTGAGAGTGGAATCCCTCATCCTGTGAGCAGATGCAGCGGAGGCAAAGGAATTGGGAATAGGGGATGGAAATTTTGCAGGAATTTGGATGGGAGGAGGTGTATTCTATGTAGCTATGGGGGTCAGTGGGCTTGAAATGTATTTCGGTTTCTAAGTGGTTGCCGGAGATGGAGACCGAGAAGTCCAGGAAGGATAGAGAGGTATTAGAAATGGCCCAGGTCGTACCTCTCCAACCTGTCTCTCCTTCCAGGACCGCTCAGTCTCCATCTCCAGCAACTTCCGAGAAACAGATATCCATTTCAAGCTCTGCAATCCAAGCCCACCACCAAAGACATTTTTCGCTCCCTACCCTTGTCTGCCTTCCAGAGGGACCACTCTCTCCGTGACTTCCTTGTCCACTCCACACTCCCCTCCAGCCCTACCACACCCGGCACCTTTTCCTTCAACTGCAGGAAGTACTACACTTGCCCCTACACCTCCCCCCTCACCCCCATCCAAGAAGACTTTCCATATCAAGCAGATGTTCACCTGCACATCTGCTAATGTGGTATACTGCATCTGCTGTACCCGTTGTGGCCTCCTCTACATCAGGGAAACCAAGCAGAAGCTTGGGGACCGCTTTGCAGAACACCTACGCTCGGTTCACACTAAACAGCTGCACCTCCCAGTCATGAACCATCTCAACTCCACGTCCCATTTCTCAGATGACATGGCCACCTTTGGCCTCCTGCAGTGTCGTAGCAATGCTACCCGTAAGTTGCAGGAACAGCAATACATTCCGCTTGGGAACGCTGCAGCCCAATGATATCAACGTGGACTTCACAAGCTTCAAAATCTCCCTTCCCCCATCGCATCCAAAAACCAGCCCAGATCATCCCCGCCACCCTAACCTATCCTTCTTTCCCACCTATCGCCTCCTCCCACCTCAAGCCCCAACCCATCTCCTACCTACTAACCTCTTCCTGCACCCTAGACCTGGCCATTCTCCCTGGACTAACCTATCTCCTCCCTACCTCTTTCCCTGCACTCACCTTTACTGGCTCCATCCCCGCCTCTTTGACCTGTCTGTCTCCTCTCCTCTATCCATCTTCTATCCATCTCCCCCGTCTCCCTATTTATTTCAGAGCCGCTTTCCCCTACCCCATTTCTGAAGAAGGGCCTAGGCCCAATGCATCAGCTTTCCTGTTTCTCTGATGCTGCTTGGCCTGCTGTGTTCATCCAGCTCTATATCTTGTTATCTCAGATTCTCGAGCATCTGCCGTTCCTACTATCTCCGAAGTTGTTTTTATGCCCAATTTGTTTCCTCCTCCCATGAGTTGCCAAAGATGCACCGCCCAAGATGATCATCTCTACATATGCTGAGGAACTCAGATGCTCAAGGCTAATTGCCAGAGGATACCTTTCATTTACTTTGAATTGCAGACTTAAGGGCCTCAATTGGCTCAAGTGCAAGTGAGCAGTTTGCCACAGTAAAATATCACCAGCATCAAGTAGATAATGGGCATGGAGCCGACACCATGGCCGCTAATTTCACGTTACCCCCCCCTGCCTGCCCAGCATTCTCAGGAGGGAATGTAAAACTGCATGTTGTGGATCAAACCTGGAAGTTCTGAATATCTGTCTCTGAGTTCCAAGGTGACAATACTGTTTAATGATTAAGTAATTTGAAGTAACAAATGCTGATAAATGGAGTTGAGCACCACAACCTGAACTCATATTCTCGGAAGGTGCAGTAGTCTACTGGGAATTTGTGGTCGGCCACTTGCTACCACAGTACAACTTTCACAGGAACTTCTTTGATCTGAAGAGCTAACTGAATCATGAGATTACTGTTCCAATTCTAGTTGCCTCTGTTTGCACCTCCTCTTCATAGCAACATGTTTTGCGACTATAATATATCCAGAGGGTAAAAGTAGGTTTGTGAAGAACCAACCTGTGTGGAATAAGTGATAACAAAGTGTGGAGCTGCATGAACACAGCAGGCCAAGCAGCATCTTAGGAGCACAAAAGCTGACGTTTCGGGCCTAGACCCCTCATCCTCAAGTTACATGCCAACACAGATAACTAGATAACTATCGGCAAATTTGTAACTCACTTGGCCAAATTGACTGCTGGGCTTCCTCCATGACAATGACCACACTTCAATGTTACATCTTTGGCTGTAAAGTGCTTGGATGGCTGAAGATCAAGACAGGTAAAATATAAATAAGTGGCTTTCTTTCTTTTATTTAACATAGTTAGAAAACACCTCCATTTTTTTCATCAGTTCTCTGGCCAAAGACCAATCAACCCAAAATGTCACATCTTCTACCAGTTTAGATATTCTAAATGAAAATCACTTACTCAAAACTTGGAATTACCTAAAATCATTTTAGCTGGAATGTTTACATCCTGCAGAGGATATGTTTAATGTGATTAGCACCCGGAGGTCAAAGAAACTATCCTGTTGACTACTTCAAGTTATGAAAAAATATGCAACTCTCTTCCTGATAGGCCAAATGAAAAATAACTGATTATTGTTCTGAGACAAACAAATGGACATTACCCACTAACATAAAAGGGGGCAAGCACTTTCTAAAACATGTTATGAATGTATTAATGTTTTGATAAGGTAAGGAATTCCTGCAGACTTAACAAATGCATTTTTCTCAACAGATATTATGAACACAAGGAAATGACACTTTAATGAATAAGATGATTGGTACTTACAGTAGAATCGTGACAAATGATTTCTTTGTGCTCAAACACATCAGAAATGTTTAATGTCGAATCTGGGGATAGGTGTGGATTTTAACGCCTGCAGCACAAAGTGGGGAGTGGGGGACGGGTTAAGTTTTAGAAATTAAAGTGAGAGCAGGGAGCTGATGTCTTTTCTGAAAAAGGTCGAGACCTGAAACGTCAGCCTTCCTGCTCCTCTGCAGCTTGGCCTGCTGTGTTCATCGAGCTCTACACCTTGTTATCTCAGATTCTCCAGCATCAGCAGTTCCCACTATCTCCAATTTTAATGACGGCATGTTTGGAGTATGTAATAAATCTGTTTTTCCAGAGGAGGGTGTGTAACTTTAATATTTGAATGTGGTTATTTGGGCTGATTCCTTTCTGTGCTCCAGCTTTAACATTGCACAGCAGCATTTCCTGTATATCTGGAAGCACAGTTACTGAAGGGAGGTGAGAATAGCCGGATACAACAGGTAAGGTGCCTCTGCAGCACTGCTTGTGGGCCAAGAGGAGCAGGAGTAGGTTCGCAACAGTCTCCCAGATCCATCCCTTAATTCCTGACACATGCCTCTCCCTCCTTTGTTGCCAGTCAGCCTGATGGTCAGCAAACCTTTCAACCTACTGCCTGTGACCAGGTAACAGGTCCAAAAAATCAAAATTAAGTTGCCAAATTTGGCTGAGCCTCTAACAATTTGGACCAAAGAACCTCCCTCTGCCTCTCTGTGCTAGCCTCACCATTATTACTGGGGGACTTTCATGTCCACAATTGCCTTGTAATAACATGTACGTGGTAATTTTTACAGTGTCCAACAAGGAGACCTCCAAAATATCCATCCTCTTCCTCACTACCGTGGTTGACAGGGCCCTCAGCTATGTCTGACCCATCTCCCACCCTCTCTCTCCCCTCCCACAATAACAATAATGTTCTGTCGGCCTTCACCACCTCCAACAAAATCCACATCTGATGGATCATTAGCTGCCATTTCCACCAATTCCAGTAGGTTGCCACCACCAGACGCAGATTCCCTTCCTTATATTTGTCAGGCTTCCACAGGGTCTATTCCCTCCAGGACACCCTGATTCAATCCTCTTCCACTCCCAACAATTGCAGAAGGTGTGACCCCTCATCATAGAAACCCTGGAGTGTGGAAGCAGGCCATTTGGCCCAGCAAGTCCACACTGACTTCTTAAAGAGCGTACCCTATGCCTGTAACCTTACATTTCCCATGGCTAATCCATCTAATTTACACATCCTGGGACATTATGGAAAATTTAGCACAGCCAATCCTTCTAACCTGGAAGAAACTGGAGCACCTGAAGGAAATCCACGCAGACACAGGGAGAATCCATGTTGTTGCCCAAGGCTGGGATTGAACTCAGGTCCCTGCCACTGTGAGGCAGCAGTGCTAACCTCTGAGCCACCTACCTGATTACTTCTTCCCACGTCCGTGTCCAAGGCTCCAGACGCACCTACCAGCTGAAGCCACAGTTTGCCTGTATTTTACTCTATCTTGCCTACTGTGTTTGCTACTCACAATGTGGTCTTCCTCAACACTGGGGAGACAAAATGCAGACTGGATGACCGTTTTGCAGAACACGTACTTTCCATCCACAAAAGCGAGCCTGAGCTTCTGGTTGCCTGTCACTTCAACATACCACAGTGTTCCATAATCAACATCTCTGCCTCGAGCTTACTGCAGCGCTCCGGCAAAGCTCAGGATAAGTTGGAAAAACAGCATTTAATTTTCTGCTTGAGAACCCTGCAGGCTTCAGGATTTAATATCGAGTTCAATAATCTTAGAGCCTAAGATCCTTCTTCCATGTCCTTACCCAAATGCCCATAAACCAGGCCTTGGGCTGTTACCACAGCATTGTCTGTCACTAATCGTCCCCATTAGCAGCTATTCATTCCCAGGCTGAACTTTGCCCATTCCTTTATATCCCAACTGTTAGTCTCTCTCTCTGAGCTCTATCTCCACCTCTTGTTTACTCATCCACCCTAATCCACTATGCCAATTTCAGCATATATACCAACATTTTCCCAGCTACAACCAGCTCCGAAGAAGGGTCACTGGAGCTGAAATGATAACTGTGCTTTCTCTCCACAGATGCTGCCAGACCTGCTGAGTTTTGACAGCTACTTCTGTTTTTGTCTTCTAATTTCCAGCACCCATCGGTTTTTGGTCATCTTTGTAGTTTGTGCATCTAACAGAAAGCCTTATCTTCCACTCACTACACTGAGAATTGAAGGCAGTTCTGCTTCTGATATTCTGTTCACCAATTTTAATTGTGGATATCATGATGTATCATGATGGACCAGGATCCCTGAAAGTAACATGAACAGGAAAATTACACTCCGAGGCTCCCATTCTCTAATTTGGATGGGGGCAGAGTGTGTTCAATGGCAGCCAGTTTGTCACCCCCACCATTGAGAATGGCCTCCCATCTCATTCAGAGCTGACCCATTAGCTTCTCAGTCAAAAATCAGGCTTCAGCAGTGAGGCCCCACCTCACTAGAACCTGTTGGTCAATCAGAGAGCTGCTGGTCCTAGACACTAAAGGTTGTTGGTCAAGGTCCAGTCTTCAGATGATCCAACCGCAAGGAGAGAAGTGATGTCTTTTTGCTTCTCACTGACTGGTGGTCACAGGGAGAGGGGGCTTAGAGGATTTGGAGGCAAGGC
This sequence comes from Stegostoma tigrinum, assembly GCF_030684315.1. Classification (NCBI taxonomy): domain Eukaryota; kingdom Metazoa; phylum Chordata; class Chondrichthyes; order Orectolobiformes; family Stegostomatidae; genus Stegostoma; species Stegostoma tigrinum. Next base: position 13,965,134 of record NC_081386.1, read on the forward strand.
ATGGGAGTAGATATCAGAAGGCATACCATAGTTCACCAACCCATTCTCGTGCTTCCAATTTTCCCTGGATTGGGGTAATTGAATGCTGCCACACCTCAAGCCAATAGCCAAGTCACCCTCACAGTCAAGTTGGGACACCAGCCACTTTTCTCATTTGCTCGGAAGGCAGTCAGTCAGGGAGGTGGCACAAGGAGGCCATTAATTGATCATTAATTGACATTTTAAGGGCCCCAATTACTGGCAAGTTGAGAAGGTCCCCAGTGGAGCTTCTATCCCAGAAATTATTTAGTGAGGTGGGTTAAAAGGTGTGAGTATATCTCCAAGGCCAACTCATCCAACTAATTCTCCTTCACACCACCTCAATCAAGACATCCACTGAAAAGAAAATTCCATCCATAGTATAACATGAACAAAATGTACACAGTAAACTCCTTTTAATGAGCCATCAATTAACTGTATATAAATTATTAAAGACATGTACAGTAAAAATTATTTATCCTGTTTATTTTTAATTGATTTGTTCAACATTTCCTGCCTTCCTTGCTGGCATGAGAATGAATCTACTCCCAGATTCTCTTAATGCTGCTCTGAGCTACAAAAACCTTCAATTTTGTGGCCCCTTTGACTCTGAGTCTGAGTTTTATAGCAACGTTTTCAAATTAAATTTGAAACAGAGCCACTTAAGGTTTTGGGAGGAAATTCTCGAGCATGGGGCCAATGTAGTTGAAGGCTGTTGCTGCTGAGATAAAGGGAGTGCAATTGTACAAGAACAATGTTCTGGTCAGGGCAGTGGTTCAGTCAACAGTTTTGTTTCGAAGTGCCTGTTGTTTGCCTTTGCAGAGGAATGACGTTAACATCAGGAAATCAGCAATATCAGGAAGTGATACCACTGCTGTGTTATGCACATTGCTGCTTCATCCGTTGTGCCACATTCAGTATCTGCAGTTTTGAAAATGATTTGCTTTCCTGACTGAAAAGAAATAAGTGCAATGACTAGAATGATATTAAATGCTCACAAAAGACACAAAAAGGCTGTAGTAATGTAAATGGACTGGCACTAATCGCTGAGTTATTTGTTTCCTAGGAAGAGTTTGGCTTTAAACTACAGCATGGATTTAGCTCTTGAATTACAAACAAGACTTGCAAGGAAACCAAAACGCTCTGACATCTCATTATTTAAGGACATTTGGTTATTTAAGGAACAAGGGAGGGATACATATGACATAATTCATGGTGCTATATTTAAACAGCAGTACAAAACAAGGAAGTGCCGTCTGGGGAAACAATTCAATTAGGAAATTACATTCAAGGATGAGAACGTTTTAGTTTTGGCAGACTTTACCATCTCCATGGAAAGTCATTACGCCTTGTGTTCATGTTTGGAAATGAAAAGGAAAGTTTATACAGCATTGACATACTGTCTTTTATCTGTACCAGTCTGTAAACTACGGGGAGAAGTTAACCCACCCTCCTGCAAAAATTCCATCCCCTATTCCCAATTCCTCCACCTCCGCCGCATCTGCTCCCACGATGAGGCATTCTACTCCCGCATATCCCAGATGTCCAAGTTCTTCAAGGACCGCAACTGTCCTCCCCACAGTGGTCGAGAACGCCCTTGACCGCGTCTCCCGCATTTCCCGCAACACATCCCTCACACCCCGCCCCCGCCACAACCGCCCAAAGAGGATCCCCCTCGTTCTCACACACCACCCCACCAACCTCCGGATACAACGCATCATCCTCTGACACTTCTGCCATCTACAATCCGACCCCACCACCCAAGACATTTTTCCATCCCCACCCTTGTCTGCCTTCTGGAGAGACCACTCTCTCCGTGACTCCCTTGTTCGCTCCACACTGCCCTCCAACCCCACCACACCCGGCACCTTCCCCTGCAACCACAGGAAGTGCTACACTTGCCCCCACACCTCCTCCCTCACCCCTATCCCAGGCCCCAAGATGACTTTCCATATTAAGCAGAGGTTCACCTGCACATCTGCCAATGTGGTATACTGTATCCATTGTATCCAGTGTGGCTACCTCTACACTGGGGAAACCAAGGGGAGGCTTGGGGACCGCTTTGCAGAACACCTCCGCTCGGTTCACAATAAACAACTGCACCTCCCAGTCGCGAACCATTTTAACTCCCCCTCCCATTCTTTAGATGACATGCCCATCATGGGCCTCCTGCAGTGCCACAATGATGCTATCCGAAGGTTGCAGGAACAGCAACTCAGCTTGGGAACCCTGCAGCCCAATGGTATCAATGTGGACTTCACCAGCTTTAAAATCTCCCCTTCCCCCACCGCATCCCAAAACCAGCCCAGCCTGTCTCTGCCTCCCTAACCTGTTCTGCCTTTCACCCATCCCTTCCTCCCATGTCAAGCCGCACCTCCATTTCCTACCTACCAACCTCATCCCACCTCCTTGATCTGTCCGTCTTCCCTGGACTGACCTATCCCATCCCTACCTCCCCACCTATACTCTCCTCCCCACCTATCTTCTTTTCTCTCCATCTTCGGTCCGCATCCCCCTCTCTCCCTATTTATTCCAGAACTCCCTCCCCATCCCCCTCTCTGATGAAGGGTCCAGGCCCGAAACGTCAGCTTTTGTGCTCCTGAGATGCTGCTTGGCCTGCTGTGTTCATCCAGCTTTACACTTTATTATCTTGGATTCTCCAGCATTTGCAGTTCCCATTATCTCTGATACAATAAAACAATACTGTGTTCAAGTAATGAGTGTGATTTTTTTTGCAGACCAGTCATTTTTACATGTAAAAAAGACTTACTCTCAGACACAATTCTTCAGGCAACAACATGTTGTACTTTTAGAAAATTTGCTATCAGGGCAGAAATGTTTCATTTGGTCAGTTTTTCACACCCTTCTGCTTAGGCGAATGGAAATTGTTTGCTATTTTTTTCAAAATTATTATTCAGCGATATATGTAATTGCCATTCATCAAATTTGTGGACCAGTTTTACCATCAGCCCAAATGTTTTCAGTTTGGGACTAGTTGGCCAAGCTGGAGGAAGCAGGGAGTGATAGGGTGATGGGAAGGGTGAGGGGCTGGAATTTTGGGAAGCAGCTGTATCTGTATGATTTCTCCTCCGACTTGCACAGGAGGTGGGGGGGGTGTGGTGGCACACAGACAGGGGGGAGAATGTGCAAACTCCACACAATCAACCCATTTTCACTGACTTGTGGTTCCCCATTATCAGCTTTTCTTTCTCCCGGGCGTACTATCATCCTTCCCCGTTTCCTTGACTGTCGCTCTCTCACTCTCTCTGAGCTCCTTCCCCAGCTATCTGCTCACTTCTTCCCCAACCTCTCATCCAACCTCCTGTCTTCAATGTATATACCACCTTCTCCCAGCTATTAACAGTTCTGAAGAAGGGCCATTGGACTGAAAATATTAGCTTTGTTTCTCTCTCCACAGATGCTGCCACACCTGCTGAATTTTCATTGGTATGGTATCCAATCCTCATCTGAACCTACATGTGATATGAATACATGTTGGCAGCATTAATGTATGGTCTGTGGACTACATATGAGGGATCCCAGCTGATGTAGATGAAAGTGGAAGACTGAAAAGCTATTGACTTGGCAGACCCCACTTGAGAAAAACAGCAGTAAATTAGACTGACTCACTGAACACAACCCAATGGCCACTGACTAAGAGTGAAAAGAATGATTGAGAAAGCCTTACCTCGATTCAAGTCTCTCAGACCCTCAACCACACTGTGCTTTGGAGAAACTGGTATTACTGATTTCTTCTGTGTAGATCATAGAATCCCTACAGACCACACTAGCCATCCCAAACCAAGCCCCCTACCCTATCCTTGCATTCCCCATGGCTAATCTACCTAGTCAGCACATCCGTGGGCAGTATGGGCGATGTAGCATGACCAATCCATCCACTTGCACTTCTCTGGACTGTGGGAAGAAACCAGAGCATCCAGAGGAAACTCAATCAGACACAAGGAGAATGTGTACTCTCCACATAGACAGCATAAGGCTGTGATCAAACTCAAGTCCCTGGTGCTGTGAGGCAACAGTGCTAACCACTAAGCCACTGCGCCGCCCAGGGCAAGTGTTGGCCTTGCTCAGAAGCCAGGGAAAGCTCAGATCAGCGAGCTCCTGTACATCAACAGCTGCACCAACAATGTTTTAAGAGAGGGGACTCTCGATGAAACCATCAAATAAGATCAATTCCTACTTCGAATTCCAAAGGGAGCAAATGGCAGACAATTAAGAAAAATGTTCACAGCTCCCAGCAAAAATAAGGCCCAGTGAGAAAGAAGGATTCTAAGAAGGGAATAAGCAAGCCATGTTTAATTAGGGAAGTTAAGGATAACACCAAACTGCGGCAAAAAATTGTGGTAAGCCAGAGGATTGGGAAAATATTAAAAACCCAATAAAAGATGACCAAAATAAAAATAAAGAGGGAGAAAATAAATTTTGAGTGTAGATTGTAAGTAATATTAAGATGAATAACTATGAAAACCACAGTCAAACCTCATCTGAATACTTTGGGCAGTTATGGCCTCCTTTTCTAGGGGAAGATATATTTGTATTGACAATAACCTAGAGTAGGGTCACTAAGCTCATCCTGAGTATGGAAGGGCTGTTTTATGAGGAAAGATTGAGTAGGCTTGGTCTGTACTGATTGGAGTTTACAAGAATGAAGGGATGATATTGCTAAAAGATATAAAATTCTTAGGGAACTTGACAGAGTAGATGCAGAAAAGTTGTGGGAAGGTCTAGGACCAGAGGGCATAAAGTCAGAATCAGGGGCCATACATTTAAAAAAGAGACGAAAAGGAATTTCTTCGCACAGAAGTTACTGAATTTGTGGAATTTTTTTTATGCCAGAGGGCTATAGAGGTTTTTGTTTCCATTTACTCATGAGAAATGGGCATCGCTGGCTGGCCAGCATTTATCGCCCATCCTTAGTTGGCCTTGAGAAGGTGATGGTGAGCTACCTTCTTGAAATCCTGAAGTCCACACACTGTGGATTGACCCACAATGCCCTTGAAAAGAAACCTCCAGGATTTTGATCCAGCGGCAATATATTTCCAAGTCAACATGGCGAGTGGCATGGAGTGGAACTAGTAGGTGATGGTGTTGCCATGTATCTGCTGCTTCTGGATGGAAGCTGCCATGGTTTTTGATCTTTGGTGAATTTCTGCAATGGAATATAGGACTGCATGGTCCAGGTTGCACTCAACCAATGGTGAATGGTCATGTTTCAATGTAATAGAAGAGAAATTACAGAAACTCACTTTATTATTTACAATTAGGAATATTCATTATTGAGACAAACAGCCTGATCTGATTTAAAGCTTCCGTGCAAAGTGGAAGAACTAAAGAAACAGGACCAACCAGAGACATTAAAATTAGCATTTCCTAAATTTTTCACGTGCCTGGCAAAGCTGAACATGGCTTACCACATCATATACAGACCAGATGGCACACTGATATGATGACTCAGTCCCAAAAAGGTTTCCCACCCACTCTTAAAAAAGATGTGAGAAGAAATTGAATGCACGCTACACCAGGGGTGGTATAGCTGTTAACACACACACACACACACACACACACACACACACAAACACACACCCATTGGTACACAGGTACAGTTCCATTATATAAATGAATGACTCATTATGTATCCATGTGGCCCTCGCATAGTTGAACAAGGCCACGAAAAGTGTCAAAATGATACAAAGTCGAGATGATTTGAACTTGAATTTTCATTTTATCATTTGTCTATATAATACCTGGCGCTTTCCTGGACAGAAACAGTTTTAAAAGGGAATGAAACACTGACTTAAAATGGCCACAGAGAACTCCTGACCAACATGGGTAGGCCAGGTTTTAAGAGATTAAGATGAATTAGACCAAAGATAGACTGAGATAAAATTAACATTTTCCGCAAGGGCAATTACATCAGTCACTCAGACCTCATGGGAAACATTAACCGTTCTTGTCACTTATTTATGCCATTATGGGAATTATCGCATGTTGCAGATGCAATATCACCTGTGATTATCAAGCCTAGAAACCATAACCTTAGCAGACATGGAATATATAAACAGTTACTATTCAAGGAACTCTGTTGGCAAACCAGGAAAAGTGGAATTAAGAATACAAAGTTGAACATAGGCTGAGAAGGCTTCCCATCTTTTTGTCTTTCTCTCTCTCTGTAAAATTTTGACAGGTCTGACTGGAAGAAAGCATCAGAAAATCAAGACCTTCCAAGGTAACGGCAATATTGACTACCACTGACAACATCCATGAACCAACTAACCAATTATATCTCAAGTTAAATCTTTACACTTCAACAACAAACAAAGGGGCCTAACCTATATAATTCCCTTAAATTTGCCATGATCACCTTTAAACATTTTGTGTGGACATGCATGTGTGTGATCTCATATGACTGCTTGAAGAATACATGATCCAAATTTTATCTTTTTCCTTTTCCCAGGATAGCACATGATAAATTTAATTTTTCACTCACGGAAACCTTGTGACTAACTATTTATTGCGTACAATAAAACGGTTAACTCCATTGCAAGTGGAGAGAGTTATAGCCGCATGCTAAAAAGAACTTAAACATTTGTTGTAACCAACTGAGGAGGTCAAACAGTGGGGAGCTAGTTCACCCCTTATCATCTGGTCTTAAGAGATGGAAGATCAACCCCATTGCTACTCTCAATGACAACATCGCAAAGCTAGTAGAGGAAGCTAATGCTTAGCACCACTGGAAAGAACAGTTTCTGGCAGCTACTGGTAACTGAGTAATAAAAATGACCAACAGCATTTATCACACTCTTTGGCTAATATTGCTTCAACCAGTTACTGTTCAGAGTTGCCTCGAAGCCTGAGATTTTTCAATGTATCGTGTCCAGAATTTTTGGAAGGACTTGTGGGCCTCTTCTATCTCAAGGAAAATATCCTCAACACTTGGGAACACAATCCCAGGCCTGTGAGTAATACTGTAATGCTTACAAGCTATCGCTGTTGCACTTAACCATAAATGTCCTCTAAGTTCTCTAAGTTGGGGAGCAGCATTTCAGGCCATCTTGTTCATGATTCTGGCATCAAGGCTTGCCTTTACAAAACAAATCAACAAGGATTTGCCACCACTCCTCAACATTAAGAGCTAAACATTCCATGGGTATGATCATTCACTTGGGGAGGTTTCTCTCTAAGTTAGCACACATTAGCAAACAATTGAAACAACTGTGTAAGTTAGGCATACCTGACAGTGGATGAGCAGCCACAGATGGCATTTGGCAGAATTGTGCATAAGATTACTTCAACCCAGGCCCACAGTTTATTGTTGTGGCTATTGTGTCATCCCTTTGTGTAGGAGTTGTTTGTTCTTAATTCAGCATGACAATTTTTGCAGACATTATGCCTCTGAGCCACTAACTGATACAGAACAGCTCATTGATAAAGAGCTTCCAGATGAAACCTGAAAAAAACTCTTCAATTACATCCTCAGCCTCAGGTTTGCTATTCAGATAGACAAGATACCTTTGGTTACCCTGAAACACTGAAAAGAATGGTGAGTATATTAGAAGAGTGGAAAGGTTTCACTTCCAACCCATGAGGTTTCGTGGCACTACAGAGTATGTCCAAGGTAAGCAACAAATCCAGCATTATTCCATATTCTTGTGGAGAAACCTACACAAAACACATACAATTTGTTGAGGACATGGACCCCTCCTTGACCACTGAGGTTCATGCCAGAAACCATCCAGAAACTAGAAGAGATTTGCCATCCCAAAAAGATGATGTGGAGAATGTACAGATGTGGAAATTCTAGGTTTCAGGTTGGCCAGTGTAAATTCTTACCAGTTGTGTTCTGAAACAGTACTTTACACCTCAGACTCTGGGATGACTTAATAGTCTACGTTGAAAGAATCATTATTCCTAGGGCCCCTCAGGCTACATAATTATCAGCAGTCACACCCTGGAAACTTTTCATAATTAAGTGCCACGTCAGGATCTGCAATTCAGCTGACAGGTTGGGAATCTCCAAAACTATTGAAGACGTAATTTCCAATTGTGTTACCAAGGACAACCACAAGCAAAACCAGAAGGATTTATCAATGACATCCACGTCCCCATCTCAACTGCGAGGGCGTCTTCAGCTGAATCTTTTAAAGGTAACCATGAAAATATTCATGATTGAGGTAGTGTACTACCTTCATTGGATCTATGTCAAACATTATTCAATGCCAGCGATGGTTATCACAATGCTGACGAAGATCTCGGCCACACTTGTTATTCCTGATTTAGGTATTTCTGAGAATAGTCTGCAATCTGCCAATAACTGCTTCAGAGATTTCACAGACCCTTACAGCTTCATCTACATTAATTGCTTACCTGAAGTCTGTGGGTATGTCTGTACCATCAAACTCTTGCTGAAGAAGAATAGAAACATAGTTTCAGACCTGTTTAGTTTTTGGTTTTCACACTTCAGAACTGTCTCATCTATTGGAACTCTTGATCGGCAGGAGATTTAGGGACACAGCGCCTGGCTCATCCCCACACCGTTTGACCACAATCTCAAGTTGGCAGAGACAGAAGGAGGGCGGAAAAAGAAGACAACTACCATGACAACCAGACAATGCTCCAGATTAATTGCCATAAAGACCAAGATGTACTGACACTCCAGCCAGAGGACTCAGCGTGGCTCCATGGTCAGAAATGGGAAGACAGGACCTGAGTTTCTGTTGTTGAAGAAACTATTCTTTTAGGGCCAGTGTGTGGGCAGCACGGTGGCTCGTTGGTTAGCACTGCTGCCTCACAGTGCCAGGGACACGGGTTCAATTCCAACCTCGGGTGATTTTCTGATTGGAGTTTGTACAGTCTCCCCGTGTCGGCATGGGTTTCCTCTGGAGTTCCAGTCTCCTCCCACAGTCCGAAGCTGTGCAGGTTAAACAGATGGGCCATGCTAAATTGCCCATAATGTCCGAGAATGTGCAGCCATGGGGAAATGCAGGGTGATAGGGTAAGAAGATTGGTCTGGGTGGGATGCTCTTTAGAAGGTCAGAGTGGACTTGAATGGCCTGCTTCCACACTGTGGGGATTCTACTCTATGTATCTCACATTGTCCCTCAAGTATAAATGTATTCTATGGCAATGGATTTGATCACTGCAGCTGAACTAAATGATGCTATCACCTCAGTGATTGCAATGAAATTCCACCAAAGTGCAATACTTCATTAAAGCACTGCACCTCTTCTGTTAGGAGTTTTATTTATTCTTCGCCCTGAAACTTCCACCCCTGCAAATTATTCTAGGTACATTCTTTCCCGTAATCCATGGCAGAGTTCATCTGCACACAACAAATTAATCCCAGTTAAATTGATGGCACAATAAATTCCTTATAATCTTATCCCCATATATCAGGATCAAAAGTCGTGGCTGGAGAATGTGCTGTCACTCTCCATTTGTAATTTCACTGACTTTGATGCACTCACTGTGTACAGCTAGGAGGTGATTCTTGGATTGCTATGTTTTGAATCGACATCCCATGTATCTCAGAAAGGCATTTCCTAGTTTAATCATATATAAATAAGAAGCAAAACGTGAAAGAAATGAAACAGAACGGACCGCTAGGCATCACCCACTGGCATCAGAAACGACAATCGTGAACTCAGTTCTGCGACCCCCTGCAAAGCCCTTCTTACCTTCATCTGGGGGCTTGTGGCAAATTGCAGCAACATATGAAATAGGAGCAGAAGTAGACCTTTCGGCCCATAGGACTATTACATTCATTGCTGAACTATTTGTATTCTAGTTTCCTCATTTCCATCAATCCCAGATAACCTTTGATTTCCCTGCCTAACAAGAATTTGTGTCTCGTTTTCATAAAAATATCTAATGACCTGCCTCCACTGCCTTCTGTGGCAGAAAGATCAAAAGTTGCACAATCCTGTGAGAGAAGAAATACAGGAAAACTGTCCCCAGTTTTGTTAAGTGACAGCCTGGCACCATCAATGATAAAAATCATACATAACAGAAAATTTTCCTGACACTCTTACAGAAAGACCTGAATAACATCTAGACTTTGACTGATAAGTGGCAAACAGCATTTACATCAGAAAAGTGCCAAACAATGACCATCTTCAACAAAGAATCTAACCATCTTCCCTTGATATTCAATGGCATTACCATCACTGAATCCCCTACTATCAACATCCTGGGGTTACCACTGATTAGAAACTGAACTGGACCAGTTACATAAATTCTCTTAAATTCTGATGGAATTCTCTGCAGTTGTCTGGTCGACTGAAGCTCCAGCCACGTTCAAGAAGTTTGACATCTTGCAGAAAAAGAACAGCTCGTTTAATTAGCACTCTATCTGATACCTTCGACACCCTCTTTACTCACCACTGACGTATAGAGGTAGCAGTGTGTATTATTTGTGAGATGGACAGCAGTATCTCAACCAGGTTCCTCCGACAGTACTTTACAAATCTACCATTTAGAAGAAAAAGGGCAGCAGATGCATCAGAGCATCACTGGCTGCAGATTCCACTCCAACTGCAGAACATCCTGGATGTTAACTATATCTTTGTTGCTTGAACGATGTTAATATTTCTTCATGGTCACGATATCTAAGTCATAGAACTCCCTCCATAGCAGCACTGTAAGTGTACCGAGGGCTGTTACAGTTCGAGATGATAGCACAGCACCAAATCCTCAATAAGGGATGGGCAGTAAATGTTGGCCTAATCAGTGATGTCCTACAGCATTCATGAATTAAAAGAGGCAAGTTGCAATAACATGCTGCAGTATAAATAAACACTGATAATCTGTAGTTTGATTTCTGGTTTGATTGGACCTTAAGCGGCTTGTGGCTCAGAATATTATTCTAATGTTGGACTAACTCTTGTGCATGTTCCTTTTGTGTAGAATGTTGTAGTGCAAATTTGGGTGTTTGTGTTCTTACTTCACGCTTGATGATATAATGTTTTTTGTTGTCACTTGCAGAAGCCTGTTCTCAAATACTCTACAACTTCAACAAACTTGCTAACCTCATTCTAAGCTTATTTCCAGTCCATACTCCTAATCAAAGATTCCCAAAACCGTCCATTCAAATGTTGTTTCATGCTTAACATTTCAATCTATTTTGTAACATTTCAATTTATTTTGTTTGCAATGTAATTTTTTAAAAATCTGTTCTGACAGTCAATAAAGTTCCAACTAAGTAACAACTCGGAGAATTGTAGATGTCATGATTGGAAAGGTGTCAGCCAGATGGCCCAAACAGAATATGAGTTCCCTGATTGGGGCTGTTAACCTGGCCCATTCAGGGAGTCATGGCTGACAGATATAAACAGGAGTGACAGGTGTTCTGCTCAACCTAGGAGCAAGCTGTAAGCTACCTGGGTCAGTGTTGTGTACGATGTAAGCGTGACTTGGTTATTGTATACCGGCCTTCGTGGCATTATTTCATTAGAGATTCACGAGACGTCTTTCCAAGACTGGCAAGTTTATGATGGACAATGTCAGAAGAAAATTAAAGAAATTCCAGGCTTTTAGCAATCATCTTCCAAAATTACATTATCTGATTGGGAGGACCCAAGGAAAGATTACCCAGACAATGAAGTTCCAGGATTCTGGGATAACATCAAGCCTGAAGTTTCAAAATTCTGAATTTACATGAGGTACAACATAGAGGTATCACTGTTCATTGTGGAACTTGTATTTGTAACATTGGCTACAAATTATTTTTCACTTGTTTACAGGATATGGGCATCATTTATTGACCATCCCCAATTTTCCAGAGGGCAGATAAGAGTCAATCACATTGTTGTCTCATATGATCACATGTAGGCCAGTTCAGGTAAGGTTGGCAGATCTTTTTGCTAAAAAACTTTAGATTTTTTTTGACAACTGTGATTACATAGTCACCATTATTGAGGTGAACCTTTTATTCCAGATTTTTTTTATTGTGTTCCGATTTCACCAGATGCAATGACAGGGTTTGAGCCTAGGTCTCCAGAATGTTTATCTACACTTTTTGGACAGCCAGCCCTATGATATGGTCACTACAGCTGCAACCCTGCCAAATAAGGATCACAAACTCCATTTGGAAAATTGAAGGCAAGTCAAACATTCAGACATGTACCAGATGACCATATCTTAGGAACATTGCATCACATGAAAAATTGATGGGATAAAGTTGGAAATATTCCTAAGTATGGATAGTAGCAATACTGAGGAGATTATTGATGGCTGCAACTGCTTTAACTGAATAATCCAGCTTTGGCCTCATGTGAGTAACGAGCCTCCAGCTAGCTGTTGTTGATGCAACACTAAAGCAGCCATCCATTAAACACCTTCCCTGATTTTGTTGACTATTAGAAGTTATGAAAATCAGAAGAGGTGTGTAATAGTGGCTGATCCAATATTGTGTATTTTTGTACTAGCACTTACAGTTAAAATTACCACCACTGCTACAGAAAATGTTGAAGGCACACTGTTTGGCGTTGCTCTGCTAATCTTTCATTGTATTTGGCCAATTCCAGGACTTTTCACTGGAAGTGACTTGGGTTGTCAATCTGTCCATACAAATACATACAGTATGCATCATCTGATATACTTCCAGTCGTTTGGCATTATGGGCACTGGGCAACCAGGGGTTGCTATGGCAGTGAGATGATTTAACAATTAAATGCCCTAGGACCCAATTGCAGAGTGATTGATTGTGTAGAAGGTGGCACCATTTGGGAAAGAATGATCAGAAAATTAATTTCAGAGGAAGTGGTATAGCCAACTGCATCACTGCTAACACCAGAACTGACTGTCAATCATTCTCTGTGTTCCTCAAGAAGAGCAAGGATTCAGCCAAATGTAGAAAATCTCAGCTAATAAACCCAGGTTATTTTTAAATCCGTTTGATTAAAGTTAAACTGAAGTATTGATTTTTCTGCCTTTGATTCATGATAATGGATCTTGCACATTTCAATTTACACATTTTGTTATTATTATTACACATTGAATTATTTTGCTTACAATTATATTAACTAAGCCAGCTCATAGTAATAGCTCCAAAGGTGCTTTCTGCTTCTATAACCACAAAGGTGACACATTTAACGGAGCTTTTAAGCACTGATAAGCTTTATGTTCAAAAGACTCATTGGCTGGCATAAGAAGCCATGTATTTCATTCTCTGTATGTTTGGAGGGATGAACACCTTTTGACTCTGCTTCCAGTTCTAGGAAAACAACAAGCCTGTGGACTCTTCTGTCAGGAAAGTGTCATGAGTCGAAAGAACCAGGAACAGATCTTGACTTTTTGCAATCGTGTGAAGGAGCAAAAGTCACAATTTATATCTCTAGTTCAGTTTTCTTTTTCCTTTGCTGAAACCAATGGGAATCCTCCTAGTTATCAGAAACAATTGGTGATATGAAGTCAATGCTGGAGTAATGGAGTTAACATTGGCTAAGTACAAGGGGCTATCCATGAGGGTTGTGGACTAATTCCTAATTTATTGTAATGTTTTTCATTGGATTTGGTGTCTTACAGAGCATTCCCATGAGTCAGGCTTCCTGTATGTAAGAGTTTTGAGCTTTGGGTAATGATGGTAGAGAGGCTCGAACTTTCTTTCCGGCACATGGCTAACCAGGAACCTCTCTCACTCTTACAGTGTCCATTGATCTCTCTGGAATGAACTTTCAGGTTCATGATCAAATTTCTTTGGCCACATTAAGAAGACAAAAAGTTTTCCTTGGCCATCAGGTGGTGAGGTTGGAGTCAAACCCTGAGCTTCTATTTTAGATGCAGAGGCATTGCTCACTGTCCCACAAAACCTCCTATATTGTCCTTGCATCTTTATAAAGCAGTTCAAGACCTTTATCTATGTTAAAGGTGCTACTTAAGAAATAGCCAAATAAAAAGCTCAGTAGGTCTGGCAGCACCTACAGAGAGAAAACAGAACTTTTTGTTTCAAATCCAGTGACCCTGCTTGCACATCAATACTGATTGTTCTGAGAAAACACTGAGCATATGTTTTGGCACTTGAATAATTTGTGAAACTCTGCTCCCATTTGGGCAAGGTTACTCTCCATACTCTTTCTTACTGATGGAAAAGGATCAATGACAGTTTGTATTATGCTATGTGCCTCGTGTCCTTGCAACTCCATTTGCTGATTGAGTTATTCACACTAACAAAAACTGGTGGTGCAATTTCTCAAGCTGTAAGGATTATTTTTGATGATGTTAATGGAGGGAGAAATTTTGGCCAAGACTGTAAGACTCATTGTTCTTTGTTGGAATTGTGTGACCAGTTATTTAAGGCCCAGCTGAAGAAACAAACTTGGCCTCCAAAAGTATCAGCCCTGGCTCTAGGAGAATATTCTCACCTCTAAAGCTGATCAAGAGACCAGATCCACTCTGGAGAATAGTGCATGCAATCCAGGATAATATTTGAATCCAGTACTTGGGGAACATTGAAAGTGGCATCTCTTGAATGAGGTGTGTAACCAGGGGAGGTCCGAGCATGATAGATTCCATCACACTATCTGAAGGACGGAAGAACATTATCTGCCTCTTGGCCAATGTGCTCAATTCCACCAGCAGCTGGTAAAATAGATGACCTGGTTATTTGTCTTATCGTTGTTTGTGGGACGTTGTAGCACCAAAGTGAACCACTGTGTTGTATTTTCCTTGTCTACATCACAAGGCTAACTACCAGCCCATTTTGTGTGCCACAGGAAAACACATGCACCCACCTCCTCTCCACAGCCGCAGCCACCTATAGAATGGTTCTGGCTGTGTATTATTCATGCTAGCAAACTGCTAACAAACCTAAATGACCTTTGATGTTTTATTTATATGCAGCAGGTAGACAGCTGATTTCAAATTCTGCCCACCCACATCTTGTAAATATTTGGGGTGGCATGGCGGTTAGCACTGCTGTTTCACAGTGCCAGGGACCCGGGTTTGATGCCATCCTCGGATGACTGTCTGAGTGGAGTTTGCACGTTCTCCCTGTGTCTACCTGGGTTTCCTCTGGATGCTCCAGTCTCCTCCCACAGTCTAAAGATGTGCAGGCCAGGTGACATAACAAGGTGTAGAGCTGGATGAACACAGCAGGCCAAGCAGCATCTGAGGAGCAGGAAAGCTGACTTATCGGGCCCAGACCCCTCTTCTGACCCTTCTCCCAATGTATCCAACCTGTCCTCACCCAGTAATCTTCACACTCTGGCAACATTCTAGCTAACCTCCTCTAGACCAATTATGTACTTCTTGTAATGTGATGACCAGACAAGCACATCAAAAATTCAACTGTGGTCTAATCAGTGAGTTATATGGTTTGATCAAGATATCAAAAACAGAAATTACTGGAAAAACTCAGCAGGTCTGACAGCATCTGTGGAGAGAAAGTTGAGTTAACATTTCGGGTCCAGTATACCTTCTTCAGAGCAGTTTTGCCAGCAACTTTTGTCTTTTGGTTCTGATTTCCAGTATGCGCAGTATTTTTTTGAACATTATATCCTTAAGCTTATATTCTATATCTCGCCCATTAAAGGAAAATAATCTGTTTGTGCCCTTTACAACTTATCTGCCTGGCTATCCCCTTCATATGGACGGACAGGGTGTTGTTCCGGTTATCTGCATTGCCTTTCATAGAGTTGAGCTACCTGAGTGTTGTTAGCATTGCACTCATCCAGGTAAGTGGAGAGTGTTCGATTTCATTCCTGACTTGTACCTTATAACAGGAGTTAGAGACAAGTTAATGGTGCAGAATTCCCATCCTGCTCTTCCTCTTGTAGCTGCAGCATTTAGATGGCTGGACCAGTTATATTTGCTGATCAAAGGTAAACACAAGGTCATTGATGATAAGGAATTCGGCAATGATATAGCCAATGAATATCAGGGCAAGATGGCTACATGTCTCTTGTAGATGGTACAAGATGTTGTAGATGGTCATTTCCTGTCATTTGTGTGACACAATTGTTACTTGTCACTTAATTAGGCCAGCCTACATGGTGTCCAAATCTTGTTGCACACAGACACAGATATCTCAAAATCTACAGAATCATGAATTGTGCTGGAGGGAAGGTTGTTGAAGCATTGGTGTGTAGAAAAATGGTAGATTATGATACGCATTATTGTTTGTTTATCAAATTGTTAAAAAGGCATCAACCTGAAACATTAACACTGTTACTTTCCCTCAGATGCTGCTAGACCTGTTGAATATTTTTACAATTTTTATTTAACATTTTTAGTGCCTGGTAGTGTTTTGTTCTAATTTTTTGCATAGAGTCATACAGCGCAGAAACAGACCCTTCGGCTCAACTCGTCCAGGCTGGCCATGCTTCCCATTGTCTGTATTTGGCCTATATCTCTCTAAACTGTTCCTATCTGGAGAGCAGCTCCTTTATACAATGCAGGTCCACATTACTCACAGTCCCTGGACTCGAGGATGTTAGAGATTGAATCCTGAAATCCCAGCTCACATCAGATAGCATGGATTCCAAATCTAATTACCAACTGATAGCTTTTTGACACAGAAATATCACAACAAAACCTCTGCCACTGACAAAACTGCTAAACAGAAAGTGATCAGAGATAATGGGAACTGCAGATGCTGGAGAATCCGAGATATCAAAGTGTGGAGCTGGAAAAACACAGCAGGTCAAGCAGCATCTTAGGAGCACAAAAGCTGACGTTTCGGACCTAGGCCCTTCATCAGGAAAGCTTGTCTGATGAAGGGTCTAGGCGCGAAACTTCAGCTTTTGTGCTCCTAAGATGCTGCTTGGCCTGCTGTGTTCATCCAGCTCCACACTTTGTTAAACAGAAAGTGATAGTAGGATTTGAGTTCAATATTACAAGCAGACATTATGAAATTGCCTTCAAGGAGGAATAAAATAATCAAATGCTAAATACCCCTCTTCAATTATTGGCCGTTACAGTTCAGTGTGATATTGTAGTTCGGCACTGTTTCAAACTAGATGGAATATTTATTACTTTTCAGAAAACTATAGATCTTGGTGGTAAAACTTTACTTTCTCTACTTGACCCTTTATCATCCCTTTTTGTTTCTTTCCCATCATCCTCTTTGCTGGTTGATAGTTCCTGCCCTCCTGTCAGAGAATTTTCCTCCCTGGCCCACATATCCCAGATTCTGCACTTAGTTAAAGGTGGTTTCTTTACCACAAAAATCTTCCGGCTTCAATCAATGTTCATCAGTTTCAATAGTTTAACCCTTTCTCTCAATTCAGCTGCTCCCTGATCTTGTGAAGAGCATTTTTCTGTTTAAATCTTCAGAAAAACTCTTGCTAATCGAACATACAAAAATCTGTAAGCTTGAAGGCATGTCTACATTATCGTGGACAGAAATGTAACTCACAGGCTAACTGTGCTACTGGGAGTTTGGAACAGAATTCTCGATAGCAACCATAATTAAAAATATTAAAAAGAAAAATCCTTTGGTTGGCTGTGGCTGTTATGAAATTAATTGGAATTGACAAATTCTGAGTCCCAGTTCCCCTGGTTATGGAAGCAGAAAATCATTTTTGACACTGTTGCAAACACAGAAGTTGTCATAGCACAAATTTAATTTTCAGTCTGTTCGTGCTAGGAAGGCAGCAGTACATCTCTGATAAGTGAGAAAAATCGAGTTTGGTAAACATTTCTAACTACACATTTGCACTTGCATTGTTAGGAATTTGGTTACACACAAAGTCTTTATTGAAAATTTCATTTCAAATAAACCAGTTGCTGGGGAAGTTCCTTTGACTCAATTCCACAATGTTGTAACGTAACCCTCTCCGCTCCCCATTTCCACCGCACTCGATAAATAAAATTTTCATCAAGTATCATTGTTACTACCAGCCCTGTGTCCACCAGGATCAATATGACTCAGCAACCATACAGCTCTTTCAGAGCAAGAAGGACCATGAGAGATTATGTTAGATTATACTTGACAATAAGAATGCGATGGCTTGAGCGAAAAGTTTGATTAATGGACTATTGTATCAAAAGTTATTGATGATAAATGCAATGGTTACTCCATCTCTCGTAAGCTCTATAAAGCTTCTGCCTTCTCTGCAACTAATTTGCTTCATCCACAAGCAGAAAGAAACATTGCTAAAAAGCTGGAGAGATGTGATCAACAAGAAAATTATCCTTTTATTTTGAAACAATTTAACAATCCTCCATCTAACCATCCTTATGAATAGCAGGCACATTGACACCCTGTCCGCAGTGCCAAACCACAAAGAATGCAAGTACAGTAAACGTCGTAACAAACCTCACATTTGCAAGTAAGTATGAAAACCTAGCCAATTCCTGAGAACTTGCCTCACTCTCAGTTAATGTAAGTGGCATTTTGTTAATGTAACCATTTCGGCTGAATCCTCAGGGTAGCGTTCTGGATGTGGTTATCATGTGAAAATCATGGGCTCCCTCCCTCATGTGCCAGCAAATTGAAAGATCTTGTCAACATCATTAAAAATCTACATCCCAGTTTAGGAGGATGAAGCTGGGCAGCATCCATTAAGTGTAGCAGGTAGCCACACGTGCTCATTTCTCTTCCATTAAATCAAAGTTTAATTGACAGAACAGAGCATTTGGTCAACTTCAGTGACTTTTGTTGATCCACTTGCATAAGTAAAATTCCAAATCTGATTGTTTCAGGTGGAATTACAATAGATGTGCTCATACTGTGCTCAGGAAAAAGGCTCAACTCTTCCTATATTTTGTGCAAAGGCATCACATTGGAGCCTCTAGTGCTCCTTGTCGAGTTGATAACATTGAGGCGTTCAGCTGCCAACCCCTGAAGATCTGTAATTGCTTCCCAGACTTGTTTCCGGGATGGCGAGACTATCCTATGGAGAGAGATTGTGCAAACTGGGCCCTGTATTCTTCAGCATGTCAAAGAATGGAAGGTGACCTCGTTCAAACCTACTAAATACATAAAAGGATAGACAGAGTAACTGCAGGTTAGGCATGTTTCCTGTCTGGGGAGTCAAGAAGTAGAGAGTATAACTTTTTTTTTCCTTTATTCATTAAAGGGATGAGGACATCACTGGCCAGGCAGCATTTATTGCCCAAAGAACAGTTAAGAGTCAACCATATTGCTGTGGGTCTGGAATCACATGTAGGCCAGACCACGTAAAGATGACAGTTTCCTTCCTCAGGGCATTAGTGAACCAGATGGGTTTTTCGAACAATTGACAATGGATTCATGGTCATCATTAGATTCTTAATTCAGATGTTTTTATTGAACTCAAATTCCACCATCTGCAGGGGTGGGATTTGAATCCACATCCCCAGAACGTTATCTGGGTCTCTAAATTAACAGTCCAGTGATAACACCACTTGGCCATCACCTCCCTAATCATTCCCCAATTTAAAATTAAGTAGGTGCCACTTAGGTCAAGATGTGAAGAAATTGTTTACTCAGAGAGTTGTGAACGTTTGGAATTCTCTACTCTCAAGGGCTGTGGAATCTCAGGCTTTGAGAATGTTTAAGACAGAGATTAACAGATTTCTGATTACAGGGTAATGGAGATGGGTTAGGTAAAATGCACTGGAGTGTTCAATCAGTCATGATCAAATTGAATGGTGGGGCAGAACTGATGGGCTGAATGTTCTTATGTTTCTATGTAAGTCCCTCCAGATTTCTACCTCTCTTTCTTACATACAAAATACCCCTATCTTTTTGATCCAGGATTGGTCAATCCACCTTAACATTTCCTCATGCAATTAATGGTAACAAAGTGTCAGGCTGGATGAACATAGCAGGCCAAAAAGCTTTTCTGATGAAGGGTCTAGGCCTGAAACATCAGCTTTTGTGCTCCTAAGATGCTGCTTGGCCTGCTGTGTTCATCCAGCCACACACTTTGTTATCTTGGACTCTCCAACATCATCATAATGCTCATATGATATGCCTAGGGCTGTTCTATTGTCTTAAAAGTGCCACATAAGTAAAATCTGTCATTGATCATTTTCAGAGCAGTTGATGTTTACAGAGAAATAATTTCTGAAAGTAAGAATCACACCCATCAACTGTTAATGACACACGTTTCTTGGCAGTTAATTTTTAATTTATTAACTTGTTTACTAATTACCCTAAACAACCCAAATTTACCGTGTGCTGTCAGCTTCAGGTTAGAAAGATTCCAGATCAGTTTTCAGCTCTGTGATGTTCCAGCTGATCTTGATTAAAATAACAGTGAGTTAAAAGTTTTCCTCTCTCTGACATTAAATAAGCTCGTGTTGCCTTCCCCAATTTTACTGGGTGAGACTCCTCCTCCTAAGATGGCTGCCAAGTTGTCACTTCCACACGACCAAGTTTCCCAGCCTCTGGGACGGTTCTGGTGTCTATAGAAATTAAAGCCGAGTGTACAAGTCTTTATAATGAGTAACCAGGGAGAAAACAATTGTATAAACAGATAGAAAATCTATGCACTTTTTGGTTTTCCTTGGACACTACCAGTTATAGAAAAATTATTTAAAAGTTATTTAAAAATTGCAGTCGTGAAGGTCAACCTTGCATTGTGAAGTCCAGGAGGATCTGAATTTTTTGAAATGATGGTGGGTGGAAATGAAGGGAACAATGAACCCGCTCACCTCTCACTACCAATTAAACTCCTTTTTGGGGGAATGTTATCAAGCTGTGGAGGTGGGATTTGCCAATTTGTAAGCATGTCTCAGAAGACTGAACAATCCAAAGTTCATTAGTGAACAGTTATTGGCTTCACCATGGGCTGAAGGGAATGGGATTCTGATGTTTGGAATTGTTGGGCCCTCAGCGTTTCCCTTTTGCACTCTATCTTAAGTCTTTATGTTACTGGTCCTTGGAGGAACTGTCTGCTCTCCTCGGCAAGAGAGGAGCAGGCCCCAAGATGCCTGCTGCTTGCTTTTGCTGCTGCCAACAGGCTGGTAGTTCCCAGGGACACTCAGCTCCATTAATTGCATAGTTTTGTTCGTTTAGAGCATTGGAATTCGTAAGAAGTGCCACACAAGCAAAGCAATTTCACAGCAAGTATATCGAAATCCAACTCCACTTTGAAAATCTGACTTCCTCTAACTGTCAATTCAAAAGAACAGAAGTAAATTCCTGAAAAGCCAAATGCTTCTGAAATCATGAAAAAGAAAGGAACAGAAATTACTGGGAAAATTCAGCAGGTCAGATAGTATCTCTGGAGTGAGAAACAGAGTTAACATTTCAGGTCATTCTCATTCCTTAGAGTAGATAAAGGGTCTACATGACTGGAAACTTAGAAATATCGGAAATAACAGCAGGCTGGGCCAATCTGCCCTTCAAACCTGTTGTGCTATTAATTATGATCATGACTGTTCATCCAACATCATAACCTGTTCCCACTTATCCTTTATTTCCCTCAATCCATTCAGCCCCAAGAATTATATCCAACTCCTTCTCGCAATCATAGAATGCTCAAAGACTACTTTCTGTGGTAGTGAATTCAACAGGCTCATGACTCTTTGGTAGAAGATGTTTCTCCTCATCTCTGTCTTACGCGGTTTACCCAGTACAACTGTGTTCCCCGGTTCTGGACTCTATCGTCAGTGGGAAAATGCTCCCTGCATCTAACCTGAAGCCCTATTAGTATTTTATAAGTTTGTATGAGATCCCTCCTCATTCTTCTGAGCTCCAGTAAATATAATCATAACCTTTTCAACTTCTTGTCATACATCAGTCCTGTCATCACAAGAATCAATCTGGAAGTGTTCCCTCTGTCTCTGTCCATGTCTCTGTCTGTGTCTATCTCTGTCTATCTCTTTGTCTCTCCACAGATGCTGTCTGTCTTTCTGAATGTTTCCAGCATGTTCTCTATTTAGAACTAACTGTCTGACTCACCCCACATCCACAGCAATAGCAGCTTTGCTTGTAATGGGAATTCTTACTTGAAGCATTTTGATTTGAATTGGATAAGGTGGCCAGGGGAATGCAATTGTGTTTAAAAACTCCTCTGTGAGTGGGTTCAGCCTTGTGCAGAGTTGTTGCATTTTCTACAGGAGGTTTTTGAAAACCTCAGATATTTGTGGCTGTTACCAAACAGCAACATAGCTTTCAGTATGCAACTGGCACTTTCCTCACCCACAACGCATGACTGTGTTGATCTTATTTTTTAAAGAAACAGTAGGAATTATTTGAACAACTGAGAATGGATGGTGTTAAGTCAATGAGAAGTTAAAATTTGAAAAAAATTCAAACAATCCCTCAATTCACTTTTGATTTTAGTGAAGATAAGATTGTGAGGGAAGGGGGAGGAAGGGTTTACAGAACAGGATCATCCAATTCAGGATGAGGGGGAGGTGATGGCCTAGTGCTATTATTGTCAGACTATTAATCCAGAAACTCAGCTAATGTCCTGAGGACCGGAGTTCAAATCCCATCTTTAATTGAAATTTGAATTCAATTAAAGTCTAGAACTGAAAATGTACTGATAGCTGTAAAACTATTACCGATTGTTGGAAAAACCCATCTGGCTCACTAGCACCTCAGGGCTGGAGAGATGTACAGCCTTGGTCTGTACCCTTTGGTCCAACTCGCCCATGTTGACCAGATATCCTAAATTAATCTAGTCCCATTTGCCAGCATATGGCCCATATCACTCTAAGCCCTTCCTGTTCACATATCCAACCAGATGCCTTTATAAATGTTGTAATTGTACTACTACTGTCCATCGGGGAAGGAAATTTGCCATTCTCACCTAGGCCGGCCTATATGTGACTCCAGACCTGTGGCAATGCAGTTAAACTTTCAACTACTGCCTGAAATGGCCTAGCAAGCCACTCAGTTTAAGGGCAGTTAGGGATGGGCAATAAATGCTGATCATCCTGTGACTCCACAACTGAATAAAAAAAATCACAAGAGATAAGTTGGTAAAATCTTCTAAGGTGCCCATATTGTCCATTTTAATAAAATGTTTTATCCCTTATTCATTTTGAACAGATTTTCTAAGAGTCAGGAAAACTGACAGATAAAATGGGGTGAGCTGGACCAAATATAAAAGGTGTCTTTACAGCAACGTTTGTAGGCCAGCAAGAGAAGGAAACTTCCCTTCATACCTCTGTACGTTGCTGCAAACTCTGACACCTCAGATTTGTCCCTCATAATATCTGGCTGTCCCTCCCTACCCCTCTGCTACAGTCTGTTTAGGGTAGCTTTCCTGACAGGTGACCAGGCAGCTTGTCAACCGAATGTTGTTCAGAGAGATGAACCGGTGTAATAGTTAAAATTTGCCCAGCATGGTATCGAAAATCCTATACTTCCAGATTTCTCTTCTGGATTTGTTCCCTTTCTTCCCAATAAATACCCGTTTGTTCCACAGATTTTGAGGAATATTTTTAGCAAAAGATTTAAAGTGCAGCTACATTGTTGTAGCAAAGTATTGCTTGCCCATGAGATTGTCACAGCAAAATGATACATTGCTATTTTGGCTCTATTTCCTGACAATAATATATGCCTTTCTAAAAATGAAGACAACTGCTATTCTTAATGTTAAATCTTTCTTTCTCTTTATCAATCACTTTCTTTCTAATATAACTGTGGAATGTACCATTTCTCAAACAAGAAAGAGCCTGCTGATCTGTCCCCAGAAGTTAGACTACAGCTGTCCTGTGAAATTTCACTTTGCGATCTCCCCTTTGCAAGTATATGTAGCTGTTTGACTGTTAGCTGTCACTTACATTTTTCACTCTGCTATCTCAATTTTGGATTTCATTTACTTTTTTTTCCCAGATTGCAGCCCATTTTGGTTCATTCACCCAGTTCACATGCCTTGTTCTTTGTTTGATTACAGCTTGCAGGCACATTCTCTCTTTCTGTTCAGTGTTTCTCATTATTTCAATATTTCTGCCCCAACCTTTCCCCAACTGGCAGCCAACATTACAATCACAGAACAGGTTCTGAAGGCACTCAAACTGTGTGCCTGTGCCATCATTGAGGGGAAGCTGTCAGCAGCATAGAAAAGCTGCAAGCAGACATATATCTCCTTTTCACATCCCATTGGATATCTGTCCTCCTCCATGGTGTTTTCCATACATCATCAGAAATGCATCCAGCCAAGATAATGTGCCTCTTAGCTTTTTTCATGCACGTTCTCTCCCGCCTTTCTAGTATGCTTCCTTCTGCATTGCTTCTCTCTCTTTCCTTCTTGCTAAATTTGCCATATATCTTGCCTTGCAGTGAGCTGCAACTTAATCACTCCAATTTGCATTGTCCTCAAATCTTCACTGTATTGGGAATACAGCTGTGAAACAGCTGCTCAGAGAAATGCAGATGTTTCCCAAGGTGATTCACTGAACAGGGGACCTAATAGAGTGAAGAAGCAAGCACCTATTTTTGAATATGCCAAATGAATTAATCAAGCCAGAATCTATAGAGTGGGGAAGAAATAGAGGTTAAGCAGTTGGCAAACACATACTGCAATCGTGAATTGTAATACTCTGTATTGTCACAGCCATGTCTTTTTGTACACCCTACTTGTAAAGGTTACCAAACTTCTTAATGTGTACTTTGAATTGTAGAATCTCCACAGTGAGGAAGCAGGCCATTTGGCCCGTTGAGTCCACACTGAGTGTCTAAAGAAAATCCCACCCAGACCCACCTCCCTATCCTATCCCTGTAACCCTGCATTTCCAATGGCTAATCCACCTAGCCTGAAAATCCCTGGATACTCTGGGCAATTTTGCATGGCCAATCCACCTAACCTGCACATCTTTGGACTGTGGGAGGAAACCGGAGCACCTGGAGGAAACCCACGCAGACACAGGGAGAACATGCAAACTCCATACGGACAGTTTCCCAGGGAGTGAATCGAACCTGGGCCCCTGGTGCTCAGAGGCGTTGTTGGTTTAGTGTAACATTTGGTTCAATGTAACTTGCTCACCTTTGGGTCAGAAGACCATGGACTGTCAAGGCCCATTCAGAGATTAACTGCATAATCCAAGCTAAAGTTCTACAACATCATGTGGTTGAAGAGGTAGTTTGGGACCCCAAGTGGTGTCCTGCTGTAACAGACCCTCCACTCTCACAGTCTCACTGAGGGTTGCAATAAGTTTCAAGCATTGAAGTGGGACTACAATGGGAAAAGACTTGAGAAGAAGAGGGCTAGGCTGGCACTGAGAGAGTGTTACACTGTCAGTAATGTTGTCAATGAAAAGAGGTCCATTTCTTCCTCTCAGATGAATATAGAAGAGCAGCAAAGCTCCACTAGTCTCCTGTCCAACGTTCATTCCTCAGTTAACAAAGATATTAAGATTTTCTAAGATAATAAAATGTGAAGCTGGATGAACACAGCAAGCCAAGCAGCATCTCAGGAGCACAAAAGCTGACGTTTTGGGCCTAGACCCTTCTCTGATGAAGGGTCTAGGCCCGAAACGTCAGCTTTTGAGCTCCTGAGATGCTGCTTGGCCTGCTGTGTTCATCCAGCCTCACATTTTATTATCTGGGAATTCTCCAGCATCTGCAGTTCCCATTATCTCTGATACTATTAAGATTTCCTGACCATTTAACTTAATGCTGTAATGGGGCCTTACAATGTGCGTCCTTCCCCATATGCAACAGGTTGATACTAAACCTCTGGCATTAAGTGTCAATTTTCCACAGTTCAATCTCCCTTCTGTAGAACTTTTATTTCATTATGTGAGGGAGGGGATTAATGTGGAGAGCAAGAATTCAGGGTGAACACAAATCAGTAAAGCACATGCCCAATGATTTTCTCTGTACATTTAAAAGAATGCTGCTTGTAAAAGAGTGTTGCACATATCTACCTAAACGTTGTTTAACTCTCTGCTTCGACACTTCATAGATGTGACTTGACTGAATATTTGTGGGTTGACACGGAAATTCAGTTTTGGGCTTAGATGCTTGGATATTGGAAATTGATGAGATTAAAATGATGCTGATGCAATCTTTCTTGCAAAGAAATTGTCTTTTTGTTTGTTTTACACTACCAGCTTCCTAATCGTGTCAACTGGTATAATTGGTGTATGAGTACATCATTACTAGCAAAGTCAATCCTGGCAGAGCAAGTTTTAATAAGCACTGTATCAATAATGACTGAAGTATAAACTCGTAAGGAATAACTCTGTGACACTATTTGAAACCAATATTTAGAAATTTAG
Source organism: Stegostoma tigrinum (assembly GCF_030684315.1). NCBI lineage: Eukaryota > Metazoa > Chordata > Chondrichthyes > Orectolobiformes > Stegostomatidae > Stegostoma > Stegostoma tigrinum. Next base: position 13,991,273 of record NC_081386.1, read on the forward strand.
AAACTGCGAAATGAAAAGTGACCAAAATGTATCACATTTTATTTCTGTTGTCCTGGTAGATGCATGGTGTTGGAGAGTTAACTGATCAGTGCAATCCTTTGACACAAGCAGCAAGGCTGTTGTGCTGCTTGCCTTCTCCCATATAGTGCTGTAAAATGTATCGGTTCTGCAAGGGTTAATGTTGAAATTGCATGGACTCTACCAAATTTGAGATGCCTTTGGGTGGAGATTGTTGAATTCCACACTCGGTGCTGCAAAATGAGAGTGGGTTATCTCAGTTGGCTGAACAGTTGATTTACAGTGCAGAGTAATGCGGGAAGAATATTCTTGATGTTGGGGGATGTCCAGAATTAGGGGTCACTGTCTAAGAATGAGGGGTAGGCCATTCAGGACTGAGATGAGGAAGATTTTTTCTACCACAGGAAGCTGTTGGGGCCAGTTTGTTAGCTGTATTCAAGAAGCAGCTGGAAATATCCCTTGCACCGAAAGGGATCAAGTGGTATGGAGAGAGTGTGAGAGTAGGATACTGAAACTGCATAATCAGCCATGCCATATTGAATAGTAGTGCGGGCTCGAAGGAACAAATAGCCCTACTCCTGCACCTATTATCTATGCTTCTTGTGAGGATTCAATTCCCACTCTCACTGAAGTAACCACGGAAAACACTCCTACTCAACCCGTCCCCTCACCTGAGGTGTGGTGACCCTAAGGTTAACCCACTACCATCTCTCTCTCTCCCTCTCTCTCTCTCTTTCTCTCTGTCTCTCTCTAAGAAAGCAGCCCAAGGTCCAGTAGGACTGTGGCAAATTTACCTTCTTTTTAAGGCGTAATTGTAATCAGGACAGCTCCTGAGAATTAGAGAACTGTACCTGACTAGAATATAATTGTTTTAATTATTATCATGAAATAAACAATCTTCTCAACTAAGATCAGTGCCTCTGCCTTTGAACAATAGGCAGGTATTGACTGACGAAAGCAAATTCCCCAAACATCCCTCACTCTGAACCACATATTGTTAGAGATCTCAGATGCCATGAGGTGCTAATGGTAGCACTTACAATGATATCATACACACACACACACACACACACACACACACACACACACACACACACACACACACACACTATCATTGCATAAAAATATTCCAATCTATTCTTGCGCTGTTTTTCTCAAAAAGGCAGATTGTTCTTGATGTTGGGAGATGTCTGGAATTAGGGGCCACTATCTAAGAATAAGGAGTAGGCCATTCTCGTCACTATTACACTGTTGGCAGTGAGACATTACTGTGTACAAACTGGCTGTATGTTTTTGCATTAAAACAACAACCACAAATCAAAAAATGCTTCCTTTGTCTGGAGACCACTTTGGGAGGTCCTGAAGCCTTTAAAGGTTGCTACAGAAATGTAGGATGAGCATTTAATTCAGAGCCACAGTGGCTCCTGAGTTTAGCTTATTTGAAAGAATTTTAAACAGAATCGGCCAAATGCAGCTATTCTGCCAAAAATCTGTTGTTGCAGTGCCACATTACAATTGCAAGCCCTTTACCTCAATATTTTCCTCACATTCAATGCCAAAGACTGCTTTGATAAGCGAGTCTTTGTTCCCTTTGAGAGAATGCAATTTTAAGAATGCAATACCGTGTGATGCCACATGCCCAGAGGTCAAACACCATCCCTCTGTGTTCACTGTTGTCAGCTTCATGGAGCGATCACAAGCCCCACTTGTGAGCACTTGGAGTTTCAGATTATAGCAGAACCAACACTTTGATCAGAGCTTCAGTTTACGCCTTAACAATAAAAAGCGAAATAGATAAATATCAGCTCTGGAACAATATTGAGACCTAACTAATCCAGTTTAGATCACAGAAACTAACGAATCATCAAGTTCCTTCTCTAATAAAACACAATGTAAAACACTCTGAAACAAGGTCTGATGCTGCCTGGCCTGCTGAGTTGCTTCAGTTCCCCACTGTGTTGTTCCTGACAATAATCTTAACTTTGCTCAGGGGTCATATCTTTCTCTTTCACCGGTGACTTCAGAAGGACTACAAAGTTGGCATTCAAATCCTCGCAATTATTTTTAGATAATTTTACAGTAACAAGAACGAAAGATGTTGCAAGTGCATCTCAAAAAATCCTGTGAGTTAAACATAGGCAGGGATCCATTAGGTCAATGGGTTCTCACCACTGGTTGGAAGACTGACTGAAGACTGCTGTCAGCTCAGTGGAATGATACCAGACTGAGGCAGGTTTTCAGGGATCTATTGCCCACTGTTGGGCTTTTCCTGCAATTCAGAAACCCTTAATAGAAGTCCCACCCTTGGAGGACAACCAGCCAATCAGAGACTGACAGCCTTCCAATCCGCCACTGGAGTGGTGGCTACTGGCAGCACTGCGCCCAATAGAGGCACAGCATCACCCTCAGGTCAAAGGTGAGCGAGGATGAGCGCTGGGGGTCACAGGAATTGGCAGAATGGGGGTCAGAGAACATCTAGGGCAGGGGACGCTCTTCAATGGCCATGCCCCAAACCTGATGCTGGGCCCCTTGTCAATTGGCAGGTGGAGCTTGACCTCAAGAGACCCCTGAGGGATTTCTGACACTCCTGCTGAGCCACATCTTGAGAATGCAGGGAAGCTTTGTGACTCCTGGCTGTTCCAAACTTGATGCTGCAAAATGAGAGTGGGTTAGCTCAGTTGGCTGAACAGTTGGTTTACAGTGCAGAGTAATGTGAGAAGAATGTTCTTGATGTTGGGGGATGTCCAGAATTAGGGGTTGCTGTCTAAGAATAAGGGGTAAGCTATTCAGGACTGAGATGAGGAAGAATTTTTCTACCACAGGAAGCTGTTGGGGCCAGTTTGTTAGATATACTCAAGAAGCAGCTGGAAATATCCCTTGCACCGAAGCTGTTCAATTCTTAAACCATGACAAAATTGCCTTGCAAACTGAGTGTCAAGTGGTTCATTGATGACTCTAACTGACATCCTGTCAGTCCCTTCTGCCCTCTGACTCAATAAAGGTGAGGGGACATGGTGAGGAGATTTTGCCACCTCTCAGGAGATGGACATGATTAAGGGCATGGCTGCTATATTTCCAGTAGTCTTATCCGTACAACACCGACAATGTTCATGATTGGAACTCATAGAGATCTTTCAACAGCACCTTCCTAACCCATGACCACTCCCATTTTGAAGGGCAAGTGCACATATTCTGCTATTCAACGAGATCATGACCGATTTTTCACATCAACACCACTCCTTGCCCATGCTCTATATCGCTTCGTTCTTTAATGGCTGCCCATTTGAGCTGACAGGAGGCTTCCTGGTTCTTGGAACTTGTCACATCACAATTACTTACATGAAACTATGAACAATGATAAACTATTGGAGAAGGGCTGAACGTTAATGAGGTAAACACTTGTAGATGTTGTGTCATCAAATATTATGTGAACGAACCTCCAGAAGGCCTCCAACCCAAGATGTGAACCTTATTAGCTGTCTCCCTGGAGCTGTCAGGACCAAAGTCAGAATGTGCTCTTGTCCGTACTTATAGAACCCCAACAGTGTGGAAGGGCACTATCCAACCCATTGAGTCTGCACTGACCTCAGAAGAGTATCTTGCCCAGACCCAGCCCCCTACCA